>NC_045671.1:328688-657376 GCF_009829145.1 Chiroxiphia lanceolata | reverse complement strand
TTTTTTTTTCCGCCGGCAGAGCAGCAGATAAGGAGAATTCCCGAGAATTCCCGAATCCTGGATGGTTCTGGAAGGAGGGAAAAGCTCCCTGAGATCCCAAAAAACCTCCCGGAATTCCCGGAATTCCCCGAATTCCCGAGGTTCTCACTCGGTGCCGACGCCTCGGGAAGTTTTCCCGGCGCTTTTCCCGGCCCAGAATTCCAGGTTTTCCTTCAGCTCCCGGTTCTGGAAGGAGAAAATTGGGAATTTCGGGTGGTTTTCGGGGATTTTGGGGGAGTTTTTTTGGGAATTTTTGGGGATTTTTTGGGAATTTTTTGGGGAATTTTGGGGATTTTTTGGGGATTTTTATGGGAATTTTTGGGGAATTTTTGGGGATTTTTTGGGAGTTTTTTGGGTGTTTTTTGGGATTTTTGGGGGGAATTTCAGGGGCTTTTTTGGGATTTTTGGGGAATTTTTGGGGATATTTTGGGGAATTTTTTGGGGATATTTTGGGAATTTTGGGGTGCTTTTTGGGGATATTTTGGGAATTTTTTGGGGGATATTTTGGGAGTTTTTCGGAATTTTTGGGGGGAATTTCAGGGGCTTTTTTGGGATTTTTTTGGGAATTTTTGGGGATATTTTGGGGAATTTTTGGGGATTTTTTGGGAGTTTTTTGGGGAATTTTTGGGGAATTTTGAGTGTTTTTTTGGGATTTTTGGGGGGAGTGTTTTTTGGAATTTCAGGTGGTTTTTTGGGATTTTTCAGGAATTTTTGGGGATATTTTGGCAATTTTTTGGGGATATTTTGGGAATTTTTGGGGGAATTTTTGGGGATATTTTGGGGAATTTTTGGGGATCTTTTGGGGAATTTTTGGGGATATTTTGGGAATTTTTGGGGGAATTTTTGGGGATATTTTGGGATTTTTTGGGGGATATTTTGGGAGTTTTTTGGGAATTTTTGGGGGAGTTTTTTGGGGAATTTCAGGTGGGTTTTTGGGATTTTTTGGGAATTTTTGGGGGGATATTTTGGGGAATTTTTGGGGGATTTTTTTGAGAACTTTTGGGAATATTTTGGGAATTTTTGGGGTGGTTTTGGGGGAATTTTTGGGGATATTTTGGGAATTTTGGGGGGAATTTTTGGGGATATTTTGGGAATTTTTTTGGGATATTTTGGGAGTTTTCTGGGAATTTTTTGGGTGTCTTTTGGGGATTTTTTGGGGGAGTTTTGGGGGGAATTTCAGGTGGTTTTTTGGGAATTTTTTGGGGGATATTTTGGGAATTTTTGGGGGGATATTTTGGGAATTTTTGGGGGAAATTTTGGGGGATATTTTGGGAGTTTTTTGGGAATTTTTGGGGAGTTTTTGGGGTGTTTCTTTGGGAATTTCGGGGTTGGAAATCTGGGAACTCCAAGCTTTGGGATCTGGGAATTCCAGGGATTTCTCCGCCGGGAACTCCCGCTTTTTACTCGGAATTCCAGAGCCGCCAGTTTTCCCGTCAGCTCCTCGATCCGTCGCTCCTGGAGGCGGAGTCGGGAATTCAGCTCTTCCGCCTGGAATTTTGGGAAGAGGGAAAGTCGGGAAAAGCGGGAAAAGCTGGGAAAAAAAAGCAGGAAAAGGGGGTTTTTCGGGAATGTGGGAATTCCCGACCTCCCGGATGGATTCCCGCAGGGAATGCTGCTGCTCCTGGATCAGCCTCTGGAGATGTTGGATCTGCTCGTTGCGCTCGGAGATTTCCCGCCGGAATTCCGGGAATCTGAGGGGAAAGAGAGGGGAAAAAAAATTCAAGGAATTCCCGGGAAAAATTCCCGGAATTTCTCAGCTTTTATTCCTGGGAAAATTCCCGAAATTACAGGAATTCCTAGGGAAAGTTCCAGGAATTTCTCAGCTTTTGTTCCTGGAAAAATTCAAGGAATTCCTGGCAAAATTCCAGGAAAAAATTCCTCACCGTTCCTGGGAAAATTCCAGGATTTCCTGGAAAAATTCCTGAAATTTCTCAGCTTTCATTCCTGAAAAAAATTCCAGGTTTTCCTGGGAAAAATTCCAGGAATTTCTCACCCTTCATTCCTGGAAAAATTCTAGGATTTCCTGGGAAAAATTCCAGGAATTTCTCACCCTTCATTCCTGGAAAAATTCCCAAAATTCCAGGAATTTCTCACCTTTCATTCCTGGGAAAATTCCAGGATTTCCTGGGAAAAAGTCCAGGAATTTCTCAGCTTTCATTCCTGGAAAAAATTCCAGGATTCCCTGGGAAAAATTCCAGGAATTTCTCACCCTTCATTCCTGGAAAAATTCCCAAAATTCCAGGAATTTCTTCAACCTCCATTCCTGGAAAAATTCCAGGATTCCCTAGAAAAAATTCCAGGAATTCCTCAGCTTTCATTCCTGGAAAAAATTCCAGGATTCCCTGGGAAAAATTCCAGGAATTTCTCACCCTTCATTCCTGGAAAAATTCCCAAAATTCCAGGAATTTCTCACCTTTCATTCCTGGAAAAATTCCAGGATTTCCTGGGAAAAAGTCCAGGAATTTCTCAGCCTTCATTCCTGGAAAAATTCCAGGATTTCCTGGGAAAAATTCCTGGAATTTCTCACCTTTCATTCCTGGAAAAAATTCCCAAAATTCCCAGAATT
The DNA here is from genome assembly GCF_009829145.1 of Chiroxiphia lanceolata. Lineage (NCBI taxonomy): Eukaryota > Metazoa > Chordata > Aves > Passeriformes > Pipridae > Chiroxiphia > Chiroxiphia lanceolata. The sequence goes on along the minus strand of NC_045671.1, from coordinate 654,771 downwards.
CCTCACCCTTCCTTCCCGCCTTTCTCCTCCCGCAGCCGCTTTTCCCAGGAATTTTTCTCCCGGATCAGGCTCCGCTTTTCCTGCGGGAACGACAACCGGGGAATGAAATCCTCGGAATCCTCGGAATTCCCGGGAATCCTTGGAATTCCGGGACCGACCTCCTCCATCCGCCGCAGCCGCTTTTCCAGCTCTTCCGCCCGGAGCCGTTTTTCCCGGAGATTCTCCTCCAGAATCCGGGAATTCTCCCGGATTGCCCGGAATTTCTCCTCCTGCCGGAGCTTCTGGGCCTGGGAGGCGAAAATCCCGGGAATTTTCCCTTGGATCTTTGGGAATTTATCCCGAATTTCCTGCCCAAAATTCGGGAATAAACCCTGGGAATTTTCCCCTGGATCCTTCCCAAAATTCGGGAATAAACCCTGGGAATTTTCCCCTGGATCCTTCCCAAAATTCGGGAATAAAATCCCAGGATTCCGGATTAAAATCTTGGAATTTTCCCCTGAATAAAAGCTTGGAATTTTCCCCTGGATCCTTCCCAAAATTCGGGAATAAACCCTGGGAATTTTCCCCTGGAGCCTTCCCAAAATTCGGGAATAAACCCTGGGAATTTCCCCCTGGATCCTCGGGAATAAATCCCAAATTTCCTGCCCAAAATTCGGGAATAAACCCTGGGAATTTTCCCCCGGATCCTTCCCGAAATTCGGGACTAAAACCCCCCAAATTCCGGACTAAATCCCAGGATTTGGGCCCAAACCCTGGGAATTTTTCCCCTGGATTTTTCCCAACTTTTTACCCGCAGCTCCTCCTTCTCCTTCTCCCGCTTTTCCGCCCTCATCCCGGAAATCCCGGCCAGTTTTCCGGCCGCTTCCCGCAGCGCTCCGATCCCGGCTTCCCGCGACGCTTCCAACTGGGAAGAGAAAAACCCTTGGATCCGACCCTTTTCCTCGGGAATGAAGCGGGAATAAAATTCCCGGGATTCACCTGGATCCGGAGCTTTTGGTTTTCCCGCCGCAGCCGGAGCAGCTCCGGGGAATTTTCGTGGAATTCTTCGTCCATTCCGAAGGAATTTAAAGCTTGGGATGAATCGGGAACGTTGGGGGATATTTGGAGGGAATTCCCGGATTCCAAAGCCTGGAATTCCCAGATTTTAAACCCTGGAATTCCCGGATTCCAAACCTTGGAATTCCCAGATTCCAAACCCTGGAATTCCCGGATTCCAAACCCTGGAATTCCCAGATTTTAAACCCCGAAATTCCCGGATTCCAAACCCTGAAATTCCCAGATTTTAAACCCTGAAATTCCCAGATTCCAAACCCTGAAATTCCCAGATTTTAAACCCTGGAATTCCCGGATTTCAAACCCTGGAATTCCCAGATTCCAAACCCTGGAATTCCCAGATTTTAGACCCTGGAATTCCCAGATTCCCAAACCATTCCCAGATCCCAAACCTGGAATTGGGACGTACCTGGGGCTTCATGGGAAATGTGGGAATGGGGCTGAAAATCCGGGAATATCCGGGAAAAGTCGGGATCGAGTTCCGGGTTGGGGCGGGTTAATGGTTGACGGAAAAGAGGGATAAAAAGGGGCGGGGCCAGGGCGGGGATTCCCGGGAATTTGGGGCTCTGGGAAGGAGGGAAAGGAGAAGGAATAAAAGGAAAGAAGTGAAGGAAAAAAGGAATAAAAATTAAAAAATAAAATAAAATAAAATTAAAAATAAATTAAATTAAATTAAATTAAATTAAATTAAAAAATAAAATTAAAATAAATAAAATAAGATAAAATAAAATAAAATGAAATAAAATGAAATAAATAAAATGAAATAAAATGAAATAAAATAAAATTAAAAAGAAAATAGAAAGAAAAAAAAGAAATAAAATAAAAAGAAAATTAAAAAAGGAAAAAACGAAAAGAAATAAAATAAAAAGAAATAAAATAAAATGAAATTTAAAAAAAATAAAAGGAAAAGAAAAGAAAAGAAAGAAAAGAAAGAAAAAATAAAAAGAAATAAAATAAAAAGAAAAAAATAAAAAGAAATAAAATAAAATAAAATAAAAAGAAATAAAATAAAATAAAATAAAATAAATTAATAAAATGAAAGAAAATGAAAGAAAAAAAGAAAGAAGAAAATAAAAAGAAATAAAATAGGAAATAAAATAAAAAGAAATAGAATAAAATAAAAATTAAAATAAAATGAAAAAGAAAAGAAATAAAAAGAAAAAATGAAAAAAACGAAATAAAAAGAAAAAATAAAATAAAATAAAATAAAAAAAGGAAAGAAAATAAAAAGAAAATAAAATAAAAAGAAAGAAAAATTAAGAGAAAGAAAATAAAAAGAAATAAAATAAAAGAAATAAAATTAAAAAAATAAAATAAAAAAGAAAGGAAAATAAAAAGGAAGAAAAAATGGAAAGAAAAAATTTAAAAAATTAAATAAAAAGGAAAAAATTAAAATAAATAAAATAAAATAAAAAAGAAAAGAAAAGAAAAGAAAAAGAAAAGAAAAGAAAAAGAAAGAAAAAATGGAAAGAAATAAAATAAAATAAAATGAAATAAAAGGAAATAAAATAAAATAAAATAAAATAAAATAAAATAAAATAAAATAAAATAATAAAATAAAAGGAAATAAAATAAAATAAAATAAATAAAATAAAAGAAAAGAAAAGAAAAAGAAAAAAGAAAATATAAGAAATAAGATGATCCAACAGCGATCCAACAGTGAGCCAACAGTGATCCAACAGTGATCCAACAGTGCCTCCTGCTGACAATACAGAGCAGCTGCAGGCTCTGCTTTTCTAGTGAGCCAGCAGAGCCTCCAACAGTGATCCAACAGTGACCAACCCAGACCAACTGCAGGCTCTGCTCCTCCCGTGATCCAACAGTGATCCAACAGTGACCAACACCAAGCACTGCAGGCTCTGTGCCATCAGTGATCCAGCAGAGCCTCCAGCAGTGATCCAACAGTGACCAACCCAGACCAACTGCAGGCTTTGCTTTTCTAGTGATCCAACAGTGACCAACACAGACCAACTGCAGCCTCTGCTCCCCCAATGATCCGACAGTGATCCAACAGTGACCAACACCAAGTGCTGCAGGCTCTGCTCCTTCAGTGATCCAAAAGTGCTCCAACAGTGATCCAACAGTGCCTCCTGCTGACAACACAGAGCAGCTGCACGCTCTGCTCCTCCCGTGATCCGACAGTGATCCAACAGTGATCCAACAGTGACCAACACCAAGCACTGCAGGCTCTGTACCATCAGTGATTCAACAGTGCCTCCTGCTGACAACACAGAGCAACTGCAGGCTCTGTGCCATCAGTGATCCAACAGTGACCAACAGTGATCAACAAAGAGCAACTGCAGGTTCTGTGCCATCAGTGATCCAACAGTGACCAGCAGTGGCCAACAGTGACCAACAGTGGCCAACAGTGACCAACAGTGACCAACAGTGATCCAACAGTGACCAACAGTGACCAACAGTGATCCATCAGTGATCCAACAGTGCCTCCTGCTGACAACACAGAGCAACTGCAGGCTCTGTGCCTTCAGTGATCCAACAGTGACCAACAGTGACCAACAGTGACCAACACAGACCAACTGCAGGCTCTGTGCCATCAGTGATCCAACAGTGATCCAACAGTGCCTCCAGCAGTGATCCAACAGTGACCAACACCAAGCACTGCAGGCTCTGTGCCATCCGTGATCCAACAGTGCCTCCTGCTGACAATACAGAGCAACTGCAGGCTCTGTACCATCAGTGATCCAACAGTGCCTCCTGCTGACAGGACAGAGCAACTGCAGGCTCTGTACCATCAGTGATCCAACAGTGACCAACAGTGACCAACAGTGACCAACCCAGACCAACTGCAGGCTCTGTGCCATCAGTGATCCAACAGTGACCAACAGTGACCAACAGTGACCAACCCAGACCAACTGCAGGCTCTGTGCCATCAGTGATCCAACAGTGACCAACAGTGACCAACAGTGACCAACCCAGACCAACTGCAGGCTTTGCTTTTCTAGTGATCCAACAGTGACCAACAGTGACCAACAGTGACCAGTAGTGACCAATAGTGACCAGTAGTGACCAACAGTGACCAACAGTGACCAGTAGTGACCAACAGTGATCCAACAGTGCCTCCTGCTGACAACCCAGACCAACTGCAGGCTCTGCTCCTCCCGTGATCCGACAGTGATCCAACAGTGACCAACACCAAGCACTGCAGGCTCTGTGCCATCAGTGATCCAACAGTGCCTCCTGCTGACAACACAGAGCAACTGCAGGCTCTGTGCCTTCAGTGATCCAACAGTGACCAACAGTGATCCAACAGTGACCAACAGTGACCAACACAGAGCAACTGCAGGCTCTGCTCCTCCCGTGATCCGACAGTGATCCAACAGTGATCCAACAGTGACCAACACCAAGCACCGCAGGCTCGTATCATCAGTGATCCAACAGTGATCCAACAGTGCCTCCTGCTGACAACACAGAGCAACTGCAGGTTCTGTGCCTTCAGTGATCCAACAGTGACCAGCAGTGGCCAACAGTGACCAACAGTGACCAACCCAGACCAACTGCAGGCTCTGTGCCATCAGTGATCCAACAGTGACCAACAGTGATCCAACAGTGACCAACTGCAGGCTCTGTGCCATCAGTGATCCAACAGTGACCAGCAGTGACCAACAGTGACCAGCAGTGACCAACAGTGATCCAACAGTGATCCATCAGTGATCCAACAGCACCTCCTGCTGACCCGCCCCGAGCACTGCAGGCTCTGCTTTTCTAGTGATCCAACAGCACCTCCTGCTGACAGGACAGAGCAACTGCAGGCTCTGTGCCATCAGTGATCCAACAGCACCTCCTGCTGACAGGACAGAGCAGCTGCAGGCTCTGCCCCTCCAGAGCCCAACGGCGCCCTCTGCCAAAAATTCTTGGAATCGCGCCCGAGGACGGGAAGCGCCGAATTGTTGCCTTCTTGAAGGGGACTTTTGGGGCCGGGATTATTGTTTAATCGGGGTTTTTTTGTGTTCTTCTGTTGTCCTGCCGATGCACATCTGCCCTTTAGTATGTTGTTATTTTTTCTTTTTCCGTCCTTCCCCGGTCGGAGCCTCTCGATTCGGGATTTACAGTTGCCGAGAGAGAGGAGTTTATTTACCAATAAAAGAGGAATTATTAATCTGCAAGCTGTAGAAACACCCCTGAGAGTTTCACAGGTGTTCAGGCCCCCCCTGGAAGTTACCAGGCCTTAATTAATTAATTAAGATCAGCTGTGAGGGTGGGGCTTTTCCAGCAGCTTTTCAGTCTGAAGTGGTTCTCCGGGGGGCGAGGTCCTGGGTTGGCCAAGCTTCCCCATTGCACTGGATATTAAATTTGCTGGAAGAGCAGCGGTTCTGCAGTTCCTGCTCCTCTGGACTCGGCTGGAGAAGCTTCCAACTGGCAAGTGAGTGTCCCCTGGCACTCCAGGACTGTCCCCTGGCCTGTTCTGTGCCCTGGGACCCCAGGACTGTCCCCTGGGACTCCAGGATTGTCCCCTGGGAATCCAGGATTGTCCCCTGGCACCCCAGGACTGTCCCCTGGCCTGCTCTGTCCCCTGTCACTCCAGGACTGTCCCCTGGGACCCCAGGACTGTCCCCTGGCCTACTCTGTGCCCCAGAACTCCAGGATTGTCCCCTGGGATCCCAGGATTGTCCCCTGGGACCCCGGGACTGTCCCCTGGCCTGTTCTGTGCCCTGGGACCCCAGGATTGTCCCCTGGCACCCCAGGACTGTGCCCTGGGACCCCAGGACTGTCCCCTGGGACCCCAGGACTGTCCCCTGGCCTGCTCTGTGCCCTGGGACCCCAGGACTGTGCCCAAAGACCCCCGGGCTGGACGCACGGGGGGAAATGGCTTTATTAAAGCAATGTTGGACAGTTGGGGGCAGTTGGACTCGTTCTGTGCCTTCTCCGGGGGTGAGTGAAAAGGGAGGGGGTTGCAGTCTGGGCCGATCGTCGGGGCACCGGGACCGACCGACGGACCGATCCCGCCCGGGGCACCGGGACCGACGGACCCAGCCCGGGGAGCGACGTGTCCGCCAGGGGGCGCCGCGGGCGCGGGGGGGGGGGGGGGGGCCGGGGGGCGGGGCCCCGCCCTCGTGGGAGGAGCGAGGCGGGGAGCGGGGCCTCGGGGGGCGGGGCCGGCGCACAGGTGCGCGAGGCGGCAGCGCGCGTGCGCGGGGCACAGGTGCGCGAGGCCGCAGCGCGCGTGCGCGGGGCACAGGTGCGCGGGGCGGGGCCGAGGTGATTTAAGGCCCCGTGAGGAGCCGCCGGCGCCATTTTGCAGGTGTTCGGCGGAGGAGGCGGCAGCGGCCGCGCCGGGCTCCCCCGGCGGGACCCGGGGATGGCCGAGGCCACCCACCCCTACCCCTCTCCACCTCTCCTTCCCCCCCTCCTTCCCCCGTACCTCCCTCTTCCCTCCTCCTCTTTTCCCCCGAGCCGCTCTCCCCCCATCCCCGCTCCGCGCCCCCTCCGCTCCCCGGCTCCCCTCAGCCCTCCTTCCTCCCTCTCCTCCCACCACCCTGCCCGCTCCCCCTGCCCCGGCTCCCTCTCCGCCCTCTCCCTTCTCTCCTGCACACCCCGATCCCCTCCGGACCCCTCCTCCTTTCCCTCCTCCGGCCTCCCTCTGCCCTCGCCTCGCCCCGCTCCGCACCCCGAACCCCGGCACCCGCTCCGTGCCCGTCCCCCCGCCCCAGCCTTCCTTCCTCCCCTCCTGCCTCCCCGGCCCTTGCCCGCTGCCCAACCCGAACCCCCCTCTCTTCCCTCTCAATTCCCCCTCTCAGTTCTCGGTCTATTCCCTCTCAGTTCCCCCTCGATTTCCCATCTTCTCCCTCTCACTTCTCCCTCTATTCCCTCTCAGTTCCCCCTTGATTTCCCATCTTTTCCCTCTCAGATCTCCCTCTATTCCCTCTCAGTTCTTCTTCTATTCCCTCTCAATTCCCCCTCGATTTCCCATCTTTTCCCTCTCAGTTTCCCTCTATTCCCTCTCAGTTCTCTCTCGATTTCCCATCTTTTCCCTCTCAATTGTCCCTCGATTTCCCATCTTCTCCCTCTCACTTCTCCCTCTATTCCCTTTCAATTCCCCCCCGATTCCCCCTGTTTTCCCTCTCAGTTTCCCCAATTCCCTCTCAATTCCCCCTTAATTTCCCATCTTTTCCCTCTCTGTTCTCCTTCTATTCCCTCTCAAGTCCCCCTGTTTTCCCTCTCAGTTCTTCTTCTATTCCCTCTCAATTCCCCCTCGATTTCCCATCTTTCCCCTCTCAATTCTCCCTCGATTTCCCATCTTTTCCCTCTCACTTCTCCCTCTATTCCCTCTCAGATCTCCTTCTATTCCCTCTCGGTTCTCCTTCTATTCTCTCTCTATTTCCCATCTTTTCCCTCTCAGTTCTCCTTCTATTCCCTCTCAATTCCCCCTCGATTTCCCATCTTTTCCCTCTCACTTCTCCCTCTTTTCCCTCTCAATTCCCCCTCGATTTCCCATCTTTTCCCTCTCAATTCCCCCTCTATTTCCCATCTTTTCCCTCTCAGTTCCCCCTCTGTTTCCCATCCCAGTGTCCCTCGATGTCCCCTCTGTCCCCCCTGTCCCCCGTTCCGTGTCCCCGCAGCCGCGGGCTTGGGGGCGCCGGTTTTAATAAAGCCGCGCAGGCCGGAGCCGGCGCCCCCCCTGGATCCCCCCCACGGGGCCGGGCCCGCTCGGCGGGTCCCCCCCTGCAGTTGCCAAGCACCGCCCGACACCGCCGGGGCTCCGGCCCGTCCCGACATCACACTTGGGGCTCCGCGGGCGGGGGCGGGGGGGCAAAGGCGGCGGCTTCGCTCTCGGCAATGGACGGCAAGAGAGGGCCATGGATTGCCGGGAGCGAAGCCGGGGCCGTTTGGGGCGGGGGGAGGCGGGGGGGCAGGGGATGGGCTGGGGGCCCCCTCCGGAGGAGGGGGTCGGGGAGGGGGGGAGGAGGGCGGGGGGACCCCCCTCCGGAGGAGAGGGGTCCCGGGGTGGGAGGGGAGGAGGGCGGGGGGTGGGGGGACCCCCCTCCAGAGGAGGGGGTCCCGGGGTGGGAGGGGACGAGGGGGGAGTTCCCCCTCTTCCTCTCCCGCCTCTGGATCCCCTTCTCCAGGGGGGCGGTCGGGGAGACCCCCCTCCAGGGGAGGGGATCCCGGGGTGGGAGGGACGGAGGGGGCAGTTCCCCCCTCCGATCCCTGTCAGCCCGGGACCCCCTTCTCCGGGGGGCGGTCGGGGGGACCACCCTCCAGGGGAGGGGGTCCCGGGGTGGGAGGGGAGGTGGGGGCAGTTCCCCCCTCTTTCCCTCCCACCTCTGGACTCTCTTCTCCGGGGGTCGGTCGGGGGACCCCCCTCCAGAGGAGCGGGGTCCCGGGGGTGGGAGGGGAGGAGGGGGGAGTTCCCCCCTCCGACCCGTCCCACCACGGGACTCCCTCCTCCGGGGGGCGGTCGGGGGCGGGGCCCCCTCCGGAGGAGGGGGTCCCGGGGGGGGGGTCGGGGAGGGCCCCCCCCGGAGGGGGGGGTCCGGGGAGGGGGGGGGGGGGGGGGGGGGGGGGGGGGGGGGGGGGGGGGGGGGAGGGGAGGGGGGGCAATCCCCCCCTTCCTCTCCTCCTCCTCCCCTCGTCCCCGGGCCCCTCCCTCCGGGGAGGGCTCCCCCCGACCCCCCTTCCCGGGACCCCCCTCCTCCGGACAGGGGCCCCGCCGGGTGGGGGGGGGGGGGGGGGGGTCAGAAGGGGGAGTGCGCTGCTTTGTGTTCTGATCACGCCGCAGAGTGACGTGACCCCTCCTGCTGCCCCCCCCCCCCCCCCCCCGCGGGGCCCCTGTCCGGAGGAGGGGGTCCCGGGAAAGGGGGTCAGGGGGAGTCCGCCCCGGAGGGAGGGGCCCGGGGAGAGGGGAGGAGGAGGAGAGGAAGGGGGGGATTGCCCCCCCTCCACCCCCCCCCCCCCCCTCCCCGGACCCCCCCCTCCGGGGGGGGCCCTCCCCAACCCCCCCCCCCGGGACCCCCTCCTCCGGAGGGGGCCCCGCCCCCGACCGCCCCCCGGAGGAGGGAGTCCCGAGGTGGGACGGGTCGGAGGGGGGAACTCCCCCCTCCTCCCCTCCCACCCCGGGACCCCGCTCCTCTGGAGGGGGGTCCCCCGACCGCCCCCCGGGGAAGGGGGTCCCGAGGTAGGAGGGGTCGGAGGGGGGAACCCCCCCCCTCCGTCCCTCCCACCCCGGGACCTCCTCCTCTGGAGGGGGGTCCCCCGACCGCCCCCCGGGAGAAGAGAGTCCAGAGGTGGGAGAGGAAGAGGGGGGAACTCCCCCCTCGTCCCCCCCCACCCCGGGATCCCCTCCCCTGGAGGGGGGTCTCCCCGACCGCCCCCCTGGATAAGGGGATCCAGAGGCGGGAGAGGAAGAGGGGGAACTCCCCCCTCGTCCCCTCCCACCCCGGGACCCCCTCCTCTGGAGGGGGGTCCCCCCACCCCCCGCCCTCCTCCCCTCCCACCCCGGGACCCCTCTCCTCCGGAGGGGGGTCCCCCCGCCCTCCTCCCCCCCCTCCCCGACCCCCTCCTCCGGAGGGGGCCCCCAGCCCATCCCCGGCCCCCCCGCCTCCCCCCGCCCCAAACGGCCCCGGCTTCGCTCCCGGCAATCCATGGCCCTCTCTTGCCGTCCATTGCCGAGAGCGAAGCCGCCGCCTTTGCCCCCCCGCCCCCGCCCGCGGAGCCCCAAGTGTGATGTCGGGACGGGCCGGAGCCCCGGCGGTGTCGGGCGGTGCTTGGCAACTGCAGGGGGGGACCCGCCGAGCGGGCCCGGCCCCGTGGGGGGGATCCAGGGGGGGCGCCGGCTCCGGCCTGCGCGGCTTTATTAAAACCGGCGCCCCCAAGCCCGCGGCTGCGGGGACACGGAACGGGGGACAGGGGGGACAGAGGGGACATCGAGGGACACTGGGATGGGAAACAGAGGGGGAACTGAGAGGGAAAAGATGGGAAATAGAGGGGGAATTGAGAGGGAAAAGATGGGAAATAGAGGAGGAATTGAGAGGGAATAGAGGGAGATCTGAGAGGGAAAAGATGGGAAATCAAGGGGGAATTGAGAGGGAATAGAAGGAACTGAGAGGGAAAACAGAGGGAATCGGGGGAGAATTGAAAGGGAATAGGGGGAGAAGTGAGAGGGAGAAGATGGGAAATCGAGAGGGAATTGAGAGGGAAAAGATGGGAAATAGAGGGACAATTGAGAGGGAATAGAGGGAAACTGAGAGGGAAAACGGGGAATCGGGGGGGAATTGAAAGGGAATAGAGGGAGAAGTGAGAGGGAGAAGATGGGAAATCGAGCGGGAATTGAGAGGGAATAGGAGAACTGAGAGGGAAAAGAGGGAGAATTGAGAGGAAATAGAAGGAGAAGTGAGAAGGAAAAGATGGGAAATCGAGGGGGAATTGAGAGGGAATAGAAGGAGAAGTGAGCAGGAAAAGATGGGAAATCGAGGGGGAATTGAGAGGGAATAGGAGAACTGAGAGGGAAAAGATGGGAAATCGAGGGAGAATTGAGAGGGAATAGAAGAAGAACTGAGAGGGAATAGAGGGAGAAGTGAGAGGGAAAAGATGGGAAATCGAGGGGGAATTGAGAGGGAATAGAGGGAAACTGAGAGGAGGAATTGAGAGGGAAGAGAGGGGCAATAGAGAGGGAAGAGAGGGGGGTTCGGGTTGGGCAGCGGGCAAGGGCCGGGGAGGCAGGAGGGGAGGAAGGAAGGCTGGGGCGGGGGGACGGGTACGGAGCGGGTTCCGGGGTTCGGGGTGCGGAGCGGGGCGAGGCGAGGGCAGAGGGAGGCCGGGGGAGGGAAGGGAGGAGGGGTCCGGAGGGGATCGGGGTGTGCAGGAGAGAAGGGAGAGGGCGGAGAGGGAGCCGGGGCAGGGGGAGCGGGCAGGGTGGTGGGAGGAGAGGGAGGAAGGAGGGCTGAGGGGAGCCGGGGAGCGGAGGGGGCGCGGAGCGGGGGTGGGGGGAGAGCGGCTCGGGGGAAAAGAGGAGGAGGGAAGAGGGAGGTACAGGGAAAGGAGGGGGGGAAGGAGAGGTGGAGAGGGGTAGGGGTGGGTGGCCTCGGCCATCCCCGGGTCCCGCCGGGGGAGCCCGGCGCGGCCGCTGCCGCCTCCTCCGCCGAACACCTGCAAAATGGCGCCGGCGGCGCCTCACGGGGCCTTAAATCACCTCGGCCCCGCCCCGCGCACCTGTGCCCCGCGCACGCGCGCTGGCGCCTCGCGCACCTGTGCCCCGCGCACGCGCGCTGCCGCCTCGCGCACCTGTGCCCCGCGCACGCGCCCTGCGGCCTCGCGCACCTGTGCCCCGCGCACGCGCACTGCCGCCTCGCGCACCTGCGCGCCGGCCCCGCCCACCGCCTGGCTCCTCCCCCGAGGGCGGGGCCGGGCCCGTCTGTCCCCGTGTCGGCGCTCGGGCAGCCCCGGGTGCGGAATAAACGGTGTTATGAAGCAAACTGCTCGTTTTGCCAAGTAGATGATATTTAATCGTCACGAAAGAAGATCTGCGCGCGTCTCAATCGATTCGAAAGTAAACACGAAGCCGTCCTGCCCCACCTGTCCAAGGATTTCGTTCCCTTCGGTGCCGTTAAGAAATGGTGTAAAATATTTATTGAGGGCTTGGCCTGCGGAGGCACGACATAAATAGAGGGGGAAAAGTCCTGCTGAAATGTGATGCGCGGCCCCCAAGCCGGGGGGCTCGGCCCCCGCGCTGCCGGAGGCGTCCGGCCTTCCGTCGCCGGCCCGGGGCCACCAGCTGCTCCCCACGCGGTCCCTGGGGGGTCTCTCCTCCCCCCCTGGGCAGGGCCAGGGGGCGGCAGAATGTGCTTGGAAGGGGGGGGGGGGACACGGGGGCCGCCGGGTTAGTCCACCCCTTCGAAGCCCTGGGCGTTCTCCACGGCCATGAGGAGCTTCTCCCGCAGGTCCTCGAAGGAGTCGTACAGAGGTAAGTCCAGGCGGTTAAAGCTGCAAGGACGAGGCGAAGAAGAGTCACTCCAGCAGCCAGGGAAGAGCAGAGGGGGTTTTAGAGGCAGACAGAGGCCATCAGGGGGTGGAGCTTGTGGGCCACCGATTTATGGGCTCTCCGGGGACGTCAGACTTGCTGTAGAGCTCCTCCCACCCCCTGACTGGGCCGGGGAACAATAAAACAACGCCCTTCCCGTCCCTGGGGGAGCCACACGTTCCTCAGAGCGTCCCCCTCGGATCCAGAGCTGAGGGACCCCCCCTCCTGCTTTTGGGGACTTACCAGGTGTGAGCTCGGGGCAGCTTGTCGGGACTCCCCCACTGCTCTATTGTAAACAGCTGAGGACCGTTTGAACCTGAATGAAATAAAATAAAAAAAAATAAAATAAAAATAAAACAAAACCCCACACGGAACGGGAATTGCTGGACCCCGCAGAAAACACCGAAACGTTGTTTTTAACGCCACACGTCGGCGTGGGTCGCGGGCTGGGGTTTTTCACCCGCCGCAGGAACGGGGGTTATTTCTCCCCAAGCTCATGTCACGCTCAGATACGAACATTCAGGACTCTGGTGCTCTGCAGGGGGGGGGGGGGGCTGGATTTCTGCCCCGCCACCAGCAGCTCACCGTAAAGTTCAGCAAATCCGTTCATAGGCACTCGAGACGTCCCGGTCACGAACTGCAGGAGCCGGATCCGCTTCTCGGCGTCCATCAGCAGGACGGCCTGGGGGCAAACACAGACTGTCAGGCCCTTGAAGGGCAGGAGAAAGGAGAGGCCAGAACTTGCTGGTGCAAGGAAACCCTCGGGACACGACAGAGAGTCTCCATCTGGTCCAGGCCCCCATGGCTGGGCGCAGGACGCGTCCCTCCCGGCACCACGCCCCAGCCTCGGAACATTCCGAGGTTTCCAAGGAGAAAACTCATTGCAACCTTCATTTTTTGGGCACGAGTCGAGAGGTGGAGAGCCGGGCTCACCTTCCAGAACCACTGGATGACGGGGTGGTTGGGGCAGTAGCCGTTTTTGTAGATGGTGTGTTGCCGCCAGTCGTTGACGTCGACGTCGCCGAGGCCGCACATGAGGAGCTGCGGGGGGAGCAAAGCACCGGGGGGGGGGGGGGTCACCGAGGGGTTGGGCACGTTCCCTCAGGGAGAGACTGAGGGGGCCCAGAATGTGGCACATCCCTGCCAGCCCCGGGCAGCCGAGACTCACCTCCAGCTCGTTTTCGTCGAAAATTTTAATCAGGTCGATGGGAAGCAGCTCCGTGAACCCCTAAAGAGAAGCAGAGTTAATCATTCCACATAAATCCTAATTAAAAAAATCGGTGACCAAATCATTTCAGCTTGAAAGATCACTCTCAGGTGGGAAAGATGATACATTCTTATAGACATTAAGAGCCTCACCTCCAAAAACGCGTTCATTTGCTTCTGCACCCTGTTGACGAAGCGCCACTGGATGACCAGGCTGCAGGGAGAGAAGAAAAAACCCCCTCAGGGACACACCCTCAGCCAAGAGTTGAGAGATTCCAACAACCTTCTCACTGACAACTTCAGCACCCTCAGGCGTTCCAACGGTGGAACTTCGGAAAAAAAAAAAACCCCAAACCAAAAATGGGAATAACTCACTCAATGTACTCCCTCTTGTTCTCGTTGGTCACCATGATTTCAGAGCCGTTGGGCTTCAGGTCCACTTGATATGTCTGTGTTTCAAAAAACAAAACCCCGTTATTTGAGGCCACATTTCTTGCACCACCCCCCTGAGCAGCATTTTGCAGGCGGCAGCAGGAAATGCTCGATAAATGGATTTACACTCGGGAGTCAAACCTGTGGGGCAGCAGAAGGGGAAAACTGGCAGGGAAAGGCTGCCAATAATTTGGAGGGTAACTCAGATATTCTCCCTGGAACTCCCAGCTTCACGTTACGACCTCCAGGGAAAAAAGGCAGCAAGAGCCCTGCCGGCATTTGAAACGCTGAAGTCACGCACCTGCCCAAAGTTCTCCTCATCGATGCAGAACATGAGATCCAGCTCCGTGGGGTCATTCTCCAGGATCCACTTCAGGGAGTTGTAATATTCGCTGTCCTGGGGTGAAACACAGGTTGAAAACGGGCACATCAGAGTTCCAGACACCCAGGGGGCTGCGAACACCGGGCTAAAAAAAGGTGTCTTACCACTGACTCCATGTCTTTCAGAGTGATTGGCTTCCCCAGCATCATCTTGTAGAAAGGTCTGATGAAGAAGCCTGGAAGAGAGAGAGAGAGAGGGGGGAGAGAATCACCTGCCCTGCTCTGCAGCTTCCTCAAAGGCACAGCTGACCCATGGATCCCATTTAAAACCCTCGCTCTGCCCCATTTTAAAACCCCATTTAAAACTCACCGTCCAGCAGCTTCCCGTGGTACACGGCCAGCCCGGCCACCCGGCCGATGAAGGTGAAGTAGGACAGGTGGTCTTCGTTACAGAGACCTGAATTAGGATTAATCTGAAGTGTGTAGTTGTCCCTTTTTTGGGGGGGGGGGGAAAGGGGGGGAAAAGAAAAAAAAAAAAAAAACAAACAGCGCAAGAACCAAGTCTGGAAACCAGTTCGTAAAGAAACGAGTTGTGCTCGGCTTATTTCCCTTCGACGGTTGTCAGGGGGCTTTGCCCAGATCCCAAATCCCAGCTCCTGCACTTCCCAGCCTGCTCAACGCTCCCAGGCCAGGCTGGGCCTGCTGCTGGCACCGCCAAAGCCACCCCGGAGCCACTGTGGGCTCCCCCCCGGCACCGCCACCCAACCCCAACCCCGACCCCGCTCCCTCCCTCTGCCTCTGGCACTAAGGGATTGCTCCAGGATTTTAAAGCACTGGAAACCCCCCCAGGGCCGGGAAAAGGGCGGTGGGGCCGCCCCGGGAAGGAGGAGGCGACCCCGCCCAGAGCAACTCCGCCTCTTATGCGAAAAGAGAAATATCTCCAACGGGAATCCTTCGCGGGTACTTACGTCGCCGAGTACTCGAAGAGACCGTAGTAAGGGTTAAACATCTCCTTGGACAAGAGGAAAAACCACTCTCGGGCCACCCCTCCGTAGTCCAGGCCCTTCTCCGACTCGAACTCGATCCAGAGCCGGGCTTTCAGCACGTCGGGTCTCTTCACGGACATGATCCTGCGGTAGGACTCCTCGAAAATGTTGTTTCGGTGCAGCTTCATCTCGAACCTGTTGGGTATGTCGGCCTGGGGGGAGGCAAACACAAAACCAGAGAGGAGGCTTGACGTCCCCAAGCTCTGTTTCGGGGGCGTTCGCGTTCATCTCGGAAACGGGAGTCTGGAAGACTCGGAAATTCAACAAATTGAAATTTTTGACTCCTCCTTGAGCCCTTCAGGAGCAGCACAACTGGGAGGTGCCTCCTCTCCAGGCCCCACAGGGATCTACTCACGGGTTTCTTCAACTTCTTGCGGAAGTAGTCGTATTTCTGCTTGAACTCCCGGGAGTACGGAACGGCCTGGCAGGAGAGGACGGGGAGGACACGTCATTCCAGCCGCTCAGCGCTCGGATACCCCAAAATATTCAGCCCTGCCACCTACAGGTGTGTGCTGTGGGCTTGCCCACCCTTCACCCAGGAGGAGTGGAAGAACCCCCCCAAAACGACAGCGTTTCACCCAGCAGAGGTGGGGCAAAGGGCAAATCCGTGGCAAATCCGTGGCAAACCCCACTTACCGGGCCGGTGATGGCCGGGTTCTGCAGCCTGGGGTCTTCCCACTGGGTAATTTTATTATCTGCAAACGACAACAACAAAAAAAAAAACAAGGAGCCCGTGACTTCTCAGCTGCCGGGCTGGGAATTCCCAGTTGGATTCTTCTCCCTGCCACCGCACAGGGGTCTGATTTAATGGGAAGGTCGTAGGATCAATAAAGAGAGACAGAACTGCCCAGTTCTGGCACAGGAGATGATCCAGTCGGAGATGCTGGCAGTGACCCAGTTCTTTCCATCCACGGGAGGGTGACAGGAAGGTTCTAGAGGCGGAACTCTCCCTTCCCTGCCCTCCAGACAGCTGATCCTCCCCGGATTCCGAACCCGACGGAACCGCCACGGAACGACGGCGCTGCGACCATCGGGCAACGCCCCAAACACACTTGATCTATTAATTCATTTCAGATTAAACCACTATTTGATTTCCCTTCGCACATGCTCTTTGCTCTGCACCCTTCCCTGGCCGAGCTTCTCCTCAAAGTCCTGGCTGCAGGAGAATTCGGCAGTTTTGCTGCCGGGGATGAGAAGAACGCTCCAAAAATAGGACAACTCCGCGGCAAGAGTTACAAAATCTCCCGGGGGGGAGCAAACGCGACTCCCAATCCCAGTCGCGTCCCGGGAAACGAGCAGCAGCACCAAAAACTTCCCGAAACCTTCGTGGAAACTGCCACATAAAAAGCTAAAACCACCCAGATCCAAATATTCTGGGGAGAGAACTCAGGTGCAAAGAAATCTTGCTTTCTACCAGTTCTAAATCCTCGGGGGAATTCTAATTACTGGATGACTTTAACGTTCTGTTTTAGGGATTAATTAGCCAGCAGAGGCAGTCCTTTAATAATGACTTAATTAGGGGGGAGCTGTTACTCAGCCTGAGGGACAAACCTGACTCTGTCAAACCCAGGGAGCAGCTCGGATTTTAACCTCTCCTCTCGTGGTTGGGGGAGTCGGCTGCGAAGAAACATCTCATTACGGTTTCAAAAAAAAAAAAAATAAAAAGAAACAAACCCCAAAAAAAAAAAAAAAAGGAAGGAGAAGACCCAGCCCGGCCTTCGTGGGGGGTGGCTTTGGGTTCAAACACCAACAAAACTCACACAGCACTTCCGAGATGCTCTGGGAAGGACAAGTCTACGAGGAGACATCACTTAACACTAGAACTCCACTAACAGAACTGGAGGATACCGACGGGGCCGGCGCGGGTTTTCACATGCTCCAAAATAGGAAATAAGATCAGAAATCGGCCCTGCCCCAAACCTCCTGAAAGCAAAGCCCTTCTCAGGGCTACTCGCTGTGGCCACGGGGGGGGTCTTTTTTTTTTTGTTTTTCTCATCTTATTTTCTATTCCTGGCGCGTGTTGGTCCAAAGAAGCCACGAGATCATCGACAACGACGACGAGGAGCCCAAAAATACCCACGAGAACGAAAGGAACCACAGAGGGGGGGGGGATGTCAATGCTTCACAAGTCAAGAGAGGGACAAAGCTTGATGAGCCAATTAAAGCAAGCTGCCGGTGAGCGTACAGTACCGTAGGAGGGCACTAAGTCTCTGGGATCAATGTCTCCACATATCAACACCTGGCTTCCTAAATGAAGAGTAAAATCACAGAGCTTTCACTTCAGGACTCGGCACCTCCCTCTTTGTTTGCTCCAGGGCCCGAGGGCGTTACTTACTGTGGTCTATGTAGAAGGTCCTTCCGTCCAGGTGGATCCTTTCCTCCCAGCCAGGCTGGAAAGGGGAGATAAAAACAAACAGAAGAGAAAAATAAGCAAAACAAGTGTCGGTGTCTATTCCCCTTCCTCATCTCCCAGGAGGCCGCAGGGGAGAGAGGAGAGGGGGTGGTTGGTGCTGGGACGGGCAGTGGACTTCCATAAAATACAGAGGAGAAGTGATTTCCCTGCAATCTTTTTTTTTTTTTTTGGAGAAAGCTCTTGTTAAATTCCGTGGTCGCTCCTGGCTCCAAGCCAGACTGGTTAAACTGAGGGGAAAGCTGTTACTTCCTGAGAGCAGAGAAGTCCAAGTTGGCTGGAGGTTCAGCGGCTCGGGCAGCACGGGAAGGGGCCGTGGGTTTTCCGAGCGCTCTGGGCCGGCCCCAGGGGAGCCCAAGCAGGTTCCCAGCTCCCAGCAAGGCCAGGGGCAGAGGAGAGCCCGGGGTGTTGACCCCAACAGCATCACTTACAGGCAGAGGTCCCAGGTCGTTGGGGTTCAGAGACGCTTTGGATCTCAAATGCACCGGGAACTTCAGCCGCGGGTCCTCCTGGAACGCAAACACGGAACTGAAAATCCGACAGCTCCAGGCAGATCCACGACCTCCTTTTTGGCCCTTACAGACAAAGTCCAGGTGCCACACTAAGGGGAGCACGGCCCCCGGTGCCCTTACCCAGGTGGTGGTCTTGGTGTTGTGGTCGATGAAGAAGGGGCGGCCGTTGGGGGCGATGCGCATCTCCCAGCCCGGGGGCAGGAAGCTCTGGGCCCCCTTGTGCTGGGGCTTGGGCGAGTTGTAGGGGGATGGCTGTGGGGACTGGGGGTTGGAGAGGGTGTCCTTCACCGCCCGGCGCACCGGAGAGTCCTTCATGCCCTGCGGAGCGGGAAACACCACCACTGCTCACCGAAACCAACCCGAGGCAAAGAGCTCTTCATTCCACAGGTAATTAACGCCGGAATTACTTGGGGAGAGACTTCAAAAAGAAAGGAAACACCCTCTGGAAAGGCAAGGGGATCCCAAGTGGCCGAGCCAGGGGCGTCCTCACCTCCAGGGGGGCCGACAGGGTGACGGTGGGGGAGCTGAGGCTGCGGGGCCGCCGGATCTGCGGCTCGCTCAGGTGGTTGCTGCTGCTGGTGCCCGGCGCCACCATCCCGTCCTCGGCGAGCTGAGGGGGGCAGAGCCAGGTCACAAAGGGCACAGACACCCCCCAGCCACAGCCAGGGCACTTCAAAACCCATGGCACTGCTTATTACCACCATTCTTAAACGTAATTCCCTAAAGATAAGGATTTAACGTAATTTAACGTAATACGTGGTCCTACTTCCAAATTCAAGCCTAAGAACACATTTTAGCAGTTCCCTCCACCCCTCTCTGGAAATTCCTTCCCTGGCAGCAACCAGGCTTGCTCTGTGCCAAAGGAAAACCAACCAGCTTGCTCTGTGCCAAAGGAAAACCAACCAGCTTGACCTGCGCCAAAGAAAAACCATCTCGACGGCGGCGATTTTTTTCACGACGCGCCCGAGTCGTCACGACAACGCTCAGGAGTTTTCCCCTTCGAATTCCAGAGGTTCTGGAAGCCCCTTCACCTGAGGTCAAGCCCCCAGCCGGAGTGTTTGCCCTGTTACCTGCATGATGGGCCGTGTCCACGTCGTGGTGCGGTTGTTGTGGTTCACGTAGTAGGTCCTGCCCTTGGTGTCCTTCCGCTCCTCCCAGCCCGAGGGCAGCCCGGGGGTGGTGTGCACGTAGGCCACGGAGGGCTGCTCGGGCAAGAAACATCATTTGACTCTTGAGGTCATTATTTTATAACAGCTAAAAACATTTCCAAGTCTATCATCTTTTAAAAAAAAAGCAACTTGTGGACTGAGGTCGTTCCCAAGCACAACCACCATTTCTGGTCTCATTTCACACAAGCCCTTTGAGTCGAAGGAGTTTTTTTTCTCCCAAATGATTTTTCTCTCTCTCTCCCTTTGGATCAAGTCTGGCACAGGTTCGGGTGCCTCAAACAGCCCTCAAAGTTTTTAACCCGCCGGTTCCGCGCGGCGACAAAAAGGAACTCGGCGTTTTAACGAGTTTGGCTTAGAAAGGTGGATTTTTTTTTTGTTTGAATTTTATCAGTTGGGATGAGTAAGAGTCAAATAACCCTGCAGCCAAGAGACTGGAAAATGGAGGGAAACAGATGAGGAAAAGTACAAACTCTAAGTGATTTCCATGAAACAACTCACTTCAGACTGACAGTTAATCGGGTTAAAGAACGGGATGGTTTTGGCAGAGTCCAATAGAAATTAAGCCCACTTTCCTTGGGTTACACTTTCAGCAGAGCACTTGGAGAGTTTTACTGGGTGATCAAACTACAAACCCAGCCTTGGAACGCTGATCAAGCGCTGGGAAAAGACACTGGCATTAAATAAGACCACGAAGAGCTCTGCGACGCGTCGCTGACCCTCCACGGCCCTCAAACGAAGAGCAACTTCCAGAGTGAAAATTAATGCAGCGTTCTGAGAAATCCTGAGACAATCTGAGACAAGAATGGGTAACTCTGTGCCTGTATTTCATTCATTGTGAAGAAAAAAAATCCCTCATTGTCCAAGGCCTACATTTGATTTAGAGATAGCGCTTGATAAAGAGTTTTATTACCGTCGGCTCCTCTCCACCCGTGAGAGTTGAAGAACGAGCTCTCCTAGAGGGGCCACTCTGCTGTTAAACAATGAATGAGACACAGATTTACCGGGGAAGGCCACGGGTCACATCTTTAGGGGCGAGGAATCACAATCACATTTAAGAGAGAGTGATTAGATGGGAAGAAGGTTTAAGAGAGTGGCAGAAGTAAAAGCCGTCGGCCACCGGCAACCAAGCCAGAAACCTCCAAGTGCTGCAGTCAGGAAGAAAAGAATGCACTTGGTTGCCACAAATGATCACTGGCCCAAGAAGGATTAAATCTGCGACCAGGCAAAGGTCCAACTCCTTTGGGACGTTGCATGGATTTATAGATGGCAAGTAAATCAATTTATGGGCCACCTGGCCGGGAGGGGGCCGTGGCTGCTGCAGTCTGTGTCTCAGCAGAGCCGGTGCAAGGCCGGGTGTTGTTCAGAAGCAGAGAAGGCCCAGCCAAAAAGGGAGATCTCAAATTGAGCTTTGGGCTTACCAGGGCTAACTGAGACTGCTCAGCCACTGCGTCCGTGACGCTGCACGACCTCAGCCTCGATGAAGGTTCTCTTTGCTGGAAGAGAAACAAAAGAGACCGTTTTTGGGGTTTTTTTTTTTCCTCTTTCCTTTGGGATTTTTTTGGAAGGCGCTGCTAACTCAGGTTGTCCTGAGAGCAGCCCGAGGGACTCAGATTATCCCAAACAACAGCACATTTGAGCAGCAGAGGTTGCCAGGAAGAGCAGCGCAGCACGTACAATCAAAGAGCCGAGTTGCTCCCCGTTGGAATCGGGAGTGACCTGGAGTCTCCTGCTCAGCTCCTCCGACAGCTCCTGGGGACTGGTCCGGGACACCGGGGACGCAGGAGGGGGTGGCAGGGCCAAGCTCAAGGAATCTCCACTGGCACTCGCCTCCTCGGAGATGGTTTCCCAAGGCTGACAAAACAGAAGGAAACGAGTTCAGGATTTACACAGAGCCTTTCACGTCGTAGAGGTTCGAGGCTCAGCGCCCACCTCGGCAACGTCCCCGCTCTCCGCGGGCTCCGGCTCCAAGTCCTCACTGATGTGCCGCCGCGAGCGGAACCGCCGGTGAGCTGCCTCCTGGTTGATCTGCCTGATGTTGTTGTCGGAGTCCGACCCCACGTCGCTGCAGGGCGGTGGGAGGGGGGAGAAAAGAACACGAAAATAACCCGAATTAAACTAAGCCCCGACTTTGTCCGTCGCCTTCGAAACCTTGGAGACGCTTCTGGTTATAAAAATCATTAATCGTGGATAGGTCAGGCTAGACAAGGTGGCCCAGAACCCCGTGCAGCCCAGCCCAGGACGTGGCCAGGGCTGGAGAATCCAGCACTTCCTTGGCCATGGTTTAGAGGTGAGTTCTTCCCCCCCCCACCCCTGCCCCAGGTTGGTGCTCACATGAGGCTGGGCCGGTGCCACTGGGTGGTCCTGTTGTTGTGGTTGACGTAGTAGGTCCGGCCCAAGTTGTCCACCTTCTCTTCCCAGCCCGGAGGGAGAGGAGGGGGTGGCAACTCCTCCTGCCTCTGAGACGCGGGGTCGCCGGAATCCACCACGTCCCAGCCGTGCTTAGGGATGAAGGGAGGAAAAAAAAAAAACCTCCTTTCACCGCGTGTACACCGAATTTCGGCGAGAAACCAACCCCTCGATCAAGGAGGGACTCCCAAAGGTGGCTGGGTGCCAAGGAGAACCAACTGCTTCCAGGCCTTTCTCCTCCAGGGCACAGCTGCCCCCACGATTGCACTTGAACCTCTAGTAAAACCCAAAACACCCCCTCGAGCGTTCGGCCTCACCTCGGCGTCGTCCCTGGGATCGCTGTTTTCCTCCTCCTGGCCCCCGTTTTTCGGCATGTAGGCCATCTTCAGCCTCAAGAAACCCTTCACACGAGATTTGTGGCTGCAAGACAAGGGGGTTACATCTCACATCTCGTTCCACGGCCCTCGAATTAAAAAAGCCAGCAGGAGGAAGTCTCCTCAAGGCCACGAGGCCTTTTCCCCTCACCTTCGTGGCCGGAGGAGGAAATCCTTAAACGTGTAGGGCCTCTCCATGGTCGGGTCTTCGGTCTGGGAGCGGCGGAGAAAAGGACAAACTCAAGGCTTTGCTCACAAGTGCAGCCACAGAAAGAACATTCACAGATCATGGCACTGACTGCCATCGAAGCCTAAGTCTCACAAAGCCTGGGATCCTGAAAACATCCTATTCCACAAAAATTTCAGCTTTCTTATAATTTCTCATGATTTCTGATTTAGATAATGCCTGTGCATGTGGACCCATGAATGGAGATACCCACACAAGCCCAGATAAAACACTCCTGCTTTATTTCAAGTTCCAGCTTTACACCATCTATTAAGAAACAGAAACAAGCAACAATCCGACCGCTGACAACAAAATCATTCAAACCCCTACCTCAATTACTCTTAATTACTTTTAATTACTTCCTCTTCCAGCTCTCCCTGCTAGCAGGGAATTCGATTTTGAGCTCAAATAATGAATAGACAGTTCTTGCAGCCTTTTGCTGCACGAGGAAGCTTTTTTTCCACCCACCCTCCCCCCCAAAAAAAAAAAAAAAGAGCCGTTCCTCTGCTCACCGGGAGGTGACTGAGCGGCACATCCACCTGGCCCAGGAAGTCGTCTCTGGTCTGGCACCGGGGAGAGGAGAAAGGCAGGAAAAGGGAGTCATTTGACATCAGAAAAGCAAAAAAAACAACAACCCATAAACAGCAATCCAGTCACAACAAAGAGGAGGTTTGAGTTTAATTCACCAAACACTGGCTCCTACCCCTTTATTGTTGTTGTGATTCATCTCTGGGAGACACTCAGCTTTTGGGGATCAGTGATTCCCAAATAACCTGCTGCCTTATTTACAGCCCCGGCCACGCCTGGAATTCCGGGAAGTGCGCGCTGCTGCCCCGCAGCCAAGTTGACATAGTTCTCATAGCACAGCATCGAGGTTGAACGGTAAAATTCACATTTGATGGGGTAAAACCATCGTGAGAACGCTGCTTCTAGCACAAAAAAACCTGTGTTTTACCAGGGGATCTTCCCAACCTGGTTATAAATAAATGCTGTCACTAATCTTTGCTTAATTGCTCGAAGCAATTAAGTTTTGAAGGGCATACAGGAAATTCAAATTAAGCCGGGTTTAGAGTAATGCAGGAGAACAGGAAGAGGGACTGTCTCCCCAAAATTCACAAGAGGAGCTGAAAAATCAAGACCTGAATTCAAGGGTCACTTCTGTGGCACTGGCACCTGGATGTGGGTGACAAAAGCTCAAGCCCTGCCCATCACACCCATTTTTAACTGCGTCCCAAGCACTGCCAAAACGGAGCCGTAAATCTGAATTAAAAGTCTCTTTCGTGGACAGCCACAACTGGCTCCGTCCTTAACCGGATTAAGTAATAAACAGCAATTATTCAAATCCTAAATTACTTCTCTGGCACTGCCACTGCTGGTTTCAACAGACCAAAAAAACCCACTGCTTATATCCAACCTTTCCCTTCTGCTCAGAGAAATGTCCTACTTTTTCTGCTTCTTCTCCTCCTCAACAGCAACTCAGACTTCTGGATATATTCAGACTTTTGGGTTTCACTCTCCTTCTGTCATGACCAATTTTTCTTATTGAAAAAAAAAATCCAGAAGCCAGAATTCCTTCCTCTTAAAATCATCCCCAAAAGGGAACTGCTGTTTTAACAAGGAGGGGTCAGTGGTACATGATGTTGAGGAAAAAAAAACCCAAATCCACTGGAAGAACCCCTAAAGGCCACTTTTCTCTGACACCTTCCCTGCAGCACTGCCAACTCCTGACTCTCTGAAACCAACTCCTGACTCTCTGAAAACTTGTCTGAAAATTAAAGATGGATTTCTCGGCTCTGCCAGCCACGTGCTATTTGTCCTGCACTCACAGGGGAAGAAAAAAAAAAAAAGGAAAAAGCAAAATTCACCCTGGCCCTTGGTACTTCCCGGGTGATTTCTTGTGGAGTAGAGAAGAATGAATCCTGTCCTTAACAGGGAAGCTAAAGAGGCCCAAGGGCTGGAATTCATCACCCTCTACCTGCAGCTGTCAACAAAGCCCTTAATCTGCAGGGAGCAGAGGCTCTCCAGATATCCAGCTGCACTCCTGGCAGGGCAAGTGTGGAGCCAGGAAAAAATCACAGCGCTGCTCCCTGGAGCCATTCCAAACCTCCAGCCAAGGGCTCCGGGAATTATCCTCTAGAAATGCCCGGAGAAGGTTCCGGGGAGACCCGGGAGCCCCCTACAAAAAGGAGAGAGGGGGACCTGTGTAGAGAGTGGGTTTCAACTGAAAGAGGAGAGATGTTAGGAAGAAATTCTCTCCTCAGAAGCTGGCAAGGCCCTGGCCCAGGTTGCCCAGACCCCTGGAAGTGCCCAAGGCCAGGCTGGAGCAACCTGGGACGGTGGAAGGTGTCCCTGCCCGTGGCAGGGGGTGGCACTGGCTGGGCTTTAAGGTTGAGTCTTTGAAGATTTCCAGCAGTTTTCCTCGTGCTCATCAGCCACACACAAACCATCAGGTGTCTCACACCAGCTCAGGCTTTCAGACTTTGCCAGAGCTTGCACTGAAACCCTGAAGGATATTTATTTTTAACCAAATGCATCAGTTTACGTCCTGAAGCGGAAAAAGAGAATTTTTATGCTGAAGGGGTCGCTGAAACCAAGAAAAAGGGGGAGTGGAACCAAAGGACGAAGAAAGTATCCACCCCCTCCAGCAAAACAAAGTGTCAGGATCCACGGTGCTCTCTGTCATAACATAATAATCAACCAGAACACGTTATTCTGAGAAAGAGTAAATATTTTCCCTCATCTCAATGGCAGCCATGTCATTGTCAGGGGCTAATTACTAATTCTGGAGAAGGATTCCAGCCAAGAGCTCTGCCTTTCCCCCCCTGCACAGCTTTGTTACCAGCAGTTGTTGGCTCTGCTCTGGGTGCTAAAAATGACCGGCAGAGGAAGGTCCCGATCCCAGCTGGGATCTTTGGAGCACGTCTCATTCTGGACTCTCACAATCACATTTCTTCTGAAACCATTGCCAAGGGAGCAGAGAAGAGCTGAGCTGTGAGAAATGCAGGCTTTCCAGAGCTGAATATAATTCCCTCCTGCAACGTTTCCTTAGGGCACGCTGTGCTTTGCTCCCAACAACGGTGCCTTTGTCAGCTCCCTCCAACAGTTGTCCAAGAGATGCCATTTCCCAAGTGTTTCCCAGTTTCCCAGGGACAACCAGCCCCCAGACACATCAAATCTCAGGCCAGGAAGAAGAATCCGCCCCAAAACTCGCAGATACAACTTGTCCCAGTTAGACACGAGCCCGGCCTTTATTTAATATTTCACCCTGGCTGGTAATGAAACACATCCTGAGTGTGTCCCCCCCCCCCCGCCCAGAGCAGCTCTCGGGAAGGTCACGGGCCCCGGGAGCAGCAGGATTGGGATGGTTGCTGCGGGATAAATCGGGCTGCAGCAGCTGCAGCAGCTCACAGCCCCCCTCAGTCACACTCACACACACAAACCCCCCACGAGGAGGGGGTTTTTTTCCCTGCTGCAACTTCTCCCCTCCAGCTGGAGAGAGCAGGGACTTCAGGCACAGCCTGGAAATCCTCCCTGCAGGGAGGAGGGAAGCAGAGAGTTCCGAGCCTTTAGGAAAATGGGAACTGCTGCACAGATCTCGGGGGCGCATCTGCACCAACCTCTGGGGCTCGGTTTGACATCCTGGAGCTACTTCTGGAACTGGCTACGGGGGTTCTCCAGGAACAGCTGATTTTGGAAAGGTACAAGGGCCAATAAATAGGAAAGGGAAAACCAGTTCATTTTCGGGATGAGATCTGGATTAATTTGGGTCTGAGAACACTCAGCATCCAGCGAATCGAGAAGAAACGCAGCGAAGCTTCTGCCTCCCCAAATTTGCTGGCTGAGATGTTCTCAGGCCGACAGGCTCCTGCCCAGAACTGCTCCCTCACACAGCCCGACCCTGCACCTCTCTGCTTTATTTTCTTTGGGGTTTATTTCGTTCTTTGGAAATCCAAGCTGAGGGATCCTCCGTGCTTTTCTACTCCCAACGAGAAGGTCACGCCGGAACAACCCACGGGAAAGCTGCACAGTCATCCCTGGCCCCGCTGCAGCAGCAGCTGCCTCTGGGCTGCGTTTCGGTGCCCGGGGCGCCCTCGGTGCCCGTCCCCACAGCTGGGGTGCCAAAATATTTGGTTTTAAAACCAGAGCGCGCGGCGGCCTCGGCCGACCGAGCGCGACGGCGGAATCTGCCGTTTAAACGCCCCGATTTTTAGGAATCGTTCCGGCTGACGCAACCCTGAGCTGAGAAACGTGTGACAGCGGGACCTGAAAATACTACGCCGGACGTAACTGCGACCGAGAGCGGAGTTAGGTTAGAACCAGAGGGGATTCGTGGCTCGGTCCCGACAGAGGCAGAACATTCCAGCCCTGGTCGTGGCAGTGCTGCTGCCTCCAGCCCAGCGGGCTCTGCCGGGCAGGACCGTGCTCCCAGCTCAGCACGCGCGGGACTTACCGCGGCGCCGGCACCGGGGGTGCCACGACCGTCCGCGCCCTGACTCTGCTCTTCGGGCCCGCGGGTGACGAGGATCCTGAAGTGCTGCTGCCTCGTGTTTTGATCCGGCCTGATTTTAAACAGGCAGCCCGGTCCTTGAGGAATCCGCTCGACCAAATCGCTCCCCGGGATTTCCGACCTGCTCCGGCCGGTTCCGGGCGGTTCCGAAGCCGGCCCGTCAGCCGTGGGGCTGATTCCTTCTGCTGGCGGCTGGACGGGGTAGGAAGTGCTCCTTTCCAGCCGTATCCGAGGATACCTGACCAATCTGTCCCCCTTTGTCCCAGTAAACCCAAAGTTACAGCCGCCCCCGGCGCCCGCTCCGCTCGTCTGCGGCTGCTGTAACTGGAGAACAAAGAACTTTTTCCCTGAATTTGCTGACGGATCTGGCACATGCTGCAAGGACCAGCGCCGGGGTTCAGGGCCGGCGGCGTTATCCGGAGCCTCCGAACCCAAGGGAAGCAGAGTAACTTGAGGCACATCCGCACTGGAAGCCCGATGCTGAATCCTCACCCCGCTTATGTTCAGACCCGACGCCGCCTCGTTCGCCTCCTCTCTCCGGGCAGCGGCCGGAGCCTCCGTGCTCTGGTTGTTGGGGGGAATGGTACAAACCACCCGGCGATTACAGCCAACGGCTCCGTTCGCCTGCTGCCCCGACCCTTCCGCCGGCCGGGCCGGAGAGTTGTCGGGAGTCCCCTGTGGCAGAGAGTGCTTCTCCGGAGGGGCAGGTTGGCAGGGCCCGGCGTCCTCGTCGGCGCCTTTGCGCTGCAGCGAGATCTGCACGGAGGAGCTGCGCGTGGGCCGCGCCTCGACGCCGCCCAGCAGCTGCGGGATGAACATGGACGCGCTCCTCTTCAGGGAGCCCCCCTCCGGCCCGTCGCCGTCGCCGCCGCGCCGGGAGAAGGCGTGAGGGCCGGTCCTTCTCGGCAGCGTGTGGAACGCCTGGAAAAAGTCGTCCTCCCTCTGCCGGTCGAGGAGCTCCGACTCGGGCGCCGTGTTGCTTCTGCCGGAGCCAAAATGAAACCGCAGCCGGTGGGCCATGGTTTTACGCGGAGAGGAGAGAGCGGCAACGATTCAGGCGCTGCCAGGAGTTAAAAACCGGAGGCATGGGCTCCGAGGAAAAGCGGCCCATCTGCCAAACGGTTGGCACTGCGGCCCCGGGAGCGACAGATAGCACAAATAGCCCAAGTGGCAAGCAGCATTCCAGGCATGATTGGGCAGGAGCAGTCAGCGCTCCTACACACGGGGACATAGGGTAGGATGGCGGCGGTCACGTGGCCCGGTTCCCCCTCTCCAATGTGAGCGTGGGGGGGGGGGGGAGGTGGGTTTGTTTTTTCCTTTTTTTTTTTTTTTTTTTTTTTTTTAGGGCCAGCAAGAGCCTGAAACGGCACCTTCCCAGCTGCTCCTTTTCCATCAGGGAGGAGCGGCCCCAGCGGGAGAGCCGGCGCAGCTGCCCGGGGCCGCCAGCCGTAAATCTAAACCGCGGGGCACCACAGCTTGGCCGCGTCGAGAAACACGCCCCTTTCGCGCTGAAGGGCTCCGCACGCGAACGAGGGACCTTCTTTCCGGGGTCGCGCTCCGGCGCCGCGGCAGGAGAGGAACAAATGTAGCCCGGTTGTGCTTTCGGTTTTCACCGGGCTCCCCGCACCTTCAGAAAGCTCCAGTTCCATGTTGAGCTGGGTACGACCCGAGCAGCTCCAGCTCCAGCTCCCGGCCAACAAAGACCTCTCACGGTCAAACCAGCGGGACGCAACGGGCGGTGGATGGGACTGGAT
Source organism: Chiroxiphia lanceolata (assembly GCF_009829145.1). Lineage (NCBI taxonomy): Eukaryota > Metazoa > Chordata > Aves > Passeriformes > Pipridae > Chiroxiphia > Chiroxiphia lanceolata. The sequence continues at coordinate 626,380 of NC_045671.1, read as the reverse complement.
CTTATTTTGCAGCTAAAGCACGTTACCCAAGGACAGAGCCTCTCTCTGCACCCCCAGTTTCTCTGTTTGGACTGGGGACAGAGCCACAGTGTGCTTGGGGCATTTGGGAACAGCGAGAAGGAGCAAAGGCCTTGCCACAAGAACCATTCAAGCAATAAATATTTCAAAGTAAAGCCAAAATAATCAGTTGGGTGTCTTCTCCCCCTGTTGCAAACCTGCTGCTCCAAACCCTGGAGCTGTGCCACAGCTCAAGAGCTCCTGGAAGGAAAGCAGTGGCTCCTTTCCCAGGAACAGGGATGGTTTTCCCCCCGCCTCAGAGCTTGGATCATCTCCTCTGCCCTCTGTTTATCGGGAACACGGAGGAAAAGGACGGTTGTTGAAAGCAGATGTTTTGGGTTTAATAAAAGGACCTTCACAACCCTCATTCTACAAGTTCAGTGGCAGCAAACCCCCCCCCAAGCCAAGCACTCACCAGTCTGTTCTCATCAAACACCTCGAACAGCAGCCGGTGGTTGGTGGGGTTCACCTGCGAGAAAACCCAAACAACAAGAAAAGCTCGGGGGAAAATATTTTGACCAGCAAGGGGCAGGCAGGTTTTTAAGGCCAACGTGTGAACAGCAAATTTAAAATAAGATTAACCATCCGAGTAAAGCAGCAAAGAGGGACTTACTCTAAAATAAAACTCCTCGTTCCATTTGGGGTTCAGTGTCTGTAAAAGAAAGAACAGAATTTACATGCTGAGGTTTCTTTAGGTTTGCCAGTCTGCCATCATCAAAACAGGCATGCAAGTGACGTTCTTCTAGGGGGAAAAAAATGTAATAAAAATGATTTGAAACAATATTGTCATCAAATGATCCAGAAATTCTCTCCTGAGCGAACCAAACGGGGGAGGATGTTTGACTCAGATGATCCTAAAATAGATGTTCAGTATAAATAGGATTCAATGAGTACAAGGCAAATCACTGAGAACCTGTAGAAATACAACCTGGAGACATTTCACCCTCCAGATCCGTGAAAAAATATTATTTTTAAACAGAAGAGTAACACCGGGGCTACAAAACCAGGAACAGATTTAGACTGGGGATGAAACGGAAAAATAATAAAAAAAAAAGAACAAAAGGGAGCAACAAGCAACACATGAAACTGTGTTCCTTAATATTCCCAAAGCTATTAAAATATACTATTAAAAAGAGTATATTCATACCTTTTTGATGGTTTTTGTCTGCACAAGAGCAAGTTCTCTGTTCTCATCTGCCACGTACAAGGAGAGTTTCACATAGGGGTCACTGCAGAAGAGAACATCAGATTTAATGGAGAATTCCAGAGGGAATTTGCCAGCAAACTGCATAAGAACAGCACTTCCAGGGAAGAGTGTCTTCAGTGAAGTGTGGGAACTGCAGAAAGCCACTTCCACTTGAAACAGCCAACTCTCTTTTTTGCCAGCTCTCAATATTTGGTATTTTCTTCGAGCTCGGGCAATCGTAGGTTATAAAATTATCACACTTCATTCGAACCTCGGCATGAGAAGGTAAAACTTCCAGCTCTTCTTGTGCAGGACAAGAGCACTGATGACTTAGAAACCCTCAAGAAACCCCACCAAAACCCCCCAAAAAACCCCAGAGCATCCTTTAGAAACCGCGTTATTTCACGGCCCTGCGAAAGTGGAGCCCATGAACAGCTTCCTGTTGGCTCCCTTGGAACTGCTTTTGCTTTCTACCCTCCAAACAGCTCTTGCCAGTGACCTGATGCATTATTCACTTATTTTAAGCTCCCAAAAAAGGGGGAGGAGAGCCCAGGCACACGGGGGAGAACAATGCAACGAGCCGAGGCCTACGTGGCTCTATTTTTACTTGAAGAGCTTGAAACCGCCTCCCCCCGGCACAAAATTTGGTCTCCCTGTTCTGCAAGGGTGTGCACAAAAACCTGCGAACTTGAAAATGCCAGAACCCTTTAAACACACCCAGAGACAGCCCTGTGCATGCACTTAACTTAAAAAGTCCCGAGACTTTAAAGAAATCCCAGTGTTTTTTGCTTGGTCGCTCTCGTATTGAAGGAGCAGCAGCTTCCAAAGAGAAAACAAAGCCTTACCTGCCAAACTTGCAATCCCTCGTGCCCAAGCATCCCAAAAATCTCACCTCTCTGTACCAAATCCCAGAGCCACCTCGCAGGCCTCTCATTTCCCACCTCACCCAAACTCCACCAGAAATGCAGCTTTATCCCCAGAGCTGCTACAGATAATGACTCACGGCACAGGCAGCTGGGAAGTGGTGCCTGGGGGTGAAAAAGGGAGTTCAAAGTGACATCTCAAACTCCTCCTCCGGTGTCTCCTCCTTCCCTTAATGTTCTAATAAAGGGTAACCAATTCCTTCACAGCTCTGGCTCTCTTGGAAATCTCAAGTGTAAAGAAAAGATCTGTTTTCTAAACGTGTTCCAAAGGAAAAAAAAAAATGTCTCTTTTAATGTTATAAAACAGATGGAAGAGTAAATACGCTTTTTTTTCCTTCCCCAAACCCCAGCACTCGTGGGTGCCACTGGAAGTCTGTTTAATTAAAACTAAGTTGCTGGTGAACAACTGAACAGCAGGCCAGTGAAAATCAGAGTAACCCAGCCCAGTTCCACCCAGACTGGGATGGTCCTTCCCTCAGCCCAGCCTGGTTTCCCAACCCGGGACACCTCAGTGTGGGCATCCAACACCCCCAGACCCTGGAAATCCATCTTTTTGGAGATTCTTCGGTATTTTAGGCCTGCATGAAGTCACAGCTGGCCTGGCAAGAGCTCAGTGCAGGGATGGACGGGCACGGGGCAGCACGGGGGGGCTGCTTCCGAAGCGAAACCAAAGCAAGCCAAGCAAGTTCTTCCCTATTTTAGAGATGATGGGAAATCTGCCGTGAGTCATCACCTCAGACTAAAAGTTCTTGGTTCCAAAGACGGGGGATTTGTCATCAGAACACCAACCAAACCTGGCTGAGAGGGGGGGAGCTCAGCTTTGTTCTGCTGGGCTATTACTCACTGCTGCAGGGAGGTTCGGATGACATGAGCCACGCCGCTCCTTCTGGCAGAGGAGGTGTCAGGGACCCGAATTTATGACCCCTAGGACGTGGGCACAGGTAGCCAGGGATGCTTCTCCTTCTCTCAGATACCACCCACAGGCACGACATAATAAATTCCAACTGCAGCCTGGGGGCACACAAGGGCCCCCTCCCAGCACCTTCTGCTTTGCTGCTGCCCCAGCTGTCCCCTCCTGGGCCACCAGCAGGGCTCAGCCCCCTGCCCGCGGCTCCTCCACACCTGCCACAGTTGCCCGGGGCTCCCAGAGCCCGGATTAGCCCCAGGCCGTGTTTCCACGCCTTCTTGTCACTCAAGGGGACGCTCAAACCTCAGCCCTGTGTTTGTTTTTTCGCCGGCGCAAACCGCCGGTTCCACACCCGCAGAAAAAGCAGAAGCTGCCCATCATTTGAATCCCTTCTCCTCCACGATTTTCCGTGCCAGCAAAGGGCGTAACACACGCGGAGACGGGTAAAACCCCGCGCATTTCGGTGAAGAGCCTGGAAGCCCGATTTCCCGGGAAGCCATGCGGAGATTCTCTGGTGCCCTCTGCTGCCAGGCAGCAGCAGCAAGGGAGCCCCTGGCAGGCTGAGCCCCTGGCAGGCTGAGCCCCTGGCAGGCTGAGCCCCCCGGGCTCGCCGACTCCTCCCCGGCTGACTGGCTGTGACTTGCTGGCGCTGCCTCCGGGCTCTCTGACCCTTCCCATGTGCCAGCAGAATGGATGCAGACCCACCCCGTGCCCGCACCCCTTCTGTCACACACCCGGGCGAGACAAAAGCGACGTGAAGGTTCCACAGTTAAAAAGGGCAATTAATTATCCGGCACATTTCTGCTGAGCAGCCTGTCGTCCCTCCCCCCTCCGCTGGCCACACACTTGGCCCCAGTCCCTTCTGGCTGTGCCTTCCAGGGCTTTCCTCACGTCGAGAGAGCCCCAAGTGTTTTCCACGTGGGAAGCAGGCAGCTCTGGCTCGTGCCACTCCCGGGACAGCGCGTTCCCCACGCCTTTGGGAAAGCCACCCCCCCCCTCTGCCTGCCCGGGGGCCGTCCCCTCCTTCCCAGGCCTGCTCTGGCTGCAGAGTGGCTGAGCTCAGCCCTGCCCAGGGCTGCTCCCAGCGCCCTGCAACTCGGGCAGTGCCCAGCTCTGCAGTGCCCAGCTCCCCCCTGGCACACGTGCCACCCTGCACTGCTGCAAGCACTGGGGAGCCACCTCGTGAGGAGCCAATTATTTTTTTAAATGGTCTGAATAATTTATGAAAGCAACTCCCTTCAGAGGATTTGTGTTGGTACAAGAAGGGGAACGGGCTGTTGCCCAAAGCTGGTGCCAAGGGGGAGAGTTGGAGCCTGGAGCCTGCCTGGCCCAGCTCCACCACGGATCCTGGACGCAGGAGAGCAGAGCAGGAGAAAGGGCTTCGCAGAAAAGAGCAGGTAAAAGTGATAAACCCAGAGGTTTATCACCCTAAGAAACCCTCGTGTCACTAGAAGAACAGCTCCCTGTCCACGGAAAACATCCACGAAAAGCACTTGACCTTTCCAGCTTCCAGGCAGCCACAATTTCCACTTCATCATTGAGGAGGCAAAAAAAGCAGCAACTAAGGCACCCCCATCAGTCTCCTGAAACCTCCTTAGCTGCCACCAAAATTATTTCCTGAGGCAAAAAGAACCCCCAAAAAAGCAAGCCAATGAACAGTTTGTAAGCACCGTTAAAGAAATACAGGAAAAGCCACGGGGAGGCTCATTTATACATGAAGAAATTCGTCATTTCAATAAAAGCTAAAGCTGGATACGGCTGATTTCAAGCTGATAAAAGCCTTCCAAGTAGACTGGGACATTTGCAGCAAAGCCTTTCCTCACGCTTAGGCTTGAGACAGCAGGTCTAATTTTTCTTTCCAAAAAAGACAATTAACGGTTTTGGGTTCGTTTTGGCTCCAGGAGCAGCTTCTCCCCCAGCTGGTACCTGGTTGGCTCTTCGGGAAGGGCTCCCCGTGGTGCCCAGCCCATCAAACAGCCCCAGCCCAGCACCCACCTGGCTCCAAAGATGTCTTTTTTGGCCAGGTCGATGCCAGAGACCACCTTCACCCTGAGGATGCGAGACTCCTCCTGCAACAGAAAAGGAAAGGGTTTAATGCTTCTTGCAGTTCCATTCTGGAGATCAACAGTTGGCAAGAGGTGAAGAGACAGCAGGAGTCTCTCCTAGGGAGGGTGTGGAAAAGAAGAACCTCTCAGGAGGAGGTTTATCTGAATGCAGAGCTGTTTAGAGTTCAATGAAAGCAGAGGAGATAACAGTAATCACATCAGCGCCAGAATAATGTAACAATAACAGCAATAAAACCAGAAGGGGATTTGCTGAACGGGGCCATTTCCCATCCTAAACGGTCCACACCCCACAAAATTCCTTCTGCACTGCTACAGCTCTTCGAAGGCAAGGGAAAAGATTCATGACGCTTTCGTTCTGAGGTGGAAAAAATAAAGACGCAGGGTTCAAAATAAATCCTTCACATGATTTCTTTAAACCTGTCTCAGCACGTAGGGAGCTCAAAACCCCCAAACCAGCGTTCAGCTGGAGCATCAGCCTGATGCTCAGTTAGGTAAAAATGTTTGTTTGGGTTTGGGTTTTTTTTCCTACCGAACTGGAAGCTGGAAAGGCTCCTGCACAACCAGGTTCCTCCGAGCCCGTGTCGGTGATACCTCCCCTGCTCTGATCACCCTCCCCGGGCTGCAAGATCCCAGATCCGGTTACGGTAACTTGAGCCTCCGTCCCTCGAAGCCCGTTGAGAAAACAATGACACTTCCCCGCAGGTTCCTCCCGGGCTCTTTGCTTCAGGCAGCCCCAGACACGGCTCTGGTGCCCGGGCAAGGGCAGGAGCAGCACCCCCAAATAATGAAGTGATCCCCAGGCACAAGCAGAGACAAGGAGTCAGAGCTGGAGGGTTAAGGAGAATGGAACGGGTCTGAAGGACAACAACCATCCAGCTGGAGTCCCGACTGCCACGCAGAGGAACAGGAGGGAGCAGGGCAGGCTGACAAGGCTGATCAGACACTCGGCTCAGCGGGACCCGGATCAGGGAAGCAGGAACACGCCACGGGAGCAGAGTTCCCCGGGAGCACAGTTTACCACCCCTTCAGCATCTCCACTGAAAGACCTCCATCAGTGATAACATACTGTCATTTTCTGGCAACTGTATCCAACATCTCCTGGAGTCAGCAACAAGCGGAGAGACGTCCCACCGAGGTGGAAGACTCCCGGACACAACCTTGGGATCCTCCTCCCCTCCCTCCTCATCTGCTCGCCACCCCACCCCACCCAGCAGCACCCCGGGGACACTGCAGCTGCCTGCCCTGGCACAGCCCTCCCTGCCCACGCTGCCGTCCTGCCCCCACCGTGGCAGGGCCTGGTTAGCGATTAGCGCCGAGCTCCACCACCAACCACGGCCACGCCGGCTTCTGTCCAATCATTAACACCCAGGCTGTGCTCTCCTGCCTCCTCCAAACATGTCAGAGGTTACACAGTTCTCCCCTTTGCTAAAGGGTAACCTTTACACAGGTTGGGTGTTCTCTGCTGCCATTTTAGGGGACTCGGCTGGTTTAGGTGGAACCAAGCTTGGGAAGCGGGAGCCAATTATGCAGCAAACCCCAGACTTCACCCGCAGTGAACAAACCCCAACTCACCTCAGAAAACACATGAAGGAACGCAGATGCCTTCAGAGATTCAAGAGGCTTCTGTAGGAATGTTTATCTGGATGATTCACAATTTGTTAATTCTTTGTTAAGCGCGTTCACTCCTCCAGCTGCTCTGAAAAGCTAAGTCACTCCTAGCACCCATTAAAGCACTCACATAAAACTCATTAAGTCCTGCCCTTGGATTAATAAAACACCCCGGAGCTGGGAAGTTTAGAGATGAGTTATGGCAACAAAAGGGAAAGAACACGGGCTGAGCACAGTGCCCCAACCGGTGATCCAGGAGAGGCAGCTGTGGAGGTTTGGAATGCACATCTGGATGTTCCAACTGCCCACTGAAAGGAGTCCCCAGCCAGGCACGGTGTAAGGAGGCCAGACAGGAGAACTGCCCAAAATACCGATCGATGATGGGGGCCTAAAATTAGAGCTGGGCTGGTTCCAACGAGCCAGACAAGTGGGAAAGGCGCGAGGGTCGATGCGAACCGATATCTGCACAGCGGCCCCGCGGAGCGGAGCGGATTCAACGCTTCAAAACCCACCTCCGAGTCCGACCCCACCGGAGCGACGAGTTCCCTCTCCGCTCTCCGAGGGTGGGGCCAGCAGGTTGTCACCTGAGGGTCCCCCAAGGTGCACTTACCCAGGCCCCCACAGTCCCGGTTGTCACCCCGCCTGTGTCTCACCCCGGAGGAGCTGCACCCGAGCCGCGCCGCCGGGGGAGGCCGGGCTGGGGTTGGGCGCTTTTTTTTCCCTGCTCTCCCCGCCGAGACATTTTGGATTCCGACCCACGGCAGGCGCCAGCGAGGTAAATTTCCACTGGCGGGGAGGAGGGAAACCAGATCCCGCTGGAATGTTACCTGCGTGCCGAGACTCCGCGGATCCGGTTTCGGCCGCTGAGCGCCCCGGCTCTGGTTTTATCGTGAAGTTTTACTGTTTGCAAAACACAACGTGCTAAAGACAGACAACAGATCTTTAACTCGGGGTTCTGCTGGCAAAACACATCGGAATGGAAAAGACAACAGTCTTTAAGCCAGTGGTTTCCTGAAGGAAACCCCCCCACACACACAGAGCATGGTGTGCCGGACAGGGCACACGGTCACCCAAACACCCGAATAACCAGGATCTGCAGTTTCAAAGCCAAATAAAGGATTTGTCACCTACACAACCAGAGTGCTGGCTGCAGCAAGGTCTAAGCATGTCAGGCTGGTCCTAAACCTCGTGCCCTCACCCCCAGGTGAGACCAGCCAGGAGGACCCCAAGTGAAGAGCGCGGCCTCTGAGGACATCCCAGGGACTTTCTGAAGGCCACAGCGACAGAATGTGATAAGACTCAGGATAATTGTTGCCATATCTCACTGATCTTGAAACTGTCTGCGGCGATTTTGCCAACAGTGTTCGATACAATCTCAGTCCTGCAACGCAAACAACACCAAGCACCAGGGCTGTGACCCACATCTCCGCTCTCCTCTGCCAGTTCAGCACAGGAACACAAACTTAAAAGGTCACTTGGTCGCAGCCACCTGCTCACCTGGCCCAGGCAGGGGAATGAAAATCCCCTTTCACACAGCTTCCCCACAAGCAGCCCGGGAACCCAGCTCAGATCTTCACCCCTGGCAGCGTTGATCATGTTCCTGCTCACCGAGTGTAAACCAAACTGTGCCTGTTCTGACCCTCACTGCAGGATACAACATAGCTGTAAAAACCCCATTATTTCCTCTAAAGGAGCTCTCAGAACAAGTCTGTCTTCCAAGTCCCAGCCCAAGCACATTATTAAGAAACGGGCTCAAATCACAGGCCTGACCTCGTGAAAATCTGCTTACAGGGAATTTCTCCTGCATGTTCAAAAACAGTGTTCCCAGGGAATTGTGATCTATTTTTACAAAAATCCACGCAGCCAGCCAGACTCGAGCAATTTTAGCAAGCATGTTGAACCAGGTCACCCGTGAGCTCCAGAAACACTGGAGAGAACGCAAAAGAACCTTAAATTAATGGACTTGCTGTGCTGCACGGGACTTTACTCCCCTTATTTAAGTTTTGGGCCTATTTATATCACTCACTGAAAAGAATTAATCTAAGCAACACGTGGCTCTCTGCACGGCCTCATTCACTGAGCTCTCCAGTGTCTCCTGCAGGAATCCCAGAACCATTAAAGCTCAGGAAGTTCTCTCTTCCCTTGGGGGACGCAGAAACTCAGCTGAGTCATTAAAACCTCGAGGGTTTATTTAAACAAATATCTCCCTGCCCTTTGAGCACGAACCACCACGAAACAAAGGAAGATGATCCCCCCATGTAGGGGGACACTGGCCCTGACTCTGGGTAAAAGAACAAGGCTGGTTTCATCTCAGATCCTGTCGGGTACCAACCAGGGCAGGTTGGGCTGTAGCCACTCCAGTAGCCCAGGTAGGTGCCCAGGGATCCCACAGGCACGGTTATGTAACCATAATCTACATTCTCGGGCGAGATTTCACGATTCCAGGCCATAAACAATCCAACAATAAACCGGGATTGGATTTTTAACTCCATTTCTAACTGCAGGTATCAGTTCCAGGGCGCACACCCACAGCCCCGACCGGCCCCCGGGGGCAGTTCCACCTGCAGAGCTGAGCGGGGACAGCACCAGGAGCTGCTGAAACGGGCTCTGCTGGAAAATCCTTGAGAGGAGGGAAGCTACACCGACCGACAAGAAAGCAGGAAATTCAGCCTGGCCTTTTCACACCTCTTTAACTCCTGTAAAAGCTCCCCTGCAGTAACTTCAGCTCAGAGCAGAAGTGGGGACTGGGAGTTTTCGCAGAGAGACTTCATTTTCTGACACAGTTTGTTTTGTTGCATGAGTCATCCCATTATCCAACCAGAAATTAAATTAGGTCTTCCAGCTCTGGGCTGCAGTTAATAATTAATGTTTCCAGCCTCCCCGGTGAAGAAATTCTTCCAAAGCCATTAACATTTCAGGGAGTGCTGCTGTCAGTCACGCCAGCAGTTCACTCCTTTGGTCTCTCTCCTCCCTCTTCATCTTTTTAAAAAGAGCATCAAGTCATATCCCCTGGCAGTACCTCTTCTCCCTTCAGGCTCTGCTCCCCAAGGATTTTTACTCTGGGGGACAAATCCCACAGTTTCCTTCTCCACTGCAGCCACTGACATACGGGGATGTGTTATTAACAGCCAAAGATGTCGACAGAATTTAAGGCTGGAGTAAAACAAAAAAAAAACCTACAAGAACGTGCCCAGTGCAGGAAGCTGAGTGATTCAGCTGCAGAAGGTTCTATGCATACATGCAGTCAAGGTGCTTCTCAGGAAGAAGAAAAGCAGCTACTATTTCGATGTAAAGGTTTCTTTTTTCCTCTAGTGGAATGTGCTCATCTTTTAGACACTCTAAAAGAAGAGACCCATACAAAGAAAAGGAAAACAAACACTGATATTGAGCACTTTTTTGGCTTGTATCAGTAATTTCTGCACACATAGTGAGGGTGGAAGGTGGAAGTCTTGGGGGGGCTGGGGTGTTGTTTGCACAGATTGTTGGATTTAGGAGTGTGGTTTGGTTTTGGTTCTCAGTTGTATTAATTGCTTCATGGAAATTCCTTAAGGATTTGTCAATAAACGGATTGTTGCTGGACCGAGCTCGGGGCTTAGCTCAGCCACTTGTTCCCAGAATGGTCCTCGAGGCTGACTAGACTAAGAAACGCTCATTAAAAGCTTCACCGCTCATTAGCCAAAACAAAGGCCGGACTTTATGTCCTGCCAGGCGTCCTGGAGGCAACAAAAGCCACATTCAAAGCCCATGTCCCGCAGAATGGGGTTTGTCCCGCAATGGGGTCGCTCATTCAGCCCCCCAGAGCAGGCCCTTGTCCCGGAGCAGCCCAGATGTGTGTTCCTCCACCAGGCACAGAAGGAAGGGAGCAGAGGGCACGGCCAGGTCGAGTCCCTGGGCCGAGTTCCAGGCTGGAGCTCCTCAGCTGCCAGCCTCAAACATTCCAGGGGAGGGGATTTGGCCTCTTTGCAACTTCACACTGACACCAAACCCAGCAGATTCTGTCCCAAACATCAGGTGACGGCTCCAGAAAACACAACTGCCGGTAAGGAACTTGTGACACAGCAAAAAAAAGTCAAGGGAAGCTGCCAGGCAATGGCAATGCCCCGAGGCAACCTAAAGCCAACCACCCCACCGGGCTCAGCAGTTTGGTTTGTGAGCCCCTCCCAAGAGCAGCACTCTGCCAGCTCAGCCAGTGGATGGAGAGGAAGGACCAGCACACCCAGACAAGCACCACTGAGCCAGAGTCTGTTCTCCCATCTTGTGATGGGAATGTTTAATATTTCTGCATCCAGCAGCAGCAAAGTGCTGCCTCCTCCTACCGCTCTCAGCTCTCAAACTGGGATCTGGCCATTTGCTTTCCTCATCCAGCCTCCCCTGAAACCTCCAAGTGAGGCCAGAAAACTGTAAAAAACGGCAAATCGCTGTCCCCCCTGTCCCGTGCTGTCCCGTATCACCCGCCTCTAATGCACCTCTCAAGTACTGAAAGCATTTCTGGAATATTGGGCGGGGGGGGGAATCTCTCCGTGAAAAAGCTTCTCTGAGGTGATCACACACAGTGCAGGCTGTTCTCTGCCTCGATTACCAACAATCCTGTCTTTCCATCTGACTGGAAGCCTCTTGATTGTTCCAAAAAAAAAAGAAAAAAAAAGATCTCTTCAGTGTCAGCGAAGCAGCGAGGATGTTCCAGTCTGAGCTGCAGCAGACCACGGACCGACACGACATTAATGGGCACCCTGTCCACAGCAAAGGCCACGGGGGTGGCTGCACAAGGACACTCGGAGAGGCCAGGAGCCGGCTCTGCCCTCGGGCACAGGGTGAGGACCCCCGGGCTCAGCCCGTGCCCTCGGTGGCCGCAGAGTTAAGGGGCCAGGAGGTGCCTTGGGGAGCCAAACCAGACCCGGGGCACGGCTGGAGCCCGTCTGACCTCCTGACACGAGCTACCCCGGCAGCACCAGGTGACAGCCCCGGGTCCAGGTTGTGGGATCAGCTGCAGCGCTGCCTCGCCTCCCGATAAACATCAGGCTGCCGAGCCCCGAACACCGAAACCGGCCGGTTTCCACAGCAACGCCAGCGCCGAGCTTCGGGAGAGCATTCCTGCCTTATCAGGCACTGTGCGCTCCAGCCTGCAGTGACACAGGCCGAGGGTCCATCCCTGTGTGCTCCACCCTGCACACCACACCAGTACCTGCACTGAATCACAGCCGATCACTCGACTCCAGATGAAGGAACACAAATGCAGTTACAGGCAGTTCAGAACCGAACTGACCGGATTTCAAATGAAAATCAAGCCCCGTGACAGCAGCACAGGGGATTAAAGGTAAATTTTCCCGCTGTCAGCGGGCTGATGGAACCACGCAGGGTTTTGCTAAATCAATTCAAGCGGTGTCAGAGGCGTTTCTTTAATAACAATGTCGATCAAACCAGTGACTGAAGTCGTGACTGAAATGCTTTAAGATATGCACCAGTTCCAACCCAAATTTTGGACAATATTCTAAGGAACAAAGCGACACAGGTAGGCACATAATAGCAGAAGACTAGAAAACACTTTAGCTACAAACTTGACCATCTTAACTCTGCAGACTTTGGGGCCACTCAGCAACAGCTGTGAAGGGCCCAAGGCTTCAACAGCTTCCAGAGGGGCTCTCCCAGGATCCTGCCTTAGGAGCACACCAGGCACAGGGTGACAAATGACCTGGCAGGTAACCCCCAGCCAGCCTGTACCCACTTAGGGCAGCCTGCTTTACGAGGTTTAGGTTTCCAACTGCAATGGAAACGAGTTCAGACAAACCCCAAACTTGACTCTGCGGCTTCACCTGGCTCGGGTCCAGCGACAGGATGTCCCTGGAGAGCACAGCCCCAGCCTGGCAGGACCTGGCAGGACAGGGGTGGACCTGGCAGGACAGGGGTGTGCCCACAGCTCCAGAGCCACCACCCCGGGGGTGCAGGGAGGGACAGATGAAATCACTGCCTCGAGTCAGGGGAGGAAAATGCAGGATGTTCCTTCTCGTGCTCATTAGACCACAGGCTGAGAAGGCACCTTCTGGGTAAGAGAGGCAACAGGAGCATCCCAATAACCACTCCTCTTCTGTGGACACTGGCAGTCGAGACATCACCTGGCAGACAGATATTCCATAATACAGCCCAAGAATCAAGTTCCTCGATTTGTTTCGTTGGGGCTTTGGGGTTTTATTTTGGTGGGTTGGCTTGTTTGTAACTATTGAACTGCAATTATAGCTTCCAGGCCTGTGCAATTTAACCACATCTCTTCTTTCAAATTAATTACTAGTTAATGGCTGGCTTTTTTTCCTGCAGAAAACAATCCCTTTCCCAAGGATTTGTTTTTCCTTCTTTCTGGGAGAGGAAAAGGCAGTGGGAGCAGAGGAAGGGAGTGCTCCAGTACTGGGAACTGGGCAGTTTAAGAACTGCAGGCCGGAAAAAGTTGGCGTGACAGCAGCTTGAACACTTGTGAAAGCCACAGTTCCAGGTAAACCCTGGCAGGTGCTGGCACTGAACTGGCAGCAGCTCCAGCCCCGAGCCAGCAGTGAAACCACATTCCCTCCTCCCGGGTAGGAATCACCCAGCCCGTGCCACATTCCTGCCCAGCTTACCCAAAATAAGAGCGTGCACAAGATTGCTTCTGCTGCTGCAGCGAAACCCTTGCTCAACTCAACGACACATTTAAGAGGAGGGAGCAGCGAAAACAAAGGATGGAGGAGCAGAGGAGAACCGGGAGTTCCCATTCCCCGGGACACAGTGCCCTCCAACGGCCAGCCCTTCTCACGGAACCCAAGGAATGCCAGTCCCCCCTTCCCAAAGGCAGCACTGCCCTTTGGGACAGGACGACAGCCGGGGGGGACAGAGGCACCTCTGAACGGGGGTGTATCTAAAACTAACACTTCTTCGCTCCCTCAGACACACATTTCAATACAAGCCACCTTAAGTGTCTTTACATTAAAACTAGAATTCACTTAGTGTCCGTACTAGTGAGCCAAACGTGCTGATAACTCATAAAAAGAAGGTTTAAAGTGCAGGCTTTTATAAAAATCTATTGACCTCCGGAGAACCACAGCCTACTTTGTTCTTCTGCCACACAAGGAGATAGGCAAGCCCTACCACTTATGAAACGCTTCCTTATCTGGACTTTTTAATCATCATTTAAAGTTTACATGCTATCCCTGAAGCCAGTGCACTTAGAGTCTATAAAAACAATTCAGGAGGGTTTTTTTTTTTTCCCCATTTAAAAAGCCAATAAAAAGTCACTCTTCTGAATTGGTCATTGCTAAGATACTGTCAGCACCGTGACCGAGGGAGGCCCCTCTCACACTGGGATGGCAGAGTCAGGCTTTATGTAACTGGAGTATTCAGAGCAGAAACAGCAGAGCTCCCATTTAAAGGCTCTGTGTTCAGTGCTGGCCACCAAAGGTGCCTCTTGTCCAGGAACTCCAGGGGGTTTGCCACAGAAAAGGTTCCAGGTTCAAGCAGCAGCTGGTGCAGCCCAGGGCAGGCTGGTCCCCCACACTGCCCCTTCCCAGCTGGCAGCTGAGGAGCCACGGCTGCCCCTGCTTCTCCAGCACAGCAGGAGCCTGGTCCTCAGCACCAGACACACCTCAGCATGGAGAGACACCTCAGCACCCAGAGACACCTCAGCACCCAGAGACACCTCAGCACCCAGAGACACCTCAGCACCCAGAGACACCTCAGCACCCAGAGACACCTCAGCACCCAGAGACACCTCAGCATGGAGAGACACCTCAGCATCCAGAGACACCTCAGCACCCACAGACACCTCAGCACCCACAGACACCTCAGCACCCACAGACACCTCAGCACCCAGAGACACCTCAGCACCCAGAGACACCTCAGCATGGAGAGACACCTCAGCACGGAGAGACACCTCAGCACCCACAGACACCTCAGCACCCACAGACACCTCAGCACGGAGAGACACCTCAGCACGGAGAGACACCTCAGCACGGAGAGACACCTCAGCACGGAGAGACACCTCAGCATCCAGAGAGACACCTCAGCATCCAGAGACACCTCAGCATCCAGAGAGACACCTCAGCATCCAGAGACACCTCAGCATCCAGAGAGACACCTCAGCACCCACAGACACCTCAGCATCCAGAGAGACACCTCAGCACCCACAGACACCTCAGCATCCAGAGAGACACCTCAGCATCCAGAGAGACACCTCAGCATCCAGAGAGACACCTCAGCATCCAGAGAGACACCTCAGCACCCACAGACACCTCAGCACCCACAGACACCTCAGCACCCACAGACACCTCAGCACCCACAGACACCTCAGCATCCAGAGACACCTCAGCATCCAGAGACACCTCAGCACCCAGAGAGACACCTCAGCACCCACAGACACCTCAGCACCCAGAGAGACACCTCAGCACCCAGAGAGACACCTCAGCACCCAGAGAGACACCTCAGCACCCAGAGAGACCTCAGCATCCAGAGACACCTCAGCACCCACAGACACCTCAGCACCCACAGACACCTCAGCACCCACAGACACCTCAGCATCCAGAGAGACACCTCAGCATCCAGAGACACCTCAGCACCCACAGACACCTCAGCATCCAGAGACACCTCAGCATCCAGAGACACCTCAGCATCCAGAGACACCTCAGCACCCAGAGACACCTCAGCACCCAGAGAGACACCTCAGCACCCAGAGAGACACCTCAGCACCCACAGACACCTCAGCATCCAGAGACACCTCAGCACCCAGAGAGACACCTCAGCACCCACAGACACCTCAGCATCCAGAGACACCTCAGCACCCACAGACACCTCAGCATCCAGAGAGACACCTCAGTACCCACAGACACCTCAGCACCCAGAGAGACACCTCAGCACCCAGAGAGACACCTCAGCACCCAGAGAGACACCTCAGCACCCAGAGACACCTCAGCATCCAGAGACACCTCAGCATCCAGAGACACCTCAGCACCCACAGACACCTCAGCATCCAGAGAGACACCTCAGCACCCACAGACACCTCAGCACCCACAGACACCTCAGCACCCACAGACACCTCAGCACCCACAGACACCTCAGCACCCACAGACACCTCAGCATCCAGAGAGACACCTCAGCACCCACAGACACCTCAGCATCCAGAGACACCTCAGCACCCACAGACACCTCAGCATCCAGAGACACCTCAGCATCCAGAGACACCTCAGCACCCAGAGAGACACCTCAGCACCCACAGACACCTCAGCATCCAGAGACACCTCAGCACCCACAGACACCTCAGCATCCACAGACACCTCAGCATCCACAGACACCTCAGCATCCAGAGAGACACCTCAGCATCCAGAGAGACACCTCAGCATCCAGAGAGACACCTCAGCATCCAGAGAGACACCTCAGCACCCACAGACACCTCAGCACCCAGAGAGACACCTCAGCACCCACAGACACCTCAGCATCCAGAGACACCTCAGCATCCAGAGACACCTCAGCACCCACAGACACCTCAGCATCCAGAGAGACACCTCAGCATCCAGAGAGACACCTCAGCATCCAGAGAGACACCTCAGCATCCAGAGAGACACCTCAGCATCCAGAGAGACACCTCAGCATCCAGAGACACCTCAGCATCCAGAGACACCTCAGCACCCAGAGACACCTCAGCACCCAGAGACACCTCAGCACCCAGAGACACCTCAGCATCCACAGACACCTCAGCACCCAGAGACACCTCAGCACCCACAGACACCTCAGCACCCACAGACACCTCAGCACCCACAGACACCTCAGCATCCAGAGAGACACCTCAGCATCCAGAGACACCTCAGCACCCAGAGAGACACCTCAGCACCCACAGACACCTCAGCACCCACAGACACCTCAGCATCCAGAGACACCTCAGCATCCAGAGAGACACCTCAGCATCCAGAGAGACACCTCAGCATCCAGAGAGACACCTCAGCACCCACAGACACCTCAGCACCCACAGACACCTCAATGCATCTCATTGAAGCCACCGAGGCTCCCGAGGTCCTGAACCCCTCCAGGATTCCTTCCCGAGGAAGGAGGCTTTGCCCAGCCCAGCACCCAAGAAGAAAGGTTAAGCTGCAGTGCCTGCACGCAGAACTCTTTCTCCGGAGGCAGATGGGATTGTATCTCACGCACTGAGATATTTTCAGGAACATAAGGTCCTTTTTGACAATTTCTAAGGCATGACAAAATGTCAGCTCAGTAGGAAGCTGCTAATTCCAGTTGATTCAATCACAAATCAGGGAAGTTGAATAGAACTTGAAGAGAGAAGAATGCTGGAACTGCAGAGAGCAGGTTCATGCATAAACCTCTTTTTTCCCCTAATATTTTAAAATATAAAAAGACTTTCTTCAAGGATCTCTTTGAGAAGATCCATTATTAACTCAACCACACAAGACCCAAGGAGCCTGCGAGTTTTGCTTCCACCCAAGGACACCGAGAAAGGGAATGTCTGTGGATTTGTTTGGGCAACATTCAAGCCAAACACTCTTGAGAAACCCAAAACAAAACTAACACGAGGGGCGCTTCATTCACAAATACTTTCAACCATGAAGGTCTGTAAGTTTTTAAACACATTTAAGGACTGCATGAGAGTGCCTAAGCTTCCAGTAGCCCGTGTAAATATTATCTCACAGAATCACCTCTGCCTCTGGTCCGCTGCTTCTCGGAGAAGCCCTTCAGCAAGTCCAGCTCACGTGGAAATCACCGCGTTTCCCCCCCAGCAAAGGTGCCAGGAGTGGAAGCCCTGCACAAGGCCAACTCGAGACCCTCCAGAAAACCATCTACAGCAGAACTGCAAACTGCATTTCAAACCCAGGCAGGAACAAAGCCTTGCTCTCCCCCTTTTCCGACAGCTCGCTTTGACCTCGGGAGGCGAGTGACAGACACATCCCTGAGCCCCGGGGCAGGAACAGCCCCTGCTCTCCCGAGATCCCTCCACCTCGGAGCCAAGGTGAGAGCGGCCCGGCCGTTCCCTCCTGTATCCGTGCCTCTTTAGCATTCTGGGCGAGTACCGGCATACGCCGAGACGGGAGGCAGGGACAAAAGGCACAGCGAGCCCAGCACAACAGAAAAGGCAGCAGCCAGGCTCCAGCCCCGTGTTCCCAGCCGCCTCCCCGAGCCCCGGCAGGGTGGCTCCAGCCTTCCCTTCTCCTCCCAGATCACGCTTGCCAAGAGAAGCGCCAAAGCACCCCCAATCAAATGTTTGGGGGTGCCCACGCTGGGACAGCAAGCCCCGTTGGCCTTGGCTGTTCCTCGAGCCTGGGCAGGGCCCCCAGCAACTGGGAAACATGTAGGGTGCCCACAGACCCTCCAGCACCCCGGGAGCAGAGAGGATCCCCACAGACCCTCCAGCACCCCGGGAGCAGGGAGGATCCCCACAGATGGCCCAGAGCTGCTCAGGGATTATTGTCAGCCCCCCCCATCCTCACGGGAAGGCTTGAGGAAAGAGCCCAGGAAGAGAAGGTTCTCCCCAGGTGCAGTGCTCGCTGTGTACGTCCCCCAAAGCCCCAGCACTGCCCTCCCTTCGCCCCAACCTTCACACACCTGCAGAGCGTTATCGCTCTGCTCTCAGCTTTAGCAAATCAACAGCAAAACGAATCCCCCCCCCTCCAGCAAAACACCCACTCCAGTCCAAGATCCTCCTTTCCAACGACAATTAAACGTTACAATCATCCAGACTCGGTGCCACTGAAATGCAGGCAATAAACACCGTCCGTCAGCTTCACAAGGCAAAGACTTTTTTTTTTTTTAGTGTCAGTTCCTCCTACACCACAAAGAGACTAACGGATTACCCGTCGTGTTCGGCCCCATAAAACCGGATGCAACGCCGCTACGATTTTTATTCGCTCCTGTACAAATACAAGCAATACGTGCGCTGCTACCAGCTGATACACCCTGAAAGTACAGCCCAGCAACGCAGCCTGCCCATTACTGATGCTCTGTGACACCGGCTGCCAAGGAAAGGGGCACCTGACCACGGCAACGAGACAAAAAAGGGCATTAAACAGGATTTTTAGCGTTCACCTAAGACAAACCGTTCTGCTCACGCCTGCGTCAGTCTGGTTCTGCGGAAGACATCGGCCGATACAGCCGGCGCACGGCGATTAGTTATCGCGGGTCCTGCCCCACTTATCGCTCCATCTGCACCGGGACCAGGCAGTGCCCGACGCGGCTCCGGGCGCTCCGGCCCCGCGGCCGCTCCCCGGCGCCGCGGGAGGGGCGGGGGGGGCTCTTTGTTCGCACCTGCCGGCGCTGCGGGCGGCGCTGCCCGGGCCGGGCCCGGAGCCCCGCGGGGCGGGCGGCGCTCGCCCTCCCGGACCGACCCTCGACCTTCGCTCCCGCCGCCGGGGCCCCGCCGCGCCCCGCGCCCCGCACGCGGCCGCCGCCCCGACCCACCTCGTCCTCCGAGAGCCCGTACACCGGCTCCGCCGCCGCGGTCGCCATGGAGCCGCTCCTCGACCCGCCGAGGCCGCCTCCTCTTCCTCCTCCTCCTCCTCCTTCTCCTCCTGCCGCCGCCGCTGCTGCTGCTGCCGCTGGCCCGCGGGCGGCGGAAGGCGGCGGGAGCCGAGCCCGGCGGGAAGGGGCCGGGGCCGGGGCCGGGGGCGGGGCCGCCCGGGGCCGCCCGCGCTGCCGCCGCCGGCCGGGACTGAGCGCGGCCGCAGGGACGGGGAGCGGCGGCGGGGCGGGGAGAGCGCCGGGCCGGCCCCGCGGCGGCGGGAGGGGCGGGCGGGGAGCGGCACAAAGCGCGGGGGCAGCTCCGCTCCGCGCCCCGCCCTGAGGGGCGGCTCTGAGGGGGCGCGCGGGCGGGGCCTGAGGGGGGGGGGGCGGGTGGCGCGCGGGGGGCGCGCGGGCGCCGCGGGAACGGGGCGCGGGAGGGGCGCGCGCGGAGCCAATTGGCGCGCGCGGGGCGGGGGCGGCGCGAGGGGGGCGCGCGGAGCGGGCGCGCGGGGGGGGCAGCGGGCGCGCGCGGGGCGGGCGCCCCCCAGCGGGCGGGAGCGGCACCGCCGGGGCGGGGCTGAGGGACCGGGCTGGGGACCGGGATGGGGACCGGGATCTGCCCCGGGATCTCCCCCGGGATCTGCCCCGGGATGTGTCCTGAGTGTGCCCCGGGATGTGCCCCGGGATCTGCCCCTGGATCTGCCCCGGGATCTGTCCCCGGATGTGTCTTGAGCTGTGCCCCGGGATCTGCCCCTGGATCCGCCCCGGGATCTGCCCCGGGATATATCCTGAGTGTGTCCCGGGATGTGTCCTGAGTGTGCTCCGGGATGTGCCCCGGGATTTGCCCCGGGATGTGTCCTGAGTGTGCCCCAGGATATGCCCCGGGATGTGTCCTGAGTGTGTCCCGTGATGTGTCCCGGGATATATCCTGAGTGTGTCCCGGGATGTGTCCCGGGCCGTATCCCAAGCTATGTCCCGGGATGTGCCCCTGGATGTATCCCGAGCTGTATCCCGGGCCGTATCCCAAGCTGTGTCCCAGGATGTGCCCCTGGATGTATCCCGAGCTGTATCCCGAGCTGTATCCCGAGCTGTATCCCGGGCTGTACCCCGAGCTGTGTCCCGAGCTGTATCCCAAGCTGTATCCCGAGCTGTATCCCAAGCTGTGTCCCGGGCTGTATCCCGGGCTGTATCCCGAGCTGTATCCCAAGCTGTATCCCGGGCTGTATCCCGAGCTGTGTCCCGGGCTGTATCCCGGGCTGTATCCCGGGCTGTATCCCGGGCTGTATCCCGAGCTGTGTCCCGGGCTGTATCCCGGGCTGTATCCCGGGCTGTATCCCGGGCTGTACCCCGAGCTGTGTCGCGGGATGTGTCCCGGTGCGGGGCAGGGACGGGCGGGAGCGGAGCCGCCGCTGCCCGCGGAGCTGCGGCGCAGTCGGAGGTGGTCCCTCGCCGCGGCGTTCCATCCCTCGCCATCCCGGTTTTTAGGGAAACGCTGTGGGCACTTGGAGCCAGGGCACTGCTGGGCGAAATCAAGTCACGCTTCAGTTCTAAATTCGGGTTTGATTTGATTTCTGCCCCCCGGCCGTGCCCCTCCCCGCACTGATGGCCCCTTTAGGGTCTCTCTGGTGTCTCCAGGCAGGACGGTGCCGAAGAGGAGGGTAAGGAGGAGTTCGATGGCAGGTGCCACTGGCTCTGGCTTTGGCAGCCCCTCTCTGTGCTCGGGCACCTTGTGCCTGTTCCTGCTCCACGGAGGCAGGGCAGAAGGGGAAAAGGAGCTCCCTTGTTCTGGACAGGTTCCCCAGCAGTCCAGGGACCAGGAAGGATTTCTCCAGCCCTTCCAGAGCCCTTCTGGGGCAGGAAGGATGTGACCTCTGCCCAGAGAGCAGTGCCCCAGAGCTGAGCTGTTAAAGTCCAGCCTGGGGAGGCATCAGCAGCCTTTGTACTCCCCGAGTCCCTCCTGGCTGTAAATGCCACGTGGTGCAGCCTGGGCTGGCAGGGGCTTCCCTGGCACGGTCACACTGCTCCTGTTTTCCCTGCCAAGGCATCCCCCTGGATGGTCTGGTCCAGAGGAGAGCACCTGGCACAAGGCTCATTCCACAGCTCCCATGTCCAGATAAATTCGGTTTGGTTCCCCTTTGGCCCTCTTCGTGCCTCTGGAACCACAGCCTGTTTCCTCCCACCACCAGCATTCCCATCAACAGGTGCTCCCCGGGGGAAAACACACCTGTACCTGAGCAGAGGGAAAGGGTCTGGGATGCCAGAGCAGAAAATCCGTGCTCTCTGCCACGAACTGCAAAGCTTCAGCACCAAATCCGGGCTGCGGGTTCCTTGCTTGTTCGCCCGTGAGCGTTAGGTGCCTAATTCCTCTTTGGAATTGTGTTTACAGTAATGGATGGCCCCGGAGAGACGTAATTCACGGGAGACTGCTGATAGCAGAAATCTCCAGGCGCAGCTCAGGTGATTTATAACCGGCCTCTTTACGGAACACAAAGCCCCATGAATTATTTACCACTTTTCCGAGGAAAAAAAAGAGATTCCATGTTATATTACTGCTGGCAGTTCTCCATGGAAGCTCCAGCTCCATCCCCCTGTGTAGGATGGGGAGCTCTGGGGATGCAGAATTCCTTGAAAGGCGTGTGTGGAGGGGCAGTTCCCTGTCCCCAGGAACGCTGAACCACTTTCCTGCACGGCCCCACAGCCCAGTGCCTTGCAACTCTTTGATTTAACACAATTATTACAACAATTACCACTGAAATAAACTTCCTTTTCAGGTGTTTTTTTTTTGTTTTCTTTAAGCTTTCAGGTTTCTTAGGAATGCAGGAACGTTTCTGGGAGGCTGGTGACGTGTCCTGTGAGCCGTTCTGCATGGCAAAAGCTCGGCTCTTCCCAGCATTTCTGGCTGTTCTTTGTTTTCCTGCTGGACTTAACTGTACCAGCTGTTACCCAAATATTGGGAGGTGCTACTTAGAAGGTCACTGTAACATGCCAACAGAGAGCCTTTACACTGTAAATCCCTCGTCCTTTTAATCAGCCACCGACAGCAGACACAGAGACAATCCAAATAAACCACGATCTCCCCAAATACAGATGGTTTGGATTGTAGAGAATTGGCTTGAGCAGATTAGCAGAGCCCCGGCCTAAGCAGAAAATGCTCTTTAGGAAATGAGCTGGATGCCTCTGGCTCACCAAACAGCATTAGGAGAGCAAACTGCTGCCAGAGCCTGCCCAGAATGACTTGCTTTTTGCTCTCCTGTTTATTATTTATTTATTCTGAACAGCTCTGGTGAAACGTGAAATGAGAGTGCAACAATCCCCAGGCACCCAGGAGTTAAAAATCACCCAGACAAGGCTCCTTTTGCCTTGATGTGGCATCAGCTGCAGGGGGAGCTTCATAATTCCCGTGTCTTTTAAATGATCGTTGCTATTTAGTGACTGCAAAGGGACATTTTAAAACGGTCTGTTCCCACTGTATCACTGGCTCCACGGAGCTTAAATAATCCTAACAGTAATAATGGCAAGGTAGGGATTTGGTCTGATTGGCTTTTCCGTCCCTGGTTCAAAACAGGATTTCACGATTTCCACAGAGGAGGGAATAAATCTGCCTCTCCCAGGGCTGAAAGGAGGCCGTGTGCTGACACACCTCAGCATCCTTCAATATTTAATGCTGTTACTTAACAATCTTTTGCTGGAGAAAAAAAAAAAAAGATGCTTTTCCTCACTGCAGAGCTTCTCGACAGTGGTGATTTTTTTTCTCTTTCCTTCTGGAAAAATTTCGCCAGGAGTGTTAATATTTTATCAGGCTGCTGTTGTGCCCTGTGTTCTCAGCACACACCTCCCTTAGAGCAGGATTGGAATGGCTGGGGGCTGAGCAAGGGGCTGAGCACAGAAAACTGCTGGAAGGTTAACTATTTAAAACCATACATTTTGTCATGTATTAGTGAAAACGCCGTAGAAAGCTCATCAAAGGTATAACCCAAGTTGAACCAAGCTCCCACAAAACTCACACTGTTAATCGTGGCTCAGATCCCAGGGACAATATAACACTGCAGGCACAAGGAAAGAAAAATGAACCCTGGAGAAGTGGGGGTAATTTCTGTGTTTCTGTCAGCAGTTTACAGGAAAGGGAAAACCCGACATTTTTGGGCTATTTAAAGAGCCATAATAGAATTGCAGGACCTGATCTGTGAGGTGTGGTGCCACAAGGGCTTTGCAAAGGGGCTGCTAATTGTTCTGGAAGGCCTTTGATGTCGCCGGGGCCTGTTTTTTGGGACAATCCGGGAACTCCTGGGAGGCCTCCAGCAGAGCTGGAGATGGGATCTGGGGCTGCACTCCCACGCAGGAGCTTTGCACACCTTTGCTGGGAACAGGGCTGAGAGCACAGGTGAGTCACACAGTCCCTCTGCCTGAGTCAGGCCCAGAGCCTCTAATCTCTGGGGCATCTCCCCAGCAATGCTGCCCCTCCTGTTCCTCTCCACCAGCCACCCGAGGGACTCACAGCCCTCCCTAATGCCCCCTGGACTGCTCACCCCTTGAGGGAGGGGAAAAAAATCCCAAAAGACTGGTGCAGTGAACATTCAGGCTCATCTCACCGGGGATCTTGCCTCTGGGTGAAAAATGACCTCCTTCTGTTGGTTTCTTTATCATTTTAACTGTTTAATTCGACTTCTCCTGGTTCTTAGATTATGGTGAATGGGGGATAATTCCCAGCTGTTCATCTTCCCAGAGATTTGGGCTTTTACTGACCTGTCACCCCTCCTTCAGTCCCTTCCCAGGCCGTGGACCTGTAGCACACCCAGCTCCTCCAAAGCACGCCAGCTTTCCTTACCTCGTGGGGCCTTCAGAGTTACCTTTCCACCAACCCATTTCAGCATTTGGGGTTCCAAGCAGTGCCTTTGCAATTCCCCATCCTCTTTTCTCCCCCTCCCAGCCCATCATAGGGTGGCTCTTGGGCAATAAGAGCCCTGACAGACCCAACGCTGCGACCGCAGACCTGCCCCTTCCTGGGAAAGGGCCTCTGGGCTGCAGATTTTGGGACTTGCAGCCTTTCTTAGCACATGGCCTGTTCAAGCTGCTGTGCCCCCTCAAGAGCTGGCCCCATGCCACCCCAACACATGGCCACGGTGAGACACCCTATGAAATGTGCTTGCTGAGGGCACAATTCCGTGGCCAGGATCCTGCAGGAGCAGCTCTGGCTGGCACAGCCCCGGTGAAAATCCCGAGCCAATGCTTTTGGGAAGGAGGCAGGAAGGAAGAGAGGGGTCAGCTCGAGCTCTGGAGCCCTGCCTGTGGGAAGAGGGACACGTGAATTGAGGCCTGGTGGAAGTTTCCAGCTCGCTGCCTAAATCCCTCTCTGCAGACCTTAAAGGAGTCATTGCTGAGCTCAAAGTGGGGAGCCCAACCTTTGTGAACCCTCTGTCCCTTCCTGCCCCCAGCAGCAAGCAGCCCAGCCACCCCACCCCTGTGGAATTCCAAGGCAGGCATGCATATCTCTTGTTTCAGGGTGGGGATTTCTCCTGCATTTTGGGTTTCACAACCACCAGCTTGCAGCTGACAATCGTCCCTCCTCCCGTGTCTGCAGGGCATGGAATGGCTTCTCCCAGTCCAAATGCCAAGTGCAGCACAGGAGCTTCGGGGAGGCCTGTCCAAGTCAGAACAAGCCCTTCTCTTCCTCCCGGGAGGTTTTGGAAGCACAAGGGCAGCTTTTTCTCACACGGGGCAATCATCACCCCCAGCCTGTCCCACTTGCTAACATCCTCCACCTTACTCTTCATGTCCAGCTGGGATTATGGGATTATGTGCACAGGGACTCCACAAAACAGTCAGGGAGGTCACACTGTCCAGTCCCAAAAAGTCCATTTCCATCCACTCCCATCTCCTCAGGAACGCAGAGTACGGTGCTACTTCTGTGAGAAATGCAGAGATTGATGGGGAAATTCATGGAAGCTGAAGCCAGGAAAGATAATTTGATAACCCAGCCCTCCTTGCAGTGAAGTCAGCTTCCATTAACGAGGAGATACATTCTTAGGGCTGTCTCTTCTTTTAATGTCATCCTCCTAAAGAATTCGCTTGTTTCCCTCAAATTCAGACCACCTCAGGTGTTTGCTTCTCTCAGAACTCAAGGCAGGTCGAAGTCACAGTCCCACCTGCTTGTGCCTGAAGGAGGAGCCGCAGCAATCCCCAAAATGTGACCTTCAGCCCCTTGGAAGTGCGAAAAACATACAATTAATAACAGGCAAACTACTTCAAGGGGGTGTGGCAAGACATTTCAGGCTTCCCGAGGAGCCTGAGCCCACAGGAGTGCTGGAGCAATGGATACTGCAGCAGGAATACTGGAGAATGTTAAACAACGTGTCAGCGTTTCCACGGGGCTTCCACCAGGCTCACTGCAGCAGGGAAGTGAAGCAGTCAGCTGGAGGGGAGGGAATTATCCTCATAAACAGTTCACTTGCAGGCAGAGGGGACTGGGAGAAATACCAGGGAAGCAACGATGTGCAAACCAGAGCTGGAATATCTCCCTGTTGGCCTAATGTCAGCTCCAGCTGCCCAACACTTCCCCACACGCCGGGGATGCTTTGGGAGAAGCAAATTCAGATTCAGAACCGCCTAATAATTAATCACAGGATTAACAGCCTCAGGAATGAGTTCTGGCACAGCATCAGGAACGCCAGCTAAGAAAATCCATATTCCCAAATAGCCCTGGAAGCACTCAGAGCCAGCCTGGCGGGGGGCCCAGCAAGGCTGTGAAGCCCCCACGGAACCCTTGGCCCAGCACCCCCCGGGCTGGCCACGCTGAGCAGCAGGGAGGAGGCAAGGAGGAGAGGGAGCAAACAAAACAGAGCAGAGGGAATTGAGAGGAAGGGATTAGTTAGAGGAGAACTGGGAGGAGTGTAGTGAGCACAAGGGTGAGTGGGAGGGAAATGAATCTGAGCTGTGGGCGGGTGAGAGGTACATAAAGCCATGAAGATGAGACCAGATTAGAGTCGTGAGTCAAACACTGAGGCATGGAACAAGTCTGCAGAGGGTATCCCAGATCCTTCTAATCCACATGAAAACCTCTGCAGGTAACCCACCCCAACCCTCTGCTGGAGACCTGTTACACAAAGCCAGTGTGCATCCAGTGGGGTCAGTAATGCTCACAGGTCCTGATGCACCTATGGGAGCTCTGCTGGTGACACAGGTTCCAAACGTGCCCAAAATACATTTGGGGGATGAAATATTTTCCAGTTTCTACATTCTTGCACCAGTCTTACCTGAAAGAGGGGGAATTTGTATGGTTCATGCTGCCAGGGCAAATTTAGGCTCCGAAGAGGAAGCAGTTCAATCCACCCAGGCTGTGAATTACACTCGGGGACATTTTTCCTTCATCCAGCACACAGGGAGTTAAGACACTTACTCTGGCAAACAAAACCAGCCAACACCAGATTATTGAAACCTGTGATGTTTTCTCTTGCCTTAAAACCTCCTCTGACTTGCTACTTATTTAGGTAGGATTGCAGTTCTTCGCAGCACCCTCTAAACCTCTCGGATGAAATTCTGCCCTGACTGGCTGAACACTGACTGTTCTCCTGGTGCTTCCATGTTCCTCTCCATCTGCTGGGAGGGAGAGCCAGGAGGACGCAGGGAGTGCCACCTCCTCCTGCCAGCAGCTAATGCCAGTGCCCAGGGAGGGCATCACATACCTCAGGGACTCAAACCACCCTCGGAAGAGCAACCTCCTCCTCCGACACGCAGAGATCCGGAGACGAACCTTCAGCACCCAGAGAGCTGCACGGATCCGTCAGAAACGCCGAGTCTGGGGGTACCTGAGGTATTTTTTGGTCCAAACAGCAGCATTTTTGGAGACAAATTGCTGGCATGCTTATAAACCACCACGCACGAAGCATAACGCCCGTTTCCCAGCGATGCAGTGCTCAGGCATTGCCACTCTGCTTGCTTTGGGGGTTTAATCAAATGAATGCCATCACCACCTAATATCAGCCAGCAGCCATTTTAAGCAGCAATGGGGGCTTAAAGTAGGATGAGTGGATGAATTTCTACTTAGCTCATGCTTCTCTGCATATTAATTTCAAGTCTCGAATAGAAGCATAAAATATCCTGAGCTGGAAGGGACCCACGGGGATCAGCAAAGCCCAGCTCCTGGTTGGCCAGTACAACCTCTCCCTCCCCTCATTTCTGTTTCAAATCAATCTTTCCCACAGCTCCACAGGAGCTCTGCTGTGTGGTTTCTCTGGAATAATTTCCCCTTAGCTTCAGGCTTCAAGCCATGTCTAGAGGGAACAGCACTTTAACTCATAAAGCACCTTTCTTGGTGCCCAGCAAGAGGGCAAATACCAAAATAATCTCTTTTCCCTGTGCAGAGACAGCCTGCAAAAGAACCAGGGAAGCTGTAAGCCAGGAAAAGAAGAAGGATGCTGTGACAAGTCTTTCAGGAAGACTGTATGTGGCCCCTTCATTGTAAAGCCTCTAAAACACACAAATACACACATACACACAGCCATGGCTGTTGGTCCAGGCCCACTCAGGCACATGTTACATAAAATGACGTTGAGAGGTGGCTAAAAGCAGCCACTTCCCCCCAAAACCAACCAAACTGACTCACTTTGACGTGCCTCTGGTGGAGCAGGGGGATGCTGCTCCGGGAGGGATAAGTCCTGTGGATCCTGGGCAGGGCTGCTGACCCAGTTCCAGTGGGACTGTGTGGTCCCAGGGCAGGATCTGGCTGCTTATGAGCACCAGGGGTTTCTCACCTGTTCCCATGGCCCACGTGTCCAGGGAGCCCTTGCTGGAAAGCTGGACCCAGAGCTGGGTGTCCTCCTCACAACAGAGGGAAAAAAACAACAATCCCCAGAACCTCCTGCTCCTGTCCTGTCTCAAACCTGTGCTTCCCTGCCCTTGCAGGAGAGCAGCTGCAGGGCAAAGTCCACGGCAGAATAATCCACCAGGAGCATCTGGGTGCAGCCTGCAGCCACAGCTTGTCCTTGGTGTTCTCCCTTTCTTCCCCCTAATTGTATTCCCTGCCTGCTGGAGTGCACAGCAGCAGTTCAGCCACTGGAATCACTTCACTCTTGGAATCGCTTCAGAGGTGATTTAATCTCTGTACAGTGCTTTGAAATTGTGAGTAATATTATAATGCCTTGCTTTCCCCTCTAATACCTTGCTTTCTCCTGGGGGATTCCCCTGGTACTGCGAATTTTCACGGAATTATGGCCAGGATTGCCTGGCAGACTGGCATCTCCATGTTTTTATCAGTCAGGAGAACACTGATGACCAATGGGCACCATCTGGAATAACACCCCAAAGTAAACCCCACACAAAGGACTCTGAGTAATGTTGTAGTGATTCCTGATCACAGAAGTGCCTCCAGGGAAGCAGGAGAGGGAGGATGCCCTTTGTGAGCCACGGAAAATAATAGCAGGGGTTTATTCCTGCCTTAGTCAAGGCATACATTCCCTTCCCTCAGAAAGTATAAAAGCAGCAAATTACCCCAAATGGGCCCGGGTTTGTGCAGCCAACAATGCAAGTCATAAAATCAATAATATCCCCAAACAATTGCTCGGAGCTGACCAATGGGATACACGGGGGGAAAGCCAAGCAGGAATAACGCTCCCTTAGGGAAGGGCTCATCACAAATCACAGAAGGCAGCTCACTGTACAGAGTGCAGCAAGCAAGGGGGACAGCAGAAAAGCCTGGATTTTGATTCGTGGCAACACAGGCTCACAGGGAGAAACAAAGACAAAATAAACCTTCTACTGAAAACAAACAAACAAACCAAAAAAAACTAAAGAAAACCCACACCAAAAAAAAGGTGACTCCCTAAGCGTGCTCTGACGGGAACATTTCAGTGTTCCAAAGGGTCCAGAGACCAACCTGTGGGCAAAACTCACCTTCCAGCTGCAATTCCAAATGGGAACCTGGGAAGGAATGAGGTGCTAGAGCACCCGCACGGCCACAGGACTAGATCAGCTCAGCTCTTCTGGGGGAAAAAGGGAGAGAAAGGAAATTCAGAAAGGAAACACAATGGGAACGGGCACAGAAATCAGGTCACTTGCTTTTTAGTTCCTCGGTCTTCGCTGTCGAACGTCCCTGCGAGGGCGTGAGTGTGTTATTGAACCCAACAGCGTTTGTAATTCCCAGCCCCCAGGAACTCCCAAAGCACAGGGAACAGCCCGACCTGGGGCTGAAACGTATCCATTGTCCCATTCCCGCCCATTCCTCAGCTAATCCTGAATGACAGCCCGTAGATCCGGCGCTTTAAAAGCATCGTTTTCAAGCCAAATGTGCTCCGTGAGGAGCTGCAGCACCCTGGGAGGCAGCAAACCAGCCCACGCCGCTCCCCGGAGCCGGGAATTCCGCGGTGCGCTTCCCCATCTGTTGGCAGGAGCCAGGAGTAACAACGGAGCAGATTCAGACTCGGATGGAGTCAAGGGCTCCTCCTGTGTCCGTCAGGAGGGTTAACCCCTGATTTCACCGCCGGTGACTCGGGGGGAAAAGGCTGCTCTCCGCACGGGAAACATCCCTGCCGTGCTCGGCGAGAAGGGAAACAGAAACGGGCACTTGCACAAAATCCCCGTGCACGGATTCGATGGCTCACAGCCAGAAAGGGAAGGTGCAGGAAAACAACATTTTTTGAACAGTCAGGGTTCCAAAACCTTCCCCACGCCTCCGTCTGCGCCACGAATTTGCGTCAGGATTGCTTTGTGTCCATAAGGACGAGAACGCCCCTTAAGCCAGGCTCTGAGTGACTCTGTGGAACTCCCTGCCGAGTTAACTGGCTAATTAACAATTCCTTTGGGAAGGAGCCTCGTTGGAAGCCGAGCTCTCCCTAAGCAAGTGCCAAACGTGAGGCAGGAAAGTACCTGGGCAGAGAAAACCTTCCTGGTGTAAAAAACACGAGTCACCTGCTGATGTCATATCAGAATTTCAAAGGTCCTGGCCCAAAATGAAAGCACTCCCTCCTTTTTGTCCCAGCTGCAGTCACAGCACTGTGTGCAGAGGCACCAGGGCACAGGTGTCTCTCTGCCCTCAGAGGAATCTCCAGAGTTCTGGCTGCTTATTGATTTGTTGGTTCCTTCGCTTCTAAATATTGACTTCGGGAAACTGAAGCCTCCGAAAGATGCAGACTCAACCTCTTTGACACCTCAGCCTAGGAAGACTTCTAATCTATCAATTTTGTCTGAAAGCTTTTCATTTAAAAGCAAAAAGAGAAGACAACCACGTAGAAACACATAATTCTTTTAGCATACAGCATTGTCACGGGTTATTTTCTGCCTACAAGCTACACAAGTTGTAGCAGCTGCCCTTTCCTCGAATTAATAATTTTCAAAATTACCCATCTAAATTACTTCTGATTCCACATACAGAGAACTAAACTGTTTTCCCCACTCGGGTTGATTGACAGAGAAACCAATGGACAGATGAACAGGGGAAGAAAAGTGGCATCAATTTTTTTCTGCATGTTAGGAAATAACTCAAATGAGCGAATAAATCTGCTTAAATATTGAATTACTCTCAGATCTGATGTGGTGAGTCTCAAACCCTGACAAAACAGGACAAGCAGGAGGGGAGGGAGGGAAGGAGAGAGGGAGCAGTGGGACACGGGAGCGTGTTTTTGACTGGGACGTGTTGCTATTTTGGGGTGAAGGGGCCTGTGTGAAAGACGAGCCTGAGGAATAAGGGAGAGGAAGGAAGAAGAGAGGAGAAAGATTCAGAAGCAGAAATTAATGTCCTGGACAGAAATGGAATTGTCAGAGGCACAAGTAACCTCTGCTGCTTTGTTGAGCCAAAACGTTCCTGATTTTTCGTTAACTTTGGGTTTATTCCAGTGTGAGGAATTTGAGGCAGCAAAAGAGGAGAGTGCTGAAAGACACAGCTCTGGAACCCAGCACCACATTTTAGGTGTAGGGAAAACGAGTCTGTTGGAACGAGACTTTTCTGGCACAGGAAAATTGAGTATTGTTGCTGCTGAAAAATAAACCGGGTCATCTCTCCCATACCTGTCCGTCCAAAACAAAGATCACTTTTAGTACAGAGCAGCAGCCCATCATCACTTTAAGAGACAGCGAATATTTTCCATTTTTTCTCTTTAATCAGATCCATAACCATGTCTGCATTTCACGTGCCCTAAATTGCACTATTTGTGAGCTAAAGTCCACATGGCAGAACTGCGTTACTGCTACCCCTAAACATAACCACTTCATCTGCTAATTAACGAGCAAAACTATCGGTCTTAGTGTTAGCAATCCCGCTCCTGAGCATTCCCTAACTCTCCAGTCCCTCCTCAAAAGGATTTGGGAACCGGGAGTCCACTGGGACCCTTCAAAAGGCCAAGAGCTTAAAACTCCTATATCCCTTCCAAGGCTCTCCGTTATGCCGCACAGGCCAGCAGGTAAAGAGGGATAAAACAACCCACCTACCCCAGAGCTCCTTCCCGCGGCCGGGGGCAGGAGCAGGGAGCTCCGGAGCCCCCGGCCCCGCACCGCGGCCCCTCCCGGGGGTGCCAGCGGCCACCGGAGGGTCTCGCCACCCGTGCCCCCAACCCCGAGCGGGGAGGAGGCGGCGGGAGCGGCCCCGCCGGGCCGGGCCGGGGCTGGACACGGGGCCGGCCCGGGCGGCCCCTCCCCTGCTCCCCGCCCGGCGAACCGGGGGAACCCGTCGGGCCGGTCTGGCGGCGGCTCCCGGGCAGCGCGGGGCCGGCGGAGCGCGGGAGGCGCCGGGAGACGAGCGGGGACCGCGGGCACAGGTGGGGCCGGGCCGGGCCGGGGGCTCCCCCCGAGGGACGGGGGCTGCCGGGGGCGCGGGGGGCGCGCTCCGTCCATCGCCCCCAGGTCCCTCCATCACCCCCGGGTCCCTCCATCGCCCTCGGGTCCCTCCATCGCCCCCGGGTCCGCCCATCGCCCCCTCGGCAGGTGCGGCGGGCCGGGGATGGGGGGTCGGGGCAGGGCTGTGCCCCGTCCCGCCCCGCCGCACAGGAGGGGCCGGGGCTGACCCGCGCGCACCCGGAACGCTTTCCCTTCCCTTCTCCTCCCTTCCCCTCCCCTCCTTTCCCTTCCCCACCCTCCCCAGAACATCACCTGCCGGCAGCGGGGAGCTCGGCGCGTTGTTCCGGGCGTTTGGAGCTGTTGGCGGCGCGGCCGGACCCCGCGGGGACCCCGCGGGATGCGCGGCCGGTGATCCCCGAGCTTAGCGCTGCGTCTCCAGCCGCGAGGTTTAAGGAGAGCGCAGGAGGTCGGTGGGAGGTGAGGTGAGGTGAGGCACGGCACGGGCCGGCCCTGTCTCCCGAGCCCCGCCGGGCACTGGCTCGCTCTCGTGGCCTTGGGCTCCTTGCCCTGCTCCCCGCTTTTCCTCCCCCCCCGTATCTATAAATGATGAAAACAGCCTTCAGGGCTGCGGGGTGATTACATCAGTCAGTGTTTATACAGCCCTCAGAGCAGCAAGAGGTGTCTGCATTAAGGAGCAGTATAATTCTGCAATTATAGAAGAAAATCCCGGAAAAGTCACTCGCGAGATCAGCGCTTCGCTTGGAAAGCATATTTTGACCTCAAAGAAAATCGGTGTCCCGGTCCTGTGACCTCCCGGCCCGCGCCTATAGCACAAATAGCATCCCTTCCTGGCAGTGGGGCTGGAGCTGTGCTAAATGGAGCAGCTAATGGAGCATTTCAGCGCGGCTCGGGTGTCACCGGGAGCCGCCTGAAACCCAAGAGGCCGAAGTGCCCGGGGAGCGCTGGCAGGGAGCGCTGCCGGGATGAGCAACAGCCCGGGGGGTTCCAGCCCCGCTCCCGGGGGCCTGGGGGTGGACGGTGCTGTGGGATTTGGGATGACCTGGTCCTTGAGCTGCACCCTGGGCTTAACTCCCTGTAAGTGTCTGTGCTGGCTCAGGCTTGCCTACAGTTTTCTCTCTGGCTCCTGGTTTTCATTTGTCTTTCTCCTCAAGGCCTGGTTCAGGAGTCGAGTGGCATTTGGAAGTTTTGTGGTTTCTCCACTGGTGTTCATGTTAAGGCATGGATGCTTTTGTACCTGTCCCAGGCCTGTGTTTGTCTCTGTGTTAACGTGTAGGGATCACAGAGACTATTCCCAGTAACTTCTAAACTGTTCTCCCTTAATTCTGCCGCGAGACAGCTTGTCCATGCTCTGTTCCTTTGCTTTGCAGTTTGGGATGGTGAATTCCAAAAGCCACTCGCTCTCTTGGCACCAAAGCTCTTTTTAAACGAGCCCCAAGGTATTTCCCCGCTCCGCTGTCGCTGTGATGGTTGGTTGAGGGCAGAGGAATCCCCTCTGCCAGCCCTTGACCGTGGGGAGGGGTTGATCGGTGTCGTTACAGGGCCGAGGGGCTGTGATGTTCTTCCCCGCCCCTGTTAAATGAGCCGCTTGGTGCGGCTGTAACCGAAGGCAGGATGTTTTCCGGGAGCTTCTGAAACCCAACCCCGGCCCTGTCAGTGACTTACCCAGTGGCCCGGGGCAAATCACTTACCCTCTCTGTGTCCCGGTGCTTGTCGGGGTGAAGAACGCGGTTGTCATTAGAGACCGAGGGCGAGGGAGCTCCCGGGTGCTGTGACACCTCCGCTTTTCGGCAGCTCACAGAATCCCTCTGTCACGTCTCGTGGGTTTTCC
The DNA here is from genome assembly GCF_009829145.1 of Chiroxiphia lanceolata. Lineage (NCBI taxonomy): Eukaryota > Metazoa > Chordata > Aves > Passeriformes > Pipridae > Chiroxiphia > Chiroxiphia lanceolata. The sequence goes on along the minus strand of NC_045671.1, from coordinate 592,566 downwards.
TCCCGTGTTCCTACGTGAATGAGAAATATGCTTTAAATTGGACAGTGGAGATGGGCAATTTGAGCGAGTCCGTGGATGCCCTGGGCTCCAAAACGCTGGGCAGCGATGCACGGGGGGATGTAGAACTAAAGCATGGGAAAAAGTGGGGGAAGGATGAGCAGTGTGGACAAAACAGGAAATAAATCGAGGAAAGGACTTTGTGCCCGAGAGGAGGGAGAGGAGCAGCATGGAAGGGTTTGGAGAGCTAACCAGAAATCTCTCTTTTTCTCAAGAAACTTCGCAAGGCAAATGAATGTCACGGTCTGCCTGAAGAATGTTTTTGTCATTGGGTGCACACGAGGTGGAAATCAGCCAAGAAACCGTTTTCTGTGTTGCTTTGTTGCAGATGGAGCCTGATGTGAAGCAGGACACAGGAGGCAGCAGGAGTCAGCACCTGTAATGCAACCTCTGCTTCAGCCCCGCACTCCACTGGATGAAGGTCAGTTTAGGAAAACACCTTCAGTGCCCATTGGAGGTGCTGCCAGAAAAGGTGTTTTCCTGCAATCTCCAACCCCGGGAGCAGGAAGTAACCTTTATTTTTCCCAGCTAAAAATACCCGCTGGTTTTGATGGGGAGGGTGATATCCAGGAGGAGAACTCTATTTATAACGTTCCAAAAACCTTCCGTGCCAAACAACGCTGTTTGAGCCTGCCCCAAAATAATTCTTATTCCTCTATTAACCCCAAGACAGGCTGTTGTATAACAGGAACCTTGAGAGCAACGTAACACCCTCTAAAAGGCAGGTTGAAAGCCCTTCAGAGTGGAACCTGCAGCTTGAGCAAAGGTTACCAGCTGTCTTATCTTCTGCAAAGATAGCGAGTCTTGCCTTGGACTTTAAATGATGGGACTCTGGAAACCTGTTAATGAGAAATCCTCGGGCAGATAATGGGCAAAACGATGACTTTTGTTTCTGCAGTGGCCCATCTTCAACCACCCTTGTGCAGCCTCAGGCAACTGGGCCTGTAGGCTGCGGGTCTCTCTTTGTTGGGATGGTTTTCTGTAGGATTTTTGGTGTCCAGTTAATCTCTTCCTTGTGTTGGCTCATAGGGATCAATCAATTATGTTGGAATGTCCTTCATACTCATTTTCATGGCTTCACTTATCTGCATTTTATCTGCAGCCATGCTGGGACCAGCTGAGTTTGAACCTTTCCGGGGGAATTCTGAGTCACCTCAGGCACATGTTGGCAGGTTCTGGGTGGGAATTTTCTCCAGGGTCACAGTGCAGGGACGGTGTGTGGAGTCAGGAGCTGGGTGGACCCACAGGAGCTGATTTACAGTTCTTGGCTGCGTGGTTTCAGTGTGTTTCAGAACAAAGGACTGAGGGAAATCGTCCCCTTGAAGATACAGTTTCTGGGGGTTCAGTTATTTGAAAGGAGTCATTTAAAGGAGGAAGCGACTGGAACTGTCGTGTTTGGAATAGTTCTATAAATTGATCAGCCCAAGGCACGTCATTTGCAAGGCAATCTAACCAAAGCTCAGTGGTTGGAGTGAAGGTTGTTTCCTTGGCCTTTTGGTGCTGATTCATGCTGTTCCAAGCAGTTGCTGTTTTCTTTTCCTCTCCAAGCCTCACAGAGATTAGCTGGGAGGTTGAGTTGTTCCGAAGATCCTTCTCTCTGCCTGTCCAAGCACTTGTTACCAGCAGCATTTCATTTCTGCTTTGAGTAAGACGTGATCCATCTCATCTACTGGAAGCAAACCCAGCTTCTGGAAGCAAACCCAGGATCTGTTCACTTTTAGGGCCCCTTTGAGCGACCATCTGACTTGCAGCATTAAAGTCACAGTCCCTGTGATCCCAAGTTCTCAAAACAGTGTCATGTGCAGTGACTATTAGAGTAAGACTGGGTTTGGTTGTTGTTTGCTGCCTTCAAACAAATGCAGTAAGTGCTTTTTTTACAAGGTTTAAGTTATTCCCAATTAGCTGGTTCTTGCCCTGAGGCGGGAGCAGACACAAAACCCCAGTGACCAAAGCACTGTGGAATTTGTCCTTTTGCTATGTAAACTGGGGCAGGTATAGTTAAACTTGTGTTTAATGCTACTTTCATCTCCTTCACCTCCCCACATATCAATACTGCCCTTGGGTCAGCTGGATTTTCCAAGCTGGGAGCCAGAGCTGGGTGTTGCTCCCTGCCAGCACGGGCAGTGTGACCCAATGCTTCCTCTAGACTGAAGTCAGTGTAAGGGTTTCTGCTTTGTGACCTCCCTGAAACAGGCTGAAAGCCCCTGTCTTCAAGTCTGGAACTAGAAAACGAGGACCACGCAGCCAAGAACCAGCTTTTTAAAGTGTTCTTTGAGCATTTTATCAAGCAGTAACTAAGAGCTGGGTCGTTCCAGCCCAGGCCCTCCATGAACTGTTTCCACAGTCCTCAGAGTAGTGACCCCATCAAAAATCAGTCGTGGCTGCCTCTCTTCTTGCCACGTTTGTTCCCCCTTGGTTTCTGCCGTGCTTCCTGCAGCCAGATGCTGGTGGACGTGCACTCTCCTCTCTTCCCTGCTGCCTCAGGATTAATTGGCACCTCCTCTGCTCCTGCTCTGCGCTGTCTCCCCTTTCACCCCGTGATTGCTCTCCACCTTCCTTGAACTCCTGACACGGCCCTGCCATCCCAGCCTGCTCTTTTCTTCCACACTAGGTGACAAGAAACTTAACTCTAAACCAATTTGTCGGGCTGTCACTGGAGGGCTGCTCCGCCCTGGGCCCCGCAGCAGCACCTCTGTGCTCTCTCCCAGCCAGCCCCGGGCCATTCCGTGGCCTCCTCCAGGTGATTCCTGCAGGGCAGCACTTAAGGAGATCTCCTCTATTAACGAGGTTTGCCAGTTTATGGTTTAATTCTCCGAGGAGGAAAAGTGGTTACAGTTAATTTAACTGTGTGTCCATTCCTGGGGTCCATTCCCAGTCTGTTCCCAGCCAGCACCCCAGGCTGCTGCTGCTGGTGGTGTTGTTGTAGGAATTTCCATTTAGCCACGCATCTGTGCTGCAAAACAAAAGCAGTGTGGTTCTGACAGCTCATCGAACCCTCTGCATGATTAATTAGCTCATTAATCATTAAGCAGTAAAGATTAATAGACTGAGGGCTGAATCTCTGTGTGCCAGGGGTAGGAGCTTGTTTTGTTTGCCACAGAGCGAGAGCCAGTCAAGGATCTGGTGGCATTTTGTGCTCCAGGGGCTGGGTGTGTGAGGAGCTCCAGCTGCTTTCCCCCACGTGAGGTGTTGGCAGGGTAGAAAGAACAACAGCAGCAAAAAGAGGAGAAATAAACCAAAATACCACAGCGGGGTATTCACGGGGCCTGAGCTGGAGCTTGGGTTTCGTGCACCTTGAGGTGTATTCCCTAAACTCCGAGGCTGTTCAGGAAAACAAACGACCTCTTCGCAGACATGTCGGGTTCCACACCCGTGTTGGGGACCAGCTGTCATGTTCCTGGCTAACTCCATCACGGAGCAGGCTCCAACAGCTTGGCTGGGCCCTGGCAGAAGCTGTGTTAGCTCCTGTTCAGTCAGCCTGCTGGGTTTGGTGTGTTTTGGGAACTGGCAGTCCGTGTGCTGGGCAGGCCCGGGCTCCCCGCCAGCACCTTGTCACTGGAGCAGCACAGTCAGTGCTCATTAATATTTATCTCTCTCTTATAGGAGATATGAAGGAGGGGACACGGTTCAGCTTGGCAGGACCAGGAGCTGAGGTGGGGTTTGGTGTCAGCCCTGCCGGGTGCTGGGTTTGCCAGGGTGGGGAGGCAGGTCCAGGGGCGAGCTGGGAAGCTGATGTGTAGTTCAGGGTCAGGATCAGGCCCAGCGATGGCTGGAGAGGTCCAGGGTTGAGGCAGAGCTGAAGGGGACATGGCCATGGCCACCAGCTCAGCTGCAGACTGGCCCTCCTGTGATGAAGCCCCTGGGCTGAGCCACGGTGTGTGCCACGGTGTCCTGGGTGTTTGGGCACCGGGATGTGGGATCTTGCAGCGACAAACGCTGACGTTCAGCCCGTGGGGAGCAGAGAGGAAGCCAGGCTGGGTCCTGGCTGGAGGACCAGCAGTGTGACCCCTGAATGCACAGCCCAGTGCTCAGTGCCCGGTTCCGTGTCCACTGTGGCCAAGCAGGGCTCCAGCTCCTGTGGCTCCACAGGGGATGATGTAATGGGCACGGGGAGACACGTGTCTGTGGCTCCCCAGTTCCTCCATCCCACTGGAAGCGTGCTGCCTCTGGAGCACACGGTGTTCCTTGGGCTGGCGGGTGACACGTGTAATTAATTACATGGAGCAGGATGGTAATGAAGGCCTGGGACAATAACTGCCCTCTGACCGTGCTCTGTGCTGGAGAACCGAGCCCGTGCCCTCTGCTCTTCTGGGGGAACTGGTTTCGGATGTGGGGCTGGTGAGCGGCACCGACAGAGCGAAATGAGAGCTGTGGTTTCCAGCCCCTGCTCTGGGAAGCCCTTTCCCTAACCTGTCCAAAATGCCGGCAGGGCGTTAGCAGGATGACCTCGGAAAGGGACTCGGAGACCACCCTGGACGAGGACTCCCAGCCCAACGATGAGGTGGTGCCCTACAGCGACGATGAGACGGAGGACGAGCTGGACCCTCGGCAGCCCGGGGCTGAGCCGGGACAGAGCCAGAGCCAGGGACAGGCCGAGGAGAGCCGAGAGCCCGGCAAGAAAGGTACCACGGGCCGGGGAGAAACGGTCCTGAACAGAGGCTGGGCCTCGGGGATCCATTAGACTGCTGTGCTCAGGTGTCAGGTGGGAGTTGGGAATCTGAGTGTGGAGGGGGAACTGGTGGCAGGTCAGTTTAACAAAGTCAGAAGGAAACTGAGCTCCGTTCCAAGTTGCAGCAACAGTTCCGGGCCAGCGGTCCTGGCGTAAAGCTAACGAGCTGCGTGGTGACCTCCTCTTAATTAAGGCAGGCACTGGATGTGCATGGCCTGTGCTCTGGGAACCGCTCGAACAGAGCTCCAGATCCTTGTCTTCCCAATCCTCTGGAAACTGGCACCAGCAGAAGCTGTTTGCTGTGTCCAGTCAGTGCTTTCCCTGGATTTCTGCTCTCTAAGGCTTGCACAGAGCAGATTTCCGCCTCACTGCTCCTTTTGTAGCCTCCTGAGATTCCTGAAAGGTAAAAGGTGAGTAGGAGGAGTTCAAAGGAACCATCAGGTGCAGCCTGTGGCTGCTGCCAGGGTAGGAACATCAGTGGGAGGAACCTTTCTGGCATCCCTTCAAGCCTCTGCCCGAGGAAGAGCTGTAGCTCCTTTAAATCCCCCTTTTGCAGGGCTGCAGTGGGAGTACTTTTAATTTAACCAAGGCCTGTTTAATTAATACAGATTCCTTCCTGTTTGGGTGGCAACTCCCCTCTCCTTTTATAACCATCTCGGATGTGTTTTCATTTTATAACCGCCTAGCACACGTTTCGTTTTGGGGATTTGCATGAGGACATTCTTTAAAGATGATGAATGACCAATGCAGCTGCCCAAATATTAGGTATTGGTGTCAGAGTTTAAAGTAATTAATTTTATGGGGCTTCCTTCCTGCGGGTTTTATTTCAGCACCTAATTTGCCGGTTTTCTATCAGTTTTATCAACACTGGAATGTGGTGAAGAAATGTTTATGTAGACTTGTGGACGATTTTGTTTAGCCCTGTCATCTTCACCAAATTTAATTACTTTCTCAATGCATGCTCTTATAAACTTTTAACCCCAAACCTGGTCCTCCAAGGTAAATATTTCTCTTTTATCTTCGGGGCCCGTTAGGAGCTTGTGGCTTTCGCTTCCAGCACGTTGGTTACAAGCCCCGAAAAATGGGGGAAAAACCCAGGTGTGTCAGTCCAGACTTGCTGGAAGGTGGGAGGAAAACAAAAGGCTTTGTGCTCGGAGCAGCCCAGGAGCAGCTCCACGGTGCCCACGCCTCTGCCGCCGGCGGTTTCACCCCGTGCACGGGGAGGAGAATCCCATGAAACCAGGAAGAGCAGCCGGGAAGGACGACGGCCGTGGGTTGAGGGAAGGGGGAGATGCTCGTGGGGTGAGTCAGGGAAGCTGCGTTTCCAAACCCTGCCTGCGTCACCCTTCCCGGGCGGGCAGAGCTCCTGGGAGCTGGATCAAAGCCATGGAATGAGAACCTGCCTCTGTACTAAAAAGCAGGTACCAGCCTTGCTTCAGCCGAAGGTGCCTTTAGAAGATGGATTTGAGAGAAAGCCTAAAAGTGACAGATTTGTTCCCTCCTGTTTGTGACAAGTTTTGACCCGCTTTGTCGCTTCCAGACTGCAGCTGGCAAGTGAAAGCCAACGATCGGCGCTTCTACGACCAGCCCGCCTTTAAGAGAACAATCTTCCTGTGCTTCAAAAAAAGCAAATATGCGGTAAGCCGTCTCGCCTCAATGAGGTGCTAACGGCCAGGGGAATGCTTCCTAAATCCCCGCGGGATCTTGGGAACGGCTGGGGAGCGCTGCGAAAGCCGCCGTTCGAACTTCCTTAGGGTTTCCAGCAGAGGAGGGGAGGATGACTGGGTTGGGGGGTTGTGAATGGAAAATCAAGGCATCAAGAGAGGTGCCCTCAGCCCAAATTCTCACACGGTTGCTTTGCTTAAAAATATGCACGTTTGTGATGGAAGAAGAACCTGCAGCGTGACTGACATTTGGGTTTCTCCCACAGGACAATGCAATTAAGACCTACAAGTACAACCCCATCACTTTTTTACCTCTGAATCTGTTTGAACAGTTTAAGAGAGCAGCCAACTTCTATTTCCTTGTTCTTCTCATCTTGCAGGTAAGAAAGGCAGAGAATACTCCCTGCGAAGGGAATTCGGGCTCGATAATGTTTGTGACACGACTCAGGGCACTGCCTGAACTGTTACCCAGACCAGCCCCATCCCGACAGAAACAGGATGGGCTGTTAAAAGCTCAGGAATTTCATGAGGAAAAGATGTGCCTTGGGTTCAACTCGGGAATCAGAAGCCCCCACAGAATATATGGGGGACTGTGATTTTTAAAGAGGAGCTGGTGCTGAAGTAGGGCAGCACAGCCAAACTTCTCCTGGGGAGTTTTGTTCATTTTCACAGCCTGACTTAAAAACCTCCCTCTGCTGTGTTGGTTTCTTCCTCCCGTTCCAGTCAGATCGGTAGGAAACGCCCCCGAGCTGAGCTTGCTCGATGCTCCTGTGCTGAACTGCTCTCCTTGCTCTTTTGTAGTCGATCCCCCAGATAAGCACCCTGGCGTGGTACACGACGCTGGTGCCCCTGCTCTTCGTGCTGGGAATCACCGCAGTCAAAGACCTGGTGGATGACATTGTAAGAGCCCTGCTCTGTTCACGTGAAGAGCAAACCCCCCCCAGTGGAGCTCGTTTGCCCCGTTGTGACACGCAGCACATTCTCTGCTCTGGTTTCAGGCTCGCCACAGGATGGACAACGAGGTCAACAACAGGACATGTGATGTCATCAAGGATGGAAGGTGTGAATGTTCCTTGTTTGCCTTGTTACTGGGCTTTGTCACGGATCTGAGGCCGTGGATGATAGGGAAGGTTCAGCTCTCTGTTCTCTGCTGCCTGTGTGAAAACCTAATTGAAACTGGAAGAGAAGGGGCCCAAGGAGTAATTTAACATTAATCCTGTGGCACTAAATCTGTGCTGAGAGACTCTTCTTTGGAGAGAAGGATAGGAATCCATATCTAGGTGAAGTGGGAAGAGAAGAGGCACGTTAGGACTTCTGAGCTACAGACCTCAAATAAATTGCAGTTTCCAAAAAGCAAACCTACTCTGTCCCAAGAGGTCCTGTTTTTCTCTTCAGTATTGCAAGACTTATGGAGTGTTCTAGATTAAAGAGTAGTAATCATTAAACTATCTCGATATTAGGTTCAAACCCACAAAATGGAAAGACATTAAAGTTGGTGACGTCATTCGCCTGAAGAAAAATACTTTCATTCCTGTAAGTGCTTCAGATCCCTTTGGTTTGTGTTTCTACAGAGTTCTGTGGGAATCTTCACCTGCATTTATTTTTATTTGATTTGTTTTCTAGGCTGATATTTTACTGCTGTCCAGCTCAGAACCAAACAGTCTGTGCTACGTGGAGACAGCTGAACTGGATGGGTAAGGATGCCTGGGAGTTAATTTGGGCTGACTGGTCAAAGAGCAAAGGGTGTGCACGTCACATTCTACTTGTTAAGTGGGGAACTGCGGGAACTGAGGCACTGTTGATTCCCACAATTCAAGGATCCTTATAAACCAGTGAGGGTCCACTGGAGTGCCACAGAGATGTCAGAAGTGTTGGAGACTGTGACGTAGGAAGGACGTGGACTGATTTTTTACCTTTGGAAAAGGCTGTCCAGAGAAGTGGTGGCACCCATGGCATATTGATTTTCCTCCATTTCATGTTGTTCAAACGTCTCTCCTGCACCCGTGTCTTAAACAAAATTGCCTTTTTATCCTTTCTGCTTAGTGAGACTAATTTAAAATTCAAAATGGCCCTGGAGGTGACGCACCGGCAGCTTCAGGAGGAGAGCGCGCTGGCAAACTTTGATGGTTGGTACAGTTCTATCCCTGACACCATTAAAAGCAGTTCACAAGTCAGTGCAAGTGAAGTAAGGCTCCTTCTGTGGTTCTTGTAAATTAAACATATTCCCCTCCAAATGCTGTAGGTCTGATTGAATGTGAAGAGCCCAATAACCGACTGGATAAGTTTACAGGAACGTTATTCTGGAGGAACTCCAGTTACTCCCTGGATGCTGATAAGATTTTGTTGCGTGGGTGTAAGATCAGGAATACGGATTTCTGCCATGGAATGGTGGTGTTTGCAGGTGTGTAATATTTCCCTCTAGAGTGAAAAGGCACCTTCATCCTCTAGACATCAACTGCATTTCATGTCTGAGTGTGGTAAAACAGCCATACTGCCACTTGTTTCTTTATCATGTCTTTCCCCTGTTTGAATTTTTTGCTCTTCATTTTTAGGTGCTGACACGAAAATTATGAAAAACAGCGGAAAGACGAGATTTAAAAGGACAAAGATTGACTCCCTCATGAACTACATGGTTTATACTGTAAGGCTTTCTGTGTAAAATTCCCAGGGTTGAGCTTGTTTTTAACTGAGCAGTGAATGCAAAGCTAGGTGTGTGATGAGAATGTCTCCAGTTGTTTTGCCCCGCTGAGCTGGGGCGGAGCAGGAGGAGACGCAGGAAGGCGCCTTTGTGGGAAAGGTTTAGTCCTGTTCTTCTGGAACGTGGGGATTGGGGATTGAAGGTGAGCAGAGAGAGAAGTGTGACAGGCCCGTGTGCCCCCCGCAGATCATCGTGGTCCTCATCCTGCTGTCGGCCGGGCTGGCCATCGGGCACACCTACTGGGAGCAGCAGGTTGGCAACTGCTCCTGGTACCTGTACGACGCAGAGGACTTCAGCCCTCCCTACCGGGGCTTCCTCAACTTCTGGGGGTACCTCATCGTCCTCAACACCATGGTGCCCATCTCCCTCTACGTCAGGTAGGGGAGGTGCCGTTGTTTCGGGGGCTGAGCTGCAGCTGGCAGGGAGAACATTCCGACATTCCCACCCTTTCTTTCAGCGTGGAGGTGATTCGCTTTGGCCAGAGCTACTTCATCAACTGGGACCTGCAGATGTACTACCCCGAGAAGGACACGGCGGCCAAGGCCAGGACCACCACCCTCAACGAGCAGCTGGGGCAGATCCAGTACATCTTCTCGGACAAGACCGGAACCCTCACGCAGAACATCATGACCTTCAAAAAGTGCTGCATAAACGGCCAAAGATACGGTAACCCGGGCAAAGCCTCTGCAGAGGAGGAGGGATTGTAATGCTCGAGGGAAATCAGGTGCACACGAGTCGTCTGAGTTCCAATTGAACTCCCACAGTCTGCCCTGGCACTGAGTAAAGCTCCAGTACAGTTGAATTACTGGGGTTTTCCCACTGTTTTCCCATTTAGAAAGTGGAAATTGAGGGACTCGAGTGGAAACTTCCCAGCAGAAAAATTTACAAAACTATTTACTTTTCACTACAATGTTTTGGTGACAAAACCTAGAAACAAACAAGGAAATTCAGTGAGAGCAGCAGCTTCTCCTCTCCCTGTTCCTCCCATTCCTAGTGCAGGACATAACTGAGCTCTGTTTGACTTTGTGCTGGGTTGTAAAAGCTTTGTCGTGGTCCCTCTGACGGCGGGCGCTTGCCTTGCAGGAGACAGCCGGGACAGAGAGGGGCAGCTCCAGAGCCACCCCGAGGTAGGTCTGTGGAACTGTGGCACGGGCACGGTGCCTTGGCACAGCGTGGAGAGGTGCAGGTGGGCACAAAGCAAGGGCACCCGGGGTAACTCGGCCTCTCTCCTGCCCCGTTTTCTAAGCAGCAAGTGGATTTCAGCTGGAATGTGTACGCGGACGGGAAGTTCCTCTTCTATGATCACTACCTGATAGAGCAAATCAAGTCTGGAAAGGAGCCAGAGATTCACAAGTTCTTTTTTCTGCTTGCCATTTGTCACACGGTCATGGCTGACACTTCGGATGGTGAGTGTGGGCTTTTTGTTGGTTTTTTTTTTTTTTTTTCCTTGTGTAGGAGGAAACAATAATTCAAATGCAGGGGTTGCACAGGGGAGAGGCCCAAAGGCAGTGCTGAGCCCATAAAGGAGGAGGAGTGTTAGCATGCTCCTTTAAACAAAACTAAATGTAGAGGTGACCAGCTATTGAATTCATGGATGGGAAACATCAGGTTGGAAGATTCAATGGAAACATGGGAGAGTAATGTTGCTTCACTCCCACCTTCGTGAGGTGATACCGACAGCATCCTGTCCTTTCTTGCTCTTGGGGCTGTGTCCACTCGTTGTATGGGTGTCTGTGGCCAAGGGTTGGTCTTTTGGAGCCTAAATGGCTGCACTGAGAAATCAAGATATTGAGGCAGAGGAGTTTTTGGTGCCTGCAGGGAGGTGGGTTTAGGATTGATCCCGATGGAAGCACATCCAGTAAAAAGGGGTCCCCGGTCCCTGTTCTCCGTGTGCGCTGCTGTTGGGGCTGCAGCAGTGTCCAGGTGTGTCCTCAGGTGCATCCTGGCTTTCTCTCCTCCCCCCTCCCATGCTGCAGGCCAGCTCAACTACCAGGCAGCCTCCCCGGACGAGGGGGCCCTGGTGACGGCCGCCAGGAACCTGGGCTACGTGTTCCTGTCCCGCACCCAGAACACCATCACGCTCAGCGAGATGGGCGCCCGCAGGACCTACGAGGTCCTGGCCATCCTGGACTTCAACAGCGACAGGAAGAGGATGTCTGTCATCGGTGAGCTCCTGGCAACCGGCCCCCGGGGAAAGGGCTACTCGTGTTTCCCGGGGGAAGAGGGAGCTGCGAGGGCCGCTGGGGGCAAGAACTAACAGCTGGGTGACAGCCCTGTGGCACGTGTCAGTCCACTGAATGTGCCCTGAGGTTTTGTGCCGCCTCTCCTGTTTTCCTGCGCAGTCCGAGAGGCCGGTGGGAACATCAGGCTGTACTGCAAAGGGGCTGACACGGTGATTTACGAGCGGCTGCACCCCAGCAACCCAAAGAGAGAAGCCACAGAAGCGGCGCTCGACGTACGTTTGTTTTTTATACGCCGGTTTTTAAATCAACAACTGCGTCTTTCTGGCAATAATGTCGTTAATTTCCTTTTCCTAAGCTGTTAACACAAATGCAGACCTGCCATTGGTTCTGCCAGTCGGACTTGTTTTATCAAGCTTTCTAAATCCCATGGTCTTAACTCTTACATTTGGATTAAATGAAGAGGGTTTTTTTGTGCATATGCGTGGTTTTTATCATTTTTCAGATCTTTGCAAATGAGACTCTCAGGACACTCTGCCTGTGCTACAGAGACATAAGTCAGGATGAATTTGATGTGTGGAATAAAAAGTTTGTGGAGGCCAGTTTAGCTACCAGTAACCGAGACGAAGCTCTGGACAAAGTGTACGAGGAGATAGAAAAAAACTTGATTGTAAGAAGCTGTACATTTTTAGTGTACTTCTATTCTTATATTAAAAGAAACCGGGTTTTTTTATGCTACTAAACCCCTGTATTTCAAATCCCTTCCAGCTGCTCGGTGCAACAGCTATTGAAGACAAACTGCAGGATGGGGTTCCAGAAACTATCTCCAGACTCTCCAAAGCAGACATTAAAATCTGGGTGCTCACTGGTGACAAAAAAGGTGGGTTTGCTCACAGCCAAAGAGCTAAAGACAGGAGGATGTTTTCCTGCTCATCCACGCTGAGGCATTGAAAGGGAATTCTCATACTGAAACATAAATCAGAAGTTACTGAAGTGCTCCCAACAGACAGAACTTTCAGTAAATACTTTCCTCTCCATTTCTTCTCGTAGAAACTGCTGAAAATATTGGATTCTCTTGTGAACTCCTGACAGAGGAAACAGCCATCTGCTATGGAGAAGATACCAGGCAAGTGAAAACACAGAGGATTTCCCTTCCAGGATTTTCAGTCTGGGACTGACCAAGCTTAAAGTTTGTCCTTGGTTCTCCTGTAATAGCCTGCCCCTCTCTTTCCAGTGCTCTCCTTCAAACGAGGCTGGAAAACCAAAGGAACAGGGCTGGATCCAGCCCCCATTCCTCTCTCAGAATGAACGAGCCCTTCTTCCAGGGCAGCAAAGATCGGGCTCTAATCATCACTGGCTCCTGGCTGGTATGTGCAAAGGCTGGTTGGGATTTTGGGGGCCCCACCAGGCCCCAGTGTCCCTCCCTGAGGGCTCTGTTCCTTTGGCTGCACGAGCAGTTCATTGAAGTGCCAGAAACGTGTGCTGGGAGTGTAGTGACCTCAGGTGTGTCGTGGGGCAGCACCTGGAGTGGGACTGAACACGACACATTTCTGTTGCACAGAACGAAATCCTGCTGGAGAAGAAAAAGAAGAAGAAGAAGCTGAAGCTGAAGTTCCCCCGAACAGCAGAAGAGAAGGAAAAGCAAGCTGAGAAGAGGAGAAGGGCTGAGGCCCACAAGGAGCAGCAGCAGAAGAACTTTGTGGACCTGGCGTGCGAGTGCAGGGCGGTGATCTGCTGCCGCGTGACGCCCAAGCAGAAGGCCATGGTGGTGGAGCTGGTGCAGAAGTACAAGAAGGCCGTCACCCTGGCCATCGGGGACGGCGCCAACGACGTGAACATGATCAAAAGTAAGGCAGCTGCAGCACTCTCTGGCTAGGACACATCTCCTCTGCCCTGCTCCTGCGCTCTCTCCGCTGTCCCTCTCTGCTCCGAAGACTCTTCCATCTGTGTCACTGCCACAGGGCTTTTAGCTTCTGGGCCTGTTTCCCTTTCTGAGGAAGCCCTTTGGGAAATGGTTAGTGGTTTTTCCTGATCTATTCTTTTTTTTTTTTTGACACATTCCCTGAGAAGGGACCTGAATTCCCTCTGTTCTCATGTTGTGGGTTACAGTGGTATAATATAAAAACCAAAGCAAGAGCCTGGGTGCCCCTTGCCTCAAGGTGTTAACCATCCTGGATTGCAGCTGCTGCTCTTTGAGCCACTTCCCAAGAGATCCCACTGAGAAGGAAACCTCTGGGATAGGCTTTATGTCCCTAAACTTCCTGGCCAGTTTGCTCAGGGCTTTGCTTGCTCTGTTGCATCATTTGGTTCTCCCTTGGCCAGATTTCCCATGTCTGTTGTGACAGAACAAGGACTGAGCGAGAATCCAGGTGACATTCACGTTGTTCCTCTCCCTCTGTCCAACCTGGCATGTGGTGTTTGTCTCCTTGCCCCAGCTGCCCACATTGGAGTTGGGATCAGTGGCCAGGAGGGGATGCAGGCCGTCATGTCCAGCGACTACTCCTTCGGGCAGTTCCGGTACCTGCAGCGCCTGCTGCTGGTCCACGGGCGATGGTCTTACATCAGGATGTGCAAGTTTCTCAGATACTTCTTCTACAAGAACTTCGCTTTCACGCTCGTCCACATCTGGTACTCCTTCTTCAACGGCTTTTCTGCCCAGGTAGGAAGGTCTGCCAGCAGATGTGGGATCACAGCAAGCAGATCCTTTGTCAGTGCGGGACAGCAAAGGCTTCACGTGGGACGTGGTGGGAATCTCAGGTTGTCACCAGGGATTTCTGCAGGAGGGTAGGTGATGAGTACTGTTAGTTACAAGCAGTGATTCCAGAGCCCTGAAGTCAGGCTCGTGGTTGTACAGGGAGGAAGGTTTGTAAGGAGTGGGGCAGCTTCACACAGAGCCTTGAGCCGAGGTGCTGCTGCCTTTGGGATGAACACCAAGCCAGGGAGCTCAAAGCCACAGGAGAGCACCGGCGGGTTTTCTCGGGAACTGGAGGGGAAGGATGGGATACAAAGGAGTCACCGACTCCTGCGATTGCCCCTCTCTTGCAGACAGCCTACGAGGACTGGTTCATCACCCTGTACAACGTGCTGTACTCCAGCCTCCCAGTCCTGCTCGTCGGCCTGCTCGACCAGGTACTCCCACGTGGGTACAACAGGCGAGTCCAAAGGCATCTGCCAGCGGGCCTTTGCTTGCATCAACACTGGTCCATAAAACAAGGGCAGTTTGTTTGGGTTTGTGGGGTTTAAAAGAGTTTTCCTTGTGCAAAGCCCTGCTATTGGACAGAGAAAGGGATCTGCCATTCCCTTTGGGACACTGGGTAGCTGAGCCTCTCTCTTCAAAGCTCGCTCTGAGACCAACACGTTGCAACAGCTTTCCTTTTCTTTCCCCCCTTTATTAAGGACGTGAGCGACAAGCTGAGCCTTCGGTTCCCCAGGCTGTATATTTTGGGCCAGAGGGATTTACTTTTCAACTACAAGAAGTTCTTTTTAAGTTTACTCCACGGAGCTGTAACTTCACTCATCATCTTCTTCATCCCATACGGAGCTTACATGAAATCTATGGGGCAAGATGGAGAAGCCCCTGCAGATTATCAGTCCTTTGCTGTCACAGCAGCATCTTCCCTGATCTTTGTCGTCAATTTTCAGGCAAGTAAACGTGGCCTCCTGAACTCTGGTGCTCTGAGAACACTTTCTGCCCACGGTTCTAAATTTCTCTACTAAAAATGTACCAATCTGCAAAAAGCAGTTGACATTATTTGGAATTAATAAACTCACTGGGCGCTTTTGTTTGCTTTCAGATTGGCCTGGATACATCTTACTGGACTTTCGTTAACGCTTTTTCAGTATTTGGGAGTATTGCACTTTACTTTGGGATCACATTTGACCTGCACAGTGCTGGAATCCACGTCCTCTTCCCTTCTGGCTTTCAGTTCACAGGTCAGTCCTCGTGGTTCGTGGTGCTCGGTCCTGTCTCGGGCAGCTTCGTCACAGGCTAATTGTTGTTCTGTCATTGCCAGGAACTGCTCCGAACGCTCTGCGCCAGCCGTACCTCTGGCTCACCATGATTTTATCCATTGCTATCTGCCTGCTCCCTGTAGTGGCCCAGCGTTTCTTATCCATGACAATCTGGCCCTCGGAAAGCGACAAAGTGAGTGAATTTGGCAGGTATTTACTTGCAGGAGTTGGCGCTGAGACCTGGGCTGGTAGAAGGTGTCCCTGCCCATGGCAGGGGAGTGGAGAGGATGGGTTTGAAGGTCCCTTTCAACCCAAACCAGTCTGAGATTCTGTAATTCTATGAGAGACAAAGAAGTGATGGCGCCCTCAGGGAGGTGACACAAGCCTGGAGAGGGGGTCCTGTGGGCAGAAAGGGTGGCCTTGGGGCTGGCCAGGGGCAGCAGCTCAGTGGGGGCCGATTCATTGTGTGCTTGGCTGAGACCTGGTGACACCACAGAGACCCCGTGAGGGTTCTGAGATGCCCAATGTGGGTTTAATTTGGGCTGGGCTGCAGCGCCGGGGGGACAGGTTGTGGCCGCTCCTGCTGTGTCCTGAGCTGGCACACGGTACAGGGCTGGTGCTGCCCTAACCCCCGCCCCGCCGGGTGTCCGTGCAGATCCAGCGGAACCGTCGGAAGTACCTGCTGGAGGAGCAGCAGTGGCGGCGCCGGCACAGCGCGTTCCGCCGCGGGCTCTCCGCCCGCCGCTCCGCCTACGCCTTCTCGCACCAGCGCGGCTACGCCGACCTCATCGCCTCGGGCCGCAGCATCCGCAAGAAGAGGGCCCCGCTGGATGCTGTGCTGGGCACAGCGCCGGGCACGGGCACCGGGGACACCCGGGAGACGAGCTGAGGCACCGCGGGAGGGCGATCCTTATCGCGGTTGTCCCGGTGATTGCACGGAACTGTTCGAAACAAACTCAGGATCTTTTTTAACCAAAGGGCATAAGGACAGGAGGGGGGGTTATGTCTTATCACAGAACTTTCTGGGCTTGGACTCCTGGGAACACAAAAAGGCCAAGAGTTCTCCAGATCCTTGTGTGACTGCTCTCTGTGTGACAGTGTGCTGGGAATGGAAACCCAGCAGGGTCAGCTTTTAGCGAGGCCTGGAATTGCAGACTTTCCACTTTTTAATACTGTCGTGGTATAAAACTGCAGCTACATTTCATGTTTGTCTTTGAACGCTATTTCCTTTGCGTGCTCCATTTCATTCGTTAACGGACACCACGGCACGTGGGGTGCTCAGCCCTGGGAGAGGACCCTGGACACCAAGGGAGCTGGCACGGCTGAGCTGGGGATGTGCCTGGTCATAAACTTCAGCCAGTGTCAGACTGGATTAGGAATTAGGAGAGACCTGGTGTCTAGAAGCTGGCACAGCCCGTTCATTTCAGTTCTGGATACAGTGATGGATAACCGGGAATCAGTCACTCCCACTGGAACACACTTTACCTGCCGGTGCCTCAATTCTTACAGTGTAAAAAGTGTTTTTATGAGTCTCTTTACATTTGCACGTCCTTTCCTCGAGTTGAGATGTCTGAATGTTTCACTTTTAACCAACTTCCTCCTCCGGGACTAAGGTCGATTATCGAAACGGTTTGATGGCAAAAATCGCGCCCTCCAGCTCTCGTTCAATGGAATGTACATTTCAAAAGTGCAATGCGAAATAAAACACCCTAAAGCGCATCGCTGGTGTTGTGATGAGCACGGGGGGGAGTGGGGAAGGCGGCGGGCGGAATTCCCCGCCGTGTCCCCCGCGTGCCCGGCGGTGGAAGGTGCGGAGCGGGGCCGAATTCCCCGCCGTGTCCCCCGTGTGCCCGGCGGTGGAAGGTGCGGGGCGGGGCGCGGCTGACGCAACGGGGCGCGGGGTTGGCTCAGGGAGGGCGGTGATGCAGTTGCTGATGCAGTTCCTGCCGGGGCAGCGCCGGGCGGACATGGCGGGCGAGGTGCTGGGGCGGACGGCGGCGATGGCGCTCGGTGAGACCCGGCCGGGCCCGGCACCCCCCGCCTGTCGCATCCCCGCCCATCCCCTGCCCCCGCATCCCCGGCATCCCCCGCATCCCCACGGTCCCGTGACGGAGCAGCCCCCGGCCGGGCGGGCCCTGGAGCCCGGGCCCTCTCCCTTGCGCTGTTCCCGGCCGGGAGCGAGCCGAGCGCTGCTCTGCGCCCTGGCTGCTCCCCCCGGCCCCCTCTCCCTGCCTCCCTGCCTCCCTGCACGAGGCTGTTCCCGGGAAGGATGCTGCTGGTTCCAAGAGTTCAGGACCTCGGGAGCCCTTAAGGCTTAGAGAACACCCTGCATGGATTGATTTTTACAGTGGAAAACAGGAAAGAATTGTTGTGCTGTCTGACCAGCTGGTGCCTTTGAAGGTTCACCAGTGCTTCTGACCACGAAGATTTGGTCTCCTAGGGGAGGTTTGGGGTGGGGGGGCCCTTTAAAGGTCACCTCGTCCAGCCCCTTGCAGCGAGCAGGGACACATCCCTGTGTGTCCAGTTTCTTCCTCCTCATTTTTTTTTTGACTTGTTGCCCGTGTTTGTGATGTATCCTAGAAGAGCTGTACGTGTCTGAACGGGAGGGCAATGACTCCACTGGTGATGGGACGCAGAAGAAACCATTCAAGACCGTGTTAAAGGTAAGTGTGGAAAACACCTGCTTGGTTTGGAAGAGTGTGGAATGTGCTCAGGCTCTGTGAGGATGACTTCAGTTCACATCTGTTATTTTCTCCCCCCTTCTAGGCATTGATGACAGCAGGAAAAGAGCCATTTCCTATGATTTATGTGGATTCCCAAAAAGAAAACGAGGTGCTGTGGCTTTAAAGCTTCCTAGTGGGAATTATTTTACTGCTCCTCAGTGTGAAGGGACACGATGTAATGTTCTGTGTTCTGCTCTCTCCTTGCATTCCTTAGAGATGGGCCATCATTTCCAAGTCACAGATGAAGAATGTCAAAAAGCTGTGGCACAGGGAGCAGATGAAGAATGAAGCCAAGGAGAAGAAGGAGGTAGGCTGCAGAGGGAGCAGAGCACCTCTGTTTGCCAAAAACTGTGACACTGTGTCAGTGTCATTGTCACTGTGTGTCATTGTCACTGTGTGTCATGGTCCTTCCTGCTCCTGCAGAAGAGCTGCAGTTAGTTCCTCACATGTTACTTACAACTGGCCTGTTTACAGCTGTTTAATAAGTTACTCTCTTTAACCAGGCAGAAGATCTCTTGAGAAGAGAGAAGAACCTGGAGGAAGCCAAGAAGGTTGTTATCAAGAATGATCCCAGCCTTCCAGAGCCCAAATGTGTGAGTATGATCCTGTGCCTTGGAGCACAGGGCAGCACAGGGACCGTACGTGCTCTGGGATGGGCTCTGGATGAACCCTGGGTGCAAGAGGTGGCGAATCATTCCCCTGCCTGATGGCTTTTATTCCCTGACAGGTGAAGATCAGTGCTCTGGAGGCTTACAGAGGGCAGAGAGTGAAGATTTTTGGCTGGATTCACAGGTTACGGAGGCAAGGTAAGGCACGAGCATTACTGAGCTTGTGCAGGGAGGTGGAACAAGCACAGTGGCCTTCAAAATTTGGACACAGAATGAGTCCAACAGCACCTACTCTGAAGTTTTTAAACCATCAGTTAGGTGTCCTCTGTGGTTTATCAGTGGTCACTGCAACACTGACAGTTTCCCCCAGTGTGTGAGCGTACAGACATTTCTTAGTTCAAATTCTGTGGGATTTTCAGTTTGGAGTCTGGTCCTGCAGAATTTCCTCAAAAGACTTGTTCTCTGTTTTAAGCTAATCCTGCCAAGGGAGGAGCTAACCAGTGAAATCAGCAAATTTCTCCTCTTTTTAACTAGGGAAAAACCTGATGTTCATTGTCTTGAGAGATGGCACAGGGTTCCTCCAGTGCGTCCTTTCCGATGAGCTGGTGAGTTGTGCTGGTTCCATTCTGTTCTGTCACTCACTGAAGTGTTCACACCTCTTTTATGCAGCTGTTGGGAAGTTCTCCCAAACCTGCTGACTCGGTTGTGTTACTGTTCAGTGCATCTCCTACCCCTGAGTGTGTCAGTGTGGGAGCTGTCTGGGAGTGACTGTGAATTTGTCTAGGTGTTGCAGGAAGTGTAAGAATAAAAATTTGCTTACCCTGGCCGTGTGTCCTTCCCTGCAGTGCCAGTGTTACAACGGGCTGGTGCTGTCCACGGAGAGCAGCGTGGCAGTGTACGGCACGCTCAACCTCCTGCCTGAAGGCAAGCAGGTATGTTCTTGTCCTCCTTGGCAGGTCCTGGCTGTCCTGACAGAAGCAGAAGCAGAGGTGGAAGGAATCAGTAGATTATTTCAGCAGGAATTAGGTTTAGAGCAAAGACAACCCTCCCAAAGCTGCGCTGTCACCCCTGGCTGGGAGCGGGACAGGTGAACTGGGTGAATTGTTCTACTTGTCCCTGCCACTGGGTCCTGTCCCCAGGAGATGGAGCCGAGGTGAGAGCTGAGCTCAGCTAATGTGAGCCCACATGATTACATTTTTGTAAAAAACGTGCGGGTTAGCCTTTGAAACTCTGGATTCCTACCCTGAAAATCCTGGGAATGAATGAAAAGTGCCATTTTCAGGGATGTGAGGCGGCTGCGACCCACACGGGGGAGCTGTTGAGAGCAGAACGGGGTCACAGGCTGAGCGGGGAGGGACCTTAAAGCTCATCCAGTGCCACCCCCTGCCTTGGGCAGGGACACCTTCCACTAGCCCAGGCTGCTCCAAGCAACACTGCCAGGGATGGAGCAGCCACAGCTTCTCTGGGCAGCCTGTGCCAGGGCCTCACCACCTTCTCAGGGAGGAATTTCTTCCCAATATCCCACCTAACCCTGCCCTCTGGCCGTGTCCACTGTCCTCTGTCCTGTCACTCCAGGCCATCCTGGGGGCAAGCAGTGGACTTTTCCCCCAGTGGTGGTTTCTGTGCCCCTGGCAGGCTCCGGGAGGCCACGAGCTGAGCTGTGATTACTGGGAGCTCATCGGCCTGGCCCCGGCAGGAGGGGCTGACAATCTGCTCAACGAGGACTCGGAGGTGGATGTGCAGCTCAACAACAGGCACATGATGATCCGAGGGGAGAACATGTCCAAAATCCTCAAGGTGCGCTCCATGGTCGTGCAGGTCTTCAGGGATCACTTCTTTGCCAATGGATACTACGAAGTAAGTGTGTGCTCCCTCGTGTGACTGCTCCAATGCCCCGACTCGCGTTGCTGTCACCGTGTCCTCAGTTCTTCCCTCCGTGACAGCCCTGTTCTTCCACAGGTCACGCCGCCGACCTTGGTGCAGACGCAGGTGGAGGGAGGCTCCACCCTGTTCAAGCTGGATTACTTTGGTGAAGAGGCCTATTTGACCCAGTCCTCCCAGCTCTACCTGGAGACCTGCGTGCCGGCCCTGGGAGACGTCTTCTGCGTGGCTCAGTCGTACCGGGCCGAGCAGTCCAGGACCCGCCGGCACCTGGCAGAGTACGGGCAGTTCACAGCCTTATTTCCTTCACAGCGTGGGAGTGGGAAAAATTAAAGGGGGGGCAGAAGTGTGTGTTTGTGTGTGTGTGGGGGGGGTTAATGAGTTTATCTCATAAAGATGTGCTGCTAGTGTGTGGTTTTGCAGTGGTGTGACTCTCTGTTCCAGGTACACTCACATCGAAGCCGAATGCCCTTTCATAAGTTTTGAGGATTTGTTGGACCGTCTGGAGGACTTGGTGTGTGATGTCGTAGACAGAGTCTTGAAATCACCTGCAGCGGGTCTCGTGTACGACCTCAACCCGGTAGGCGGTGGGAAAAGCCAAAAAAATAGGGTCTTTAGTCTTTTCTGATCACTGTGATCCTTTGGGGAAGGCAGAATAATAAGAACATGGAGTAACGTCACAGAAATGAAAGGGCTGCAGGGCTGGTGATGACTTCCAAACCAGGGGACTCTGGGGAAAGAAGTCCCCTGCTAGTGAGCTCCAGGAGCCAGCAGTGTGCCAGGATTCATGGCAGTGTGGGCTGTACCAGTGGAATGAAACCCTCCAGCCCAGAGCTCGGAATATTGGTGGGCCGGTGCGTGGGGATGGAGCACAAGGGAGCAATGGAACAACTGGTGGTCTCATTTGTGAGAGCCCCTTTGTCTTCTGCCTTTGCAGAAGATTTGACTTTGAGAGACACCTGATTTAATAAGTAATGATTTGATGATGTGTGCTTTGAGTCTGGACGTGCTGATCAACTGGAAAGGTGTTCTGGAACATGGTGCTTTGCTCTTCCCCACAGGGCTTCCAGCCCCCCAAACGTCCCTTCCGGCGCATGAACTACGCCGAGGCCATCGAGTGGCTGAAGGAACACGATGTGAGGAAGGAAGATGGCACTTACTATGAGTTTGGGGAGGTAGGTCCTGCTGGCAGGTGTGCTGATGTCATGCAGGAATGCAGCGGTGAGATGGGATTTCACCTCGTGTCCCTGAGCATTGGAATGAAAACCTGTGTTGTCACCTGTCATCTGTTCCCTGTCCGCTCTTCTCCAGCACGCGAGACAGTTGTTTGAAGGAGCTCGAGAGAGCTTGATGCCAGAGCCAGGGGTTTTTTTCTCTCAGTTTTCTGTCTGACACAGATTTTAATTGAACAGATTTTTTTCCCCTGGACATGTGTGGCTTTATATGTAAAGGTTTATATTTCTTCTGTGATAAGTTTGTTTTAAGAACGTAGGTACGTTAGGATGAATGTGTGGACGTGTGTGGTCTGAGAGTGACTTTGTTTCGTGGCCGGTTCACGTGGGACTCGTGCGTGGGAGCGTTTTGGTGTTAAATATGAATAAATCCTTCTGTAACCGCAGGATATTCCGGAAGCCCCCGAGCGACTGATGACAGACACCATCAACGAGCCCATCCTGCTGTGCCGCTTCCCCGCCGAGATCAAGTCCTTCTACATGCAGCGCTGCCCGGACGACCCGCGCCTCACCGAGTCTGTGAGTCGTGTTTGCCTGCTGCCGGGGGGAACGAGTGCTCCCTGGGAGAATCCCCGCCAGGCTTGGCTGTGGCTGTGGCTGTGGCTGTCTGTCCTGCCCTCCTGCCGCGGCGGCGTTGCGAGGGGTGGGTGTGCTGTCGTGCCTTGCAGGTGGACGTGCTGATGCCGAACGTGGGGGAGATCGTTGGAGGCTCCATGCGCACCTGGGACAGCGAGGAGCTGCTCGAAGGCTACAAGAGGGAGGGCATCGATCCCACGCCGTACTACTGGTACACGGATCAGGTCGGTACAGCAGGCACCCAGCCAGAGCTGGGGGTTTTCCCTCCTGGAAGGATTGGTTTGTTTCTGGTGGGGTTACTGCAGCTCTGAGTAACAAGAAAATGTATGGTGTCCACTCTCTGCTTCGAATTTCACAGAGGAAATACGGTACGTGCCCTCACGGGGGATATGGTTTGGGATTGGAGCGGTTCCTGACCTGGATCCTGAACAGACACCACATCCGAGATGTCTGTCTCTACCCACGCTTTGTCCAGCGCTGCAAACCTTAGCCATCCTTGGGGAAAAACTCCTGGAGAAACTGAGCAGCTGATGCTTGGGAAAGAACAGTACACTCTGCTGTACTACAGCCTGTCTGAGAACAACACCTCCTGCAACCTGTTGCTAATTCAAATACCAGTTTAGGATGTGAAATGGAAAAGAAACAACCCTCTTTTTCTAAAGAAAAAATGCTACTAATTAACTGGAAGAAGCCTTAGAAAAATTGTTGAGGTGCATCTATGCTCCTGAGTCAACACAAAACAAAGATCCTGATAAGTTGTCGTTTAAAACCCAAGATATGCTTCTGCTTTTAATTTCTGTGACTTAAAATATGCTGGGCATTTGATGATTTTGGTTTTAGATTTGCTTTAATTTTAACCTCTTTCCTCTCGGGGTTTCTTGTTGGGGAAGTCAGGAGTTCAGGCTCTTGAAGTTCCCTAATAGTGCCCTCTGAGAATGGGAATGGGAATGATTCCGTTGAGCGCTGCACTGTTTTAGCTCCTGCTGATTTTCCTGGGGGTTCTCTGAGTTGATTCAGTGGCAAGGTGTGCAGCAGAGTGCACAGAATTCCACGGCAAGGGGTGGGTTGGGTTTGGGGTTTCCTGTTTTCTCTCAGATTATTTATTGCTCAGCAGTGCTGAGGCTGCTGGCCAAGGCAGGCTTTGCTCCCTCTCCCCAGAGCTGGGGATGAAGCGCTGCCCCCAGCCTGGACATGGGGGGGGGGTGGTGCTTTTTACTCCCTGTTGGAAACCAGAAATGACTGAAGACCAAAGGAACTGGTACCTGAAACACTACTGGGTTTCCAAACTGTGTCCAGGCCGTGCTTTCCCACGTCGTGCTGAGGTGTGTTCATAGAGCAGCTCCCTGGTCCCTCGTGCTACTGCAGCTGAGCAGCTTCTCTGGCTGTAATCAAGTTATATCAAATAGGGTTAATGAGATACTTCATGTGTTCCTTCATCTGTAGGGTTTTTAGTCATAAATAAAGCAATTCCTTCTACCAGAGAGATAAAAAATGGTAGGGGCATTATGTGCCACCTGCACTGAGACCTGAGCTGGATTTGCCATTCACTCCTGGAATTGTTGAGCTGTGGATATCCATATTTTCGTAGTAAGTGACTGGTTTTCTTCATCTTGCATGTTATATAAACTGGTCTAAATCAGCAACCAATAAATTATGGCAGCAGAAGCTGGTGTACAAGACAGTACTTGACCTGTAATGCCTGTACCTTTCACTGAGCCCTTGGAGCTTATTGCTTAATACAGTGTGGACAAAAGCCCAGGAAAAGGGAATTTTCAAGTGCAGTAAACACACATCCCAAGAACTGGCATGAGCTCTTTTTTCTTTTTGAACTGAACCCCCATGAATAAACTTTAAAGGCGTGAATTTTTGTGATTCGGAGGGGCCACCTCAGCTGGCCTAGGGAGAATAAATGAGGGTAAATGTGCTGCTGAATAAGGGGTTGCCAAGGCAGCAGCAGCAGGGGGAGCAGCCTGGGCTTCTGGCACCACCGAAAGACTTCTTATAAAATAACTTCCTTCTGATGCCTGAAGGGAAAAGGGTCGGGAAAACATCACTTGTCTGCGATCAGTGTTCAGTCCTGAAACGTGTCAGGGCTGAGCTGCTTTGTGAAGGTTAAAAAGCCTCTGTATCAGGGGAACTGCTAGAGGAAGGACTGAGGACTTAAGAGGTGCTCGAGGAAGAGGCAGATCAGATAAGGAGCTTAAAAGGTGACTGGGATGAAAGATGCAGTGGAGTTGAACTTGCCAGAGACTCCGGTGCAGTTCCCTCAGTGGTGGTGGAGAGGGGTGGTGTGGCACCTTGGAAGGCTGCTGCAGCTCTTGGAGCGCAGGAGTACTTGGGTTTATTTTCATCAGAAGGGGAAAACAAGCCTGCAGAAGAGGAGAAGATGTGCAGTCAGAACTTGGATTTCTCATCCTCACTTTCGTTTTCTCACATATCTCTACACAGTTGGATTGGAGCTGGTACACTGGGCTGCCAGCACTGGCTCCAGGACCTGCCAGCCTTGTCCCTGGCTGCTTTGAGATGACCTTTGATTAGATTACCTCTCCTTACGTGCACTATTTGATATTTATCTATGTTCAAGCTCACCTGGTCCCCCTTTGTAAGGACTTTTTTTGAGGAGAAGCCCTGAGAGCTGGCTCTGCCCTTGGCCCTTCGAGGAGCTGTCCAAACCCGCTGCTGAGGAGCCATGGAATGTAAACCACTGCTGTGGTGTTTGTTTATTTGTGTTTAGAATCATAGTATCATAGAATCATCAGAGTTGGAAGAGATCTTTAAGATCATGGAGTCCAGCCATCAACCCAGCACTATAACTCCCAAACCACTAAACCACATCACCCAGTGCCAGATCCAGACGCATTTTAAACACCTCCAGGGGTGGTGACTCCAGCACCTCCCTGGGCAACCTATTCCAACGCCTGAATTTCTACCGGGAATGGAGCTCTGTGCTCCTGCACCAGCGCATCTGAGGGGGCTCAGCAGTCGAGCCCTCATCTCTCATGAGGCGCCGGTTGAGAAAGCCCACAGGATTTATATATTAAAAAAAAAAATTAAATCGTGGTTTTTTGAACGTTCTGCGACTGAAGAGCGTTACTGTGCAAACCGAGGACCGCGCGCCCTCGCCCTGTGAGAACCAGGGGGACTAAGGAGGGGAGCGGTGACAGGGCGGCACGAGAGACCCGGGCCACGGTCACCGCCCGCGGGGAGCCCGGGGGCCGGGCAGGGGACAACCGGCATGGGGGGCACGGGGCGGTGCTTGCAGTGCCAGGGGCGGTGTTTGCGCTGCCGGGGCGGTCCCGGGGCGGTCCCGAGGGCGGTGTTGGCCGTACCGGGGCGGTCCCGGGGGCGGTGTTGGCCGTCCCGGGGCGGTCCCGAGGGCGGTGTTGGCCGTCCCGGGGCGGTCCCGGGGGCGGTGTTGGCCGTCCCGGGGCGGTCCCGGGGGCGGTGTTGGCCGTCCCGGGGCGGTCCCGGGGGCGGTGTTGGCCGTCCCGGGGCGGTCCCGGGGGCGGTGTTGGCCGTCCCGGGGCGGTCCCGGGGGCGGTGTTGGCCGTCCCGGGGCGGTCCCGGGGGCGGTGTTGGCCGTACCGGGGCGGTCCCGGGGCGGTGCCGGGGGCGGTGTCGGCCGTACCGAGGTGGTGTAAGGCGCGGGGCGGCGGCGGCGGCGCCGTCTGAGGGAATGCGCACGGCCAAGATGGCCGCTGCCGCCGCTGCCGCCGCTGCCGCCGCGGGACGTCACCGTGAGTGCGGGCGCGCCGCCGCGATGGCGGAGCGGGGCTCTGAGGGCGGCGGGGGCGTGAGGGCTCCCGGTCACCGCGGGGTGCGAGGGCAGGAGGGCGGCGGCGCCGCCGGCACCGCGTTACACAACGCCCGAGAAGCGCCTTTCGTAACGCTGACCCGCGCGGGGCCGGCGGGGCTGCGGCTGCTGCTGCCCCGAGGGCTCTGGGGCCGCTCTTTTACCGGGGCGGGCTGGGCAGGGCCATGGTGGGGTTTCCGCTAAACGCGCTGAAGGCTGCGAGGGTTCTTTGTCTGAGAGCTGCGAGGCTCGGGGGTCTCTTTACCTGAGGGCTGTGAGGCTTGGGGACCCCTTCACCCGCGGGTCCCCTCACCTGAGAGCTGCGAGGCTCGAGTGTCCCCTCACCCCCGGGGTCCCCTCACCCGCAGGGTCCCCTCACCCGAGAGCTGCGAGGCTCGAGCGTCCCTTCACCCGCGAGGTCCCCTCACCTGAGGGCTGCGAAGCTCAAGCGTCTCCTCACCTACGAGATCTCCTCACCCTCGGGGTCCCCTCACCTGAGGGCTGCGAGGCTCCAGCGTCCCCTCACCTACGGGGTCTCCCCACCTGGAGGCTGAGGAGCGCAGGGGTCCTCTCCCCTACGGGGTCTCCCCACCTGGGGGCCGAGGGGCGCAGGTGTCCCCTCACCTACGGGGTCTCCTCCCCTACGGGGTCTCCCCACCTGAGGGCCGAGGGGTCCCCTCCCCTACGGGGTCTCCCCACCTGGGGGCCGAGGGGCGCAGGTGTCCCCTCACCTGCGGCGTCCCCTCACCCGTTTTTCTGTATTGGTATTAAATTTTTCCCCCTCTGCAGTATAACTGCCAAGGAGCCGCCCTCCCGTTCGAAAGCGCAGAGAGATCCACGCGGCTTTGAAACTTCCCTCTTTGTTGTTCTCTGCGATTTGTGCGTAGCAAAAAGCAATAAACTAGGAATCGGGAGAAACGTAAATGTTTGTGTTTGAAAAGAGTCTTTCCGGACTCAGCAACGCTTGAACTGAAATTCTTTAGTTTGCAGCCTTTTATATCAGCGCATTCACAGGCGTCCGCAGCTACACACTCGTAATCCCGAGTGAGAAGCCGGGTTGTCATTGATTTCAGCAGGTTTTGAGGTCTGTTCAGGAGGTTATTAGGGAACTGTGAGCTGGGAGATGCTCTTCCCAGCGGGTGGGTCGGCTGCCGAGGAGCTCTGTGCTGCCGGGGCTCGATTGCTGCCGAGCTCCCGTGGTCTGACAGGGAACTGTCGCACCGAACAACAGCCGGGGGCGCGGCACTGAACCGTTTTTTTCATCGTGAGCAATTCACGCTGTTGTTACACTGAAAAAATATCATGTAGTGACTCTGAGCTCCTGAGGAGAATGAAGTGTGCTTTTGAGAAGGCAGGCTGTGACCGGCATGGAACCGTGTGGAATGGGTGGGAAGGAACCTTAAAGATAATCCAGCTCTGTTCAGCTCTGGGACCTCTTACATGGGAAGGATGTGGAGCTGCTGGAGAGAATCCAGAGGAGGCCCCGGAGATGCTGCAAGGGCTGGAGCCCCTCTGCTCTGGAGCCAGGCTGGGAGAGCTGGGGGGGTTCCCCTGGAGAAGGAAAGCTCCAGGGAGACCTGAGAGCCCCTTCCAGGGCCTAAAGGGGCTCCAGGAGAGCTGGAGGGGGAGGTGGATGTGGGAAGACTTTACTTGTAAAACGCTGGGGTTTGGCTGATGCTGAAATCCAGACTTTCAGGCGTTGTGATTTCTCGACTTCTTTGATTCCAGGGCCTGGAGCTGAAGGCAGCAGACGCTCCGAGCGTGTCGGTGTGGCTGGGGGGGGGGTCGGTGCTGTGCTGGCCGGGTTCTCAGCGTGCCGTTCTCTCCCCTGCAGTGGTGAGGAGCAGCCCCCCGCTGCGGGTGCCGGTGCGGTGGCAGGGCCGGGCGGCGGCCGCGGTGGTGACGGAGAGCGCCAAGCCCCGGGTGCAGCCCCAGGAGCGGTAGGTGTGCACGGACGGGTGGGCCCGGCTCCCCGGCCCTCTGGCTCCCCCTGATACCGAGCTGCTGTTCCTGCAGAGCCGCGGCTGCTCCGTGTGTGTGTGAGATTGTTTATCTGGCTGGCTGCACTCCCCCAGCCTCCCGCGCTCGGGCCCGGGGGCAGGGACAGCGCTGTTCCTGGCCCACGACACGCCCGAGGCCGTGCAGGAGCAGTGGAAGAGCGTTAATTATGGTTATTGTGGTTCTGGTTCCTGCTGCCTGGGTTTTATTCAGCAACCTGCTGATAGACGCTCCGGGAGGAAGGGAATGGAAGCTGAGGTCTCAGACCATTGGGACAGGCCTGGGCTCCTCTCAGTGCCCTGCTGTAAGACTTGGGCTTTAACAAGAGGAGGGCAAAGCTTTCTGTGCAGCCTCGGCTCTGTCTGCTCAAGAAGTGAGAGATCCTGGTCCCTGGGAACAATTCCATGGGGAAATTCCACTGGGAGGGATGTTATCCTTACAGCACAGTGCCAGACCTGCACCCGGATAGAAAATCCACTGTGGAAAAACCCGGCCAACAACCCGAACAGAACCAGACCTGCAGTGCCCTCATGTGTAGAACAGCTCCTTGCTGCTGTCACTGCTGCAGGAGATGAGATGTGCCCCCCCAGTAATAAGACAAAGACCTGTGTGGGTGGCTCATCTGTTTTCTGAGGAAGCTGCTGCTTGGTTTGGTCGGAATCCACAGCTGAGACCATTCCTTAGACCCTGTTTTATAACCTCCCTTAGAGCCTGCAGGTGCCAGGCAGCTTTCTCAGCGTGTTTCCAGCTCAAGTCTGTGTTACAGAGTGGTTACTTTTTAAAAAAGCAGAGATCATGTAAATATTTGTGTCTGGCCATTCCTGCTGGTAGCTCATGTGTTTGTGGAAGCGGGAGGAGCCTCTGCATAAGAGCTGCCTTTGCAAAGGACAAATGCGGGAGGACAAGCTGGTTGTTTCGTCACAGTGATAAAAGTGAAAGCAGTAGGTCAGCGGGATGTGAACTGTCTCTTTGCTTCCCTAGGAAACCTAAAACTGGCATCCTGATGCTGAACATGGGAGGCCCGGAGCGGCTGGATGACGTCCACGACTTCCTTCTGCGCCTCTTCCTGGACAGGGATCTGATGACGATGCCGGCCCAAAAGTGAGGAGCGTTGGGATCTCCTGGGGCACAGGCAGTGTTGGCTGATTTACCCTCTGTGCAGAGCAGCCTTTCTGAGGCTGGAAGCAGCAAGAAGCAGTGTTAGAAATAGTTGTGCCAAGGTGGTTCTTGTTGTCTTTTGATGCAGCTTGAGGCGTGGGAAGGGGGAGGGAACCAAACATCAAACCAACCACGCGGTGCTGGGGCAGAGATGGGGGGAAAAGGGGGGGTGGTGTGGGCTCTGCTGTTAACACGTGTGCCTCTGGAACCCTCTAGCAAACTGGCCCCGTTCATCGCCAGGCGCCGCACCCCGAAGATCCAGGAGCAGTACAGCAGGATCGGCGGGGGATCCCCCATCAAGAAGTGGACGGCGGTGCAGGGAGAAGGCATGGTGAAGCTGCTGGACAGCATGTCCCCTCACACTGGTACTGCTGGGCTTGGGCTCTCTGGGTTCCAAGGGTGTGGTGTGGGTCTCAGTCCTGCTGGGAAATCGTGGCAGGGATGCTGCAGAAGGCTTGGAGAGAAAGGGGTTCAGTTCCTTGTGAAGTCATTACTGAGGTGTGGGCTCTCAGAGTCACTTCTCTCTCTGATTATGGGAAGATGACTGTGACACACAAGGTGTGTTATTTTCAGGTGTCCAGAGCCAGGTGCCAGGAGTCTCCATTGGTGTGTACCACTGCCAGGTGTCATACCTTGCCCTGCAAGCCCTGCTTGGGCTTGAGGAAGCCTGCACTGAAGACAGGTTGAGCCTTAGGTGGGGAGAAAGGGGAATGTATTTTGTGGGAGCAGCTGAGGAAGCGTGGCAGGAGGGGTTCAGGGGGCTGTTCTCAGCAGCAGGGTTTCAAGGCTGAAGAGGAGGTCATTTGGAAGCAAAGACAAGGCTCTGTAGATGAGCAGTGCAGGGCCTGGCTCAGCGATAGCAGAGCCCCACCTGGGGCACAGCAGGAGATAAGGCCAGGCAGTTTGGCTGGGGTGGAAGGAGATGCTCTTGCAAGTCCTTCCTTCACCGTGAGAAAACTTGAAAGGTGCAAACAACCCTCTCTCAGCATCACAGAATCCCTCTGAACTTGGCTCCCTCCCAGCAAGGAGCTGTGACTTGTGTGTGAAGTGGGAACACTGAACATTTGTCGCAGGAGAACTGCTGGAGGAAGGAGAAGCCAAAGAGGGGAGAGAGCTCTCCATTCTCCTCAGCTCAGCAGCTTTACCACGTGTGGTGCTGCAAGTCCTCTGCTCCTTCCAGTTTCCCTGACCTTTGCTGATGTGCTGCTGGTGTGGCAGGGAATCCCCTCCACATTTGACAATAGAGGTTATTTCATTCCAAGCTGGCCTGTAGCTCTTTGTGGCCCCTGTGTCAGGCTTGTACAGAAAAGGTAGAACAGGAGTTGGAAGACTGCTAAAAGGGTCTGGAAGGTAAAAAGTGACACTCTTGCAAGGCTGGAACCAAGTTCATTTCATCTGTTTCGTGTGTAACGTGTCACTGGTGCCTTCATGCAGGTGCTGTTCAATCCCTTTTCCCACAGATGTGACTCCCCAGCTTCATTCCAGCTGTGGTCCCTGCAGGCACAGCCAGAGCCCTGCTGTGGCACCCAGGGCAGGAGTGTTCTTAGGGCAGGAGCCCCTGCAGGGCCAGGCTGGCAGCAGGTTCTGCAGATAAGGCTGGGAAGGTTTATCTGCTTCTCCCAGTGTCCCACTCCCACTTTTGTTTGGTGAGCACTCTCCGTGCAGTCACACCCACCTCTGTGCTCCTCTCACGGCCTGATAAGTCCTTTGGAGACTCCTTTTGAACAATGGAATGTGCTGAGCAGTGGCCAACCATTTTTCCTTCGGTGTTCCTTCAGAATAGCTTGGAGCAGTTGGATGTGCTTCCAGGCTGCTCAGCTGGGAGTATTGTGTGCTCCCAGGCAGGGCTTTGGGAGCGCTGAGCCCCGTTAATCAGTAACTGGGTGCTGCAAAGGAACACTTTTAGGGTCATTTTGCCTTGATCTGCCAGAGTGTTACTTCCAGGTTGGCCATGATTTTCCCCAGAACGTTCTTTCCCGGGTTAAACTCCCGCTGTCCCTGCTGTGGCTAGTCAGGCTCTCGTCCTTAATGCCATTCCAAAATGTTAATGAGGTTACTGGCTCCGAGGGCTCCCCAGGTTGGGTTATTATTTGCTGCTGCTCCCAGCTGGGACCTCTCCTGCCTCCTGCAGAGAACTGGGGCTGACTAAACCTGTTTCCTGAATCCTGCATAAATGTACGGAGCGCAGCCCAAGCACGGGACATCTGCTTCCTTCAGAGCCCTGCTAAATGTTATTTCAGAGCCAGTGACCCAGAAACCATGAAAAAGAAACTTTGCTTTTGTTCTCCCAAGAGCCTCTGTCCTCTGCTTAAGAAAACAAAACAGCAAACCTGCCCTCCCTCCCCCTAACCAAGCCGTGCTCCCAAAGCTGCCACCCGAAAGATTAGAGCTGGAAAACCTGCAGTGTCCTTGCAGAGCGTAATATTGCCTCCAAAATTAAGTGTTTAAAGGCAGGAAGATTTCTGTGAACCTCCTCCAGAAGCAGAATGGAAGAACACGTGTCCCTGTTTCAGTGCCACTGCTCTCCTGCCCCAAACATTGTTTGGGGTCCTGGTCCTTGGGGGTTTGGTGCCACTGGGGCAGGGCAGGCAGCTGGAGCTGCAGTCTGTGAGGACATCCGAGTGTTCATTTAGTGACACTTTTTTTTACCAATACATCCCTGAAATCAGGACTTGCCCGGTGAAACATTCCAGGCTGGAAACCACCCCTCTGCTAAACTGGGGAATAGCAGGAGGGCGATGTTCCAGCAGAAGCAAACCACAGGTATAAATCACTTTTAAATTCTAATCACAGGCGAAGCAAGGTGCCAGAGAAAGATGGGTTTGTGTGGCAGTGGTTAGGCAAGTAGCCAGGAAATTACCAACCAGTTTGCTTCGGTCTGTGTGGCTCTTGCACATTTTACACGTGTTGCTGTGAGTTCTCACCCCTTCTGTGCCTTTCCTGTCCCTGTGCCCGGGCTGGCAGCGCCTCACAAGTACTACATCGGGTTCCGCTATGTGCACCCGCTGACCGAGGAGGCCATCGAGGAGATGGAGAAGGATGGCATCGAGAGGGCTGTCGCCTTCACCCAGTACCCCCAGTACAGCTGCTCCACCACAGGTGAGCTTTGGAGCAGGGCAGAGGCACACCCGTGGCTGTGAACTCAGGGAGATCGATAAAATGGTTACGTCGCGTGACCTTGGATAGAATCGCTCCCCTTTGAGACTCTCGGCTCCGGTTCACGGTTGCATTTTAGTTGTGTAGCAGTTTAAAATATCTTCATGCCTTGCTGCCGAGCTGCTGCAATCTGCCAGGGCCTGGCTGAGCTGGTGTTCTCTGCTCTCTGTGTTTCAGGAAGCAGTTTAAATGCCATTTATCGCTACTATAATGAGAAGGGGGAGAAGCCGAAGATGAAGTGGAGCATTATCGACCGGTGGCCCACACACCCCCTCCTCATTCAGGTGTGCCTTTGAAGCCTTTGAGGTTTATGTGTTTTCTTTTAAAATACAGAAAAAGGTACTGGGGAGGAATAACAGGAAGGCTTCGGAGGGCTGGGTGGCATTCCCTGGACAGGCTGCCTGAGCGTGGTGCACGCTGAGGGGAATTGGGGAATTCTGCCTGTGTGGGTCACTGGGAGCAGTAGAGCCTCCCAGTGCTCCCAGCTCAGGGCTCTGCTCTCTGTTCCTCTGAACAGTGCTTCGCTGATCACATCCAGAAGGAGCTGAACCTGTTCCCTCCGGACAAAAGGAAAGACGTGGTGATCCTCTTCTCGGCCCACTCGCTGCCCATGTCTGTGAGTGACCTGGGGCTCTCCTGCCCTGCTCAGCCCTGAGCTGTGCTGGCTGAGGGGGAGGCTGTGGGGACACAGCCGTGCCAGGCCGGTGTGTTCACTGGAAGAGAAAGGGCTGCTGTGTTTGTGTTGCAGGTGGTGAACCGGGGCGATCCGTATCCCCAAGAAGTGGGAGCCACAGTCCAGAGAGTCATGGAGAAGCTCAACTACTCCAACCCTTACAGGCTCGTGTGGCAGTCCAAGGTATGTGCTCGGGGAAGCTGAGGCAGGTAAAGCCTGGGCAGGGTTCTACTGAACTGCAGACACTACACCTTTATTTACATCTGCATTTATTTTAACCCCAGCCTTGTTCAGGCCAGCCCAGGTTCTGTTCCTTTGGGATTTAATGGGGAAAGTGAGCAGAACAATCAAAAGCAGGGAAATACCAATAACTGTTTCTATCCTATCCAGAATCTGGTCTGTGTGGTCCTGCCCAAGAACACACGAGTGTGGTTTGTAGGAACGATTTAATGAGGTTTTTTTCTTTATTTCCCTCTTTCTGTTCCAGGTTGGACCAATGCCTTGGCTTGGCCCCCAGACAGACGAGACCATTAAAGGACTGTGCCAACGAGGGAAGAAGAACATGTTGTTGGTCCCAATAGCATTTACAAGTGACCACATTGAAACCCTCTATGAGCTGGATATCGAGTATTCCCAGGTTTTAGCCAATGAGGTAAATGATTTGTGGGGTTTGTACCTGTTTGGGCAGTGCTGCTCTGGAATTACTTCTCCTGGCTTGCAATTTGCTTTGTAGCTGCTTCTTGCAATACGATTCTAGGGCAAGCTTTATTTTTCTTGCAAGTTGAAAATTAATCTGAACTGGCTTAACCACAAAACAGATGGGAATTTGTCTTTCTAGATTTAACTCTTTAAGCAATTGCTGTTATTGCTAAAAAAGAGTAATTGACTTTTTTGGCAGCAAAGTGAAATGTTGCACCATAGTTATTTTTGCTGCATTAAAAAAACGTGGTGCTGCACTTTATTCTGTCATTTTTGAGGTGACTTCTGAGTGAAGCAGGAAGATTGTGAAGGGCCTAGCAGACCTAACTTTTTTCTTTTTTCCTTTTTCCTTTTGCTGCAGTGCGGAGTTGAGAACATCAGGAGAGCAGAGTCCCTCAATGGAAACCCGCTGTTCTCCAAGGTAGGTGCCTTGTGGCTGCAGAGGTTTGCAGTCGTGTGTTTCCAGCTGGAGTGTGGATGTTTTCCTGCAGTTTTAATGGAAATGGCACCACCTCTGTTCCAGCGGAGTGGTTTGTTGTGCCACGTTCTGTGGGGTGTTTGTTAGGAGGGGGGTGCACGGCTCGGTGCCCGCGCTCCGGCGGGTCCGGCCCGGCTCCCCCTGACCGGCCCCCCGCCCCGCAGGCCCTGGCAGACCTGGTGTGCTCCCACCTGCAGTCCAACGAGGTGTGCTCCCGCCAGCTGACCCTGTGCTGCCCGCTCTGCGTCAACCCCGTGTGCAGGGAGACCAAGGCCTTCTTCGCCAACCAGCCGCTGTGAGCCCGGCACAGCCGCTGTGAGCCCGGCACAACCGCCCGGCACAGCCGCTGTGAGCCCGGCACAGCCGCTGTGAGCCCGGCACAGCCGCTGTGAGCCCGGCACAACCGCCCGGCACAGCCGCTGTGAGCCCGGCACAACCGCCCGGCACAGCCACCTCCATCCCATGGGAACTGCCCCGGACAAGGAAACGGCCCCAGGCAAGGGAGGAGACCCCGTTACAGACTCGTGGTCTCTGTGAACCTCCAGCCCGGGGCAACTCGCCTTTGGTTTCATTTTTGTGATGTTTTCTTTGTGCTCGAGAAGAGTTTGTAGGACGTAGGGAGAGAAGGGCATTTCTGCTGTCAGGTGTGAGGAGATCCTGTGTCACCCGACCCTGAGGGTGCTTAGCCTGAGCCCAGCACTGAGGAACTCCCACAGCTTTTTCAAATTAGCTTCTCTTTCTATGCAGGGTTGATTTGTGTGCAGGTTGGTCACGAATGCATTTCCTTCAGCTTGCCAGCTCAAGTGTGCAGTTATTTTGGGTTTACTTAAGGTGCAAGTCTGACCAGCACAGTCACCAGTTGTCTCTTCTGAGAGGGACTTTGCAGCTGGCTTTGGAGACTTTGGAAATCAAGTGACTTCTAATGCTTTTTAATAATGTGTGTGTGTATATATATATATATATATATATTTTTTAGGGCATAAAGATAAGGCTTTGTTTTGTTTGGTTTTCTCCTGCCAGAAACTTCCGGTGACAGCTTAGCTGGGACAGTAGAATGCACAAAAATTGTTTACATTTTCTAGAAAAAACATTGTCATTATCTGCAGGAGAGCATCTGAAGAGCATAAATTGAAAGGAGTAAGCCTTGCTTGGGTGATACTGAAGATCATGTTCCATTGCAACTGCGTGTTTCAAATCCAGCAGGAGCGTGTATGGAAACATGTTAAGCAGAATGGCTTTTTAAATTACTGGTTTTTTCATTAAAAAGGGCTTTCTCAGTTTGGCTAAGTAAGTTTAGGAAGTCAGGCTTGCTCTCCAGAAGGTTTATAGATCTCCTCTGTGCTTTCTACTGTGCCACAGCGCTGTGGGTTTTGTGGGATACCTGTGGAGTGCCATAGGTGGGATTGATCTGGCTCGATGGACTTATTTAAATGGAGATGATGAGTGAGGAGTGATTTACATTTGTACACTGCAGGTGCCTGAGGGGGCAGCCCCAGGGTGCTCTGGGCCAGGAGGGGCTTTGCTGTCCCCACTCAGCCCCCCAGAGGGACCCTGGCAGTGTCCCCTCGAGGCACAGGGACCTCCCCAGAGCTGTGACCCCGTTCTGAGCCATACCTGTGGTAGTGCAGCTGTCACCTCCTCCTCGGGGGCACGTTTACTTGATGTCCTTAGCACTGAATATTGGGGCTGGGGCAGTGCAGGCTGGCTCCTGGCAATCCCTGCTGGTGGTTGGGAAGCCACGCTGCTCGTCCAGCTTCATCTGCTCAGGTAAAGGTGAGGCACGGCCAGTTTGAACCTCTGCTCTTTGCAGAACAGTGTTTAAGGAGAGAAGAGGCCTCTCGTGGCGTGTCAGGGGTTTGTTTGGTCCTGTCCTGCTGGAAGAACTAAAGGCAGGATGCTAAAGGAGCGGGTGGGTGTGTAGGGCAGCCCGGGGGCCAAGTGCTGCCCACTTGGAGTGGTGTAAATCCCTGATCCCTCTGGAGAGCTGCCTGTCTCCACTGCCATAGCTGCTTCCCAGGGGGAGACAGTCTGAGATTCCTGCAGTGCCAGAACCTCCTGCATCACTGCTGTCCCTCGCAGAACTAAGTCTTCCTTGACCCTCCAAGCCTGTGCCTGTGGCAGTGGCAGGGAGCCAGAGGCATCTCTTCTCCCTCTCGTGCTCCATCCTTGCTCTCTGCTTGCTGCCTTGGCAGGAAAGAGGAGCACAAATGTCCAGCATGTCTGGGAACACTGGCCTTACGTCTCTCCTTGGACACAGAACTTTCTCTGTTCCCCCTTCTCTGTGTGACACTTTGGGGTCCGTGGAAAACGATCTGGTTTATCAAATCTTCCTGCTCCTGTTTCCTCCCAGCTGAAGGGGACGTGGACCTTGGGGTGGCCCAGGCTGTGACCAGCACATTTCCAAGTGTGGAGAGTGAGGGTTACCTTCCTATGAACCGTGTGGTACTATAAATACAGGCTGGCTTTCCATTCCCGTGCTGGAGAGAGCGCTGAAAGTACAAGCTGGCACTGATTCTGAGGCATTATGTTTGTCCCCAGTAATAAGAGGTACTTAAAATTCACTTTTGACTGTTCTAACCGCACGTGGGATAATTACTCCGTTGCTGCTATTAGGCCATCATGTAGAAACCACTTAATTTTCCAGCTTTTAGCAGATGGGGCCTGTCTCCCGGAGCTGGTGGTACTGTTTGTTAGTTTTAACAGAGGTTTCTGAGGAGTCCCTCGTCTCTCACAGCCAGTGTCACTGGGTTGGGCGAGTGTCTGCCCCGAGGAGGGATGAATCCCAGTCGTGCATGTGCCTTCCTCAGCCCTTTCCAGTGGTGTGTAGCTCCGGAGTTTGCAGCCTTGCTCCTGCCCGTGGGTGTTCCCTGTGTCCCTCCTGCACGTTGTGAAACCTTTGGTGCTACTGACTCCGGACCCAGAGCCCTTCCCACGCCTGCAGCACCTGGGAGAACCCTGCTCCTTGGACACCAATCCAGGGGGGTTGTTAGCAGTGGCACTCCTGCTTCCCACCAGCGCTCCCAGCCAGCACTGCCTCGGGATATTGACTGGAAATCAAGGAGTTAGGGACAGGAGTAGTGTCCTGAGGAAAGAAATGGGAAGTAAAGGGGATGAGGTTGTTCTCCTGATTTCACACTCTCTGTAGTTTGGCTTTTGTCTTTTCTTTATTGAGTTGAAGTTTTTCTCCTTTGAGCTCCTCTCTCACGTCTCCCTCGGGCCTGGCTCCGCTTCAGAGGAGGTGGGAGCTTCCAAAAGGTGCTGTGACTCCAAAAGGTGTGTGGAGGGTGTCTGAGCACAGCTGAGTTCAGAGGGACCAGGCTTTTCCTAGACCCACCTAAAAGCTCAGTGTACTCTCCCTTTCCACTGCCCCGGAGAGCTGGGAGTCACCATGAGGTGTAGGCTGCAAGTGAGAGCAGTTCCTTTGATTCTCTTAATGCCAGATGTGCACAGGTACTTGCTTTTAGCCCAACATATGCATTTCAGATTGACCAAGGACTTCCACTGATGTAACACAGCCCGTTTGGATAATCCTACTGTGTGTTGTTTGCCATAAGGATGGAATCTCAATTAAACTTTTTTTGGAAGAAATGACTGAGCCATGTGTCTTTCTGAGAGCCCTTTATGCTGGTGTTTAGGGTCCTCTCTGCACCCCTGAGTCAGGCTGGGGTGAGTTACACCCCCTAAAGAGGCTGGAGACGACGGTGACTCCGAGGTTTGCCCTGGTTTGGGGCAAATAAATTATCCTACCTGTGCTGGATAATTTATTCCGTGGTCTCTGGGCAGCTCCTTGCTGATGTTACAAATTAAGTGCTTGATTGATTATTTTCTAGAGCAGTGATTGGAGCTGTTGGATGCTTAAGCTGATCCATTAGTGAGCTCTTGTTACTGAGTTGTGACAGGGAGAGAGCGGGGTGGATGGAGGAGGAGAGCAGCGATGGTCCTTCCTTCCTTTCCTCTGCAATCTCAGCTTTCTGTTTTACCTCTAAACAGGGATTTGACCGTGTGAGCACGGCAGAGCTTTAGCAGTGTCACATTTGAATCCAAAATGTCCTCTGACACTGTGGAAGCACTTTTCCTTCCCTCCTTCCTTCTGAAGGGCTCACTTTCCACCTGCTTTCCTGCTTGGCCCTGTTCCTCCTTGCGTTTCTGTGAGCAAATTCCTGAGCCTGTGTGGGCTGTGTGGGAGTACTTGTCTCCAGCAGCACAACCCGGGGTGCCCTGGGCAAGGGATTTATTTGTAATTCAGCATTTCAAGCCCTCAGGAGCAAGTTCTGCCCATGGACCACAGGGAGTTGCAAATTTGGACCAGTTCTAAAACCTGCCTTTTTTTTTTTTCTCTCCTGCTAAATTTGTGCCCAGCGGTAAGTGGCAGGAGAAGGTTATTTAATTTGAATCCACTGGCCTGGCTGGACGGCGTCCTTTTCAGGTGGGCTGTGTGTCTGGAGAGGGATCATCTCCGGGAGCCGTGGCCTTTGATCCCCTCGGGCTCAGGGGTCGCTCTGGGAGCGCCGCCCGTGACATCCGAGCCCCAAAGGCCGAGAGATCCCGGGGCCGTGAGGGGGAAAGGAAGCGCTTCCTCACCCCTGAGGTGTCAGGGCCGGGCTGGACGGGGCCTGGGGCACCCCGGGACAGCGGGAGTTGTCCCTGCCGGCGGCAAAGCACCTTTTCGCCGGTGGCTGAGGGGCAGCGTTCCCTCCCGCCGCTCTGTGGGAGGCGCCCTCAGGAATGCGCGGGAAAGTTCCCCTCACCGGCGCCTCGGGAAGCCGGACCGGCGGCCGAGAGCTGAAATACGCGGGCAGGGCTGAGGGCAGAGCGGGACCGAGCCTGGACAGAGCCCTCAGGAACAGCAGCGCCTCCCCAGACAGCGCCGGGATGCGGGATCCGGAGGAGCCTGGAACTGCAGAGCAGGTACGTGCGGCTGAGGGCGGGACAGGGGGGATCAGCTCCAGGGCGGGCGGGGGCTCGCAGACATTGCTGGGCGTGCAAGCGCCTCACGCTTCGTGTGGGCACAGGGAGGGTCCTGCTCAAGGAGCTCGGAATTCGTGTGGGGGGGTGAGATCATTTACCCTCTGGGAAGGACTGTGCCCTTTGGAAAGGACTGTGCCCTCCTGGAAGGGCTGTGCTCTCTGGGAAGGACTGTGCCCTCTGGGAAGGGCTGTGCCCTCCTG
Organism: Chiroxiphia lanceolata; assembly: GCF_009829145.1. Taxonomy (NCBI): domain Eukaryota; kingdom Metazoa; phylum Chordata; class Aves; order Passeriformes; family Pipridae; genus Chiroxiphia; species Chiroxiphia lanceolata. The sequence goes on along the minus strand of NC_045671.1, from coordinate 553,204 downwards.
GAAGGACTGTGCTCTCTGGGAAGGACTGTGCCCTCTGGGAAGGGCTGTGCCCTCTGGGAAGGACTGTGCCCTCTGGGAAGGTCTGTGCCCTCTGGGAAGGGCTGTACCCTCCTGGAAGGACTGTACCCTCTGGGAAGGACTGTGCCCTCCTGGAAGGGCTGTGCTCTCTGGGAAGGACTGTGCCCTCTGGGAAGGGCTGTGCCCTCTGGGAAGGACTGTGCCCTCTGGGAAGGACTGTGCCCTCTGGGAAGGTCTGTGCCCTCTGGGAAGGGCTGTGCTCTCTGGGAAGGGCTGTGCCCTCTGGGAAGGTCTGTGCCCTCTGGGAAGGGCTGTGCCCTCTGGGAAGGCTGTGCCCTCTGGGAAGGACTGTGCCCTCTGGGAAGGACTGTGCCCTCTGGGAAGGGCTGTGCCCTCTGGGAAAGCTGTACCCTCCTGGAAGGACTGTGCCCTCTGGGAAAGCTGTACCCTCTGGTAAAGAATGTGCTCTCTGGGAAGGACTGTACCCTCCTGGAAGGGCTGTGCCCTCTGGGAAGGACTGTGCCCTCTGGGAAGGGCTGTGCCCTCTGGGAAGGGCTGTGCCCTCTGGGAAGGACTGTGCCCTCTGGGAAGGGCTGTGCCCTCTGGGAAGGACTGTGCCCTCTGGGAAGGACTGTGCCCTCTGGGAAGGGCTGTGCCCTCTGGGAAGGCTGTGCCCTCTGGGAAGGACTGTGCCCTCCTGGAAGGACTGTGCCCTCTGGGAAGGGCTGTGCCCTCTGGGAAGGACTGTGCCCTCCTGGAAGGACTGTGCCCTCTGGGAAGGACTGTGCCCTCTGGGAAAGCTGTACCCTCTGGTAAAGAATGTGCTCTCTGGGAAGGTCTGTACCCTCCTGGAAGGACTGTGCCCTCTGGGAAGGACTGTGCCCTCTGGGAAGGCTGTACCCTCTGGTAAAGAATGTGCTCTCTGGGAAGGTCTGTACCCTCTGGTGCCCTGGCAGGGCTGGCCCCTGATGCTGCCCATGGCCCAGCAGCGCACAGGTCCCTGCCCTCACTGCCCGTGTCCGTGGGAACAGGGTGGGTGTGTTGCTGGGGGCTGGTGTTCCTCCTGGAAGGATGGAGAGGCGGCTGTCATGCGGAATCCAGAGTTCTTGTGCTGTCATTTTTAAGGATGATCCATAACGTGTGAACATCACCCGCAATCGAGGCCTAATTGCATTTCTCCAGCGGGCGGGCGGCACTTCCAAGGAAGCTTAAACGAGCACTTAAGGGATAATGCTCGTAGCGGCTCCGGGGGTGGGGCGGCTCCTCACATCCAACTCCCCCAGCGCTTTTATCCCGGAGTTATTGGGCCATTATGGGCTACGATTGTCTTTTACTGCCTTGCATTTCTTAGCTGTCAGCCGGGGAGGGAAGGGATGTGTAACATGACCCAAAGTGGTCTTGTTTGTTTTAATCTGCTGGTTTAATATCTTATGGCTTCCTGCCATTATCCCTTTCTGAGCCGGACCCCGGAGCTGCTGCCGGAGGTTTGTGGGGGGGCCAAAGGCAGCTCCCGGAGGGTGCAGAGCTGCCCTTGCCTTGTCCTCGGTGTGGGGGGCACCGACAGTGGTTGTTCTCTCCCGACCATCCCACCCCGCTGTGCCGCCCGTCCCCAGTGCTTGTTTTCTTTAAGCGCCTCCGTCCCGCACGTGCTGAAAATACGTCTCGGTGATACTGCAGAAGCTCCCGCTGTCTTCCTCCGCAAAAGAAACCTCCTTCTCTCATCCTGCCCCCTCGGTGTGGGTGTACAGCCTTCCCTGCAGGCTGCCTCCCGGGCTCTGTTCCCAGGGAATTCGCGCAGGGTTTCAAGCGCTGCGGAGCGCTGGGATCAGGGAAGCTGCCGGCACTTCATCCGCAGTCAGGAGGGACCCGCGCTGTGCTCCCTGCGGGTCCCTCACGGCAGATCATTACTGTCAAGTACATCCTGACGGATGCACTGCCGCTGCCGGCACTGCCCGAGGAGGAGGAGGAGGAGGAGGAGGAGGAGGAGGAGGAGGAGGCACCTGCTCCTTAGGGCTGGGCTGCTCTGCCCTGCAATGCGGGTGAAGGTTTTGGGGAGCACCCCGGCGTCCCCCCCACCATCCAACCCGGCTGCCCCGGGGCGTCCCTGCATGCCTGTGATGGGAGTGCTGCTTTGGGGGTTTGTTTCTTATCGCTGGTGACTAATCGGAGGGGTTTTAACGCATTTTAGCTGAGGGGAGTTCACTGAAGTGAGCTCCAGCGGGGACAGGGAAGTTGATCCCTTCCCCCTGGGTACCGAGTCAGCCCCGGCCCCCAGTGCCTGGCACTGGGACAAGCTGATGCTGGTACAGCATCCCAGCCCCGCTGCAACCCTGCCACCCGCCCGGCTCATCCGTCAGCTTTTTGGCAGCTTAATGAAATGGTCCCCTTTCCTTCTCCCAGCTGTGCCCACTGCTAAGTGCCTGGAAAATGCATTCCCGGGGGAACGATCCCGCCAGTGAAATGGAAATGACCCGCCGCGGCTGCATTAGTCTCGCTGTCACTGCTTTTCTCTCTCTGGTGTGACAGCGATTTTACCCTTCCCAGTGGCTCACGTGCTCCTCTCCCTGCCCTGGAGGAGGCTGGAGCCCTGCCTAGGAAGGGGGCCTGGGCTCTGTGACACAAAGTGCTGAGGAGGCAGCTCTGCCTTTATCTGCACCCGCGGCCGCTCAGCAAAGTGAAATGAAGCAGCGGAAATTGAATTAATGGCAGAATCCGGCTGGGTGCGAGAGAGAGATGGGGAGAGAATGGGCGTGAAAACGAATTTTTCAGGAAGTTTATTAACCCCAAGGTTAAACTTCGGTGCCAAGGGTAGATCCCAGATAATGTACCGTGCAGTGCTGCCCCGGGGATGGGACAGGGAGGTGGCCCTACACTGGGTCCTGTGCTCAGCTCTCCTCACCCCTCCAAACCCCTGAGAGCAGCCCGAGCCCAGGCTTGGCTCCACCTCACCCCAGGCCGTGGGATTGGGCCGGGGTGGAAAAAAAACCCTGGAAAAAAACAGGAACTTTTGATGGCACAAGGAAGCAAAAGTGTTGTTTTCCTCCTTTATTGAACTTTGGCAAATAATATGTGTGTGTGGGTTTTACATCAATAGCTATAAATAAAACTTTGAAAGCAATGTAATACTTGTCATTGAGATAAAGGACATCTATTGGCACAAATCAGTGAGTTAAAAACCCTTTAATGATAAAATAACATTCACTCTTTTAGCTACTTTTATTTGTCTGAAAAACTCGGCTTACACTCAGTTCGACGTGTCACCTTCCACAAAGTTAAAAAAGGACATAAAATGACATAATAAAATAGACCTTAAATTTCATAATACAGGTGCCTTGGCGACTGGCAGCCAGCCACGGCCTCACATACCCCTTGTTGCCTTTGGACTGAGAAATGCAGGTGTAGGTTCTCCAACCTGTCGGGGAGGAGGGGTAGGATCCGCCCGAACCATCCCGGGTCTGCTTATTGCGGAAGGACGTGTGGAAAAGCTCTCGGGAAGATTAAACCGCTCGTACAATCATCAACTGTCTGACCAAAAAAACCCCTGGTTCAAGCTCTTGTGGCCGTGACTGTCTTTGGCAGAGAAATAAGGGAAGGAGAATAACCCCGACTACATTACACAGCTTTCGTTAATCATCACAACCTACCGAGTAAGGCCAAAGGAAAAAAATGTCTCTTTGCACTAATGAAAGCACATCTCTAAAATACCCTTAATGACAGACGATATAAACACTCTACTGACGGACTCAGATGCCTCCTCAGAAGGCTGTGGCTCTCCCCCTTCCCAGGCCACGCTCTTCCACACAGGGCAAAGTGGAGGGGGCAGTTGGTTTGGCTGTATGGCCGGGGGGACCCGGGACTCGGGGGGACAGCAGGGCTGGGGGGCTGGAGCCTGAATGCGGCCGGTGACACGGGGGACGACTCAAAGGGGTGTAAAGCACCTTGGCAAACGCCTCTGACCCCGGGGCTGAGTGAGGGGCTGCTCCCTCCAGCAGGCCTGAGCAGTACTGACCCCCCCCCGGGGCGTGTTTTCCCAGTGCCAATGCAAACACAACTGTGACAGGCTCCATGCATAAATAAATACCATCAACAGAAAGACCTCAGTCCCAAACCCAAAGGAAGAAGTTGCCATTAAGAACCACGATGCATCACACTGCTAAGGGTTTGCCTCATGCATAAACATGGGAGCGCTGATTGGCAGTTGCTAATTATAATTATAATTATAATACTACACCGTCACACAGGACAATCAGCTCTTCAGACCAAGTAGCACGAATGTAGAAAATAATCCTTTTTTTTTTTTTTCCTTTTTTTTTTTTTACTTCCCCCCCCCTCCCTCCCCCAACAGAGCAAATGAACACAGATTGTTTCTTCAGCAAAATATGAAACTGTAAACTTTGGGCTCATTCTGCAACTTTCCCCCCCCCCCCAAAGATCCATAATAACAAAACGAAAACCCAAGGGGAAGAAAGACTCGACGTACATTTTGAAGCGCACCTTCTCCGTCTAGTACAAAAGCACAACCTAAAACGTATAAAGCTTTTTTTTTCCTTCTCTTTTTCTTTTTTTTTTTCCTCCTCCTCCTTCTTTTTTTTTTTTTTTTTTTTTTTTTTTTCCTTTAAATCACGGTCACCGAAACAAAAAGGAACGGCGAATAATTTCTTACGCACGCTATAATAACGTCATACTCTAAACAGCTACTCTCTATGAGGTATATCTGAGAAAACTCGGTGAGGGATTGCACGGTCTGCCTTGCCAACGTGCCCGCTTTGCAATAAAGCTTTGGAACCGTGGAGAGAGAGAGAGAGAGAGAGGGGGGGGTAGGGGAGAGGGAGGAGGAGGAGGAGAGCCTTTGGTATTTTCAGGAGTCTGTTCTTTGCAGGGCTGCGTTGCAAAGCACCACAGTACAAAGCCCACCAGGTACGACCCGGCGGCCCAGTTAAGCTGAGGTATTCACAGGAAGAATAATTAAAAAAAAACCCAAAAAAAAAGCCCAGAGAGGTTTCCAGACTGGCAAAACACGGTTGCTTTGGTTCAAGCAAGGCACTCGTCCCGGGGTAACGGCTGAGTCTGGAGGGAGCCGCGGGACCCTGCGGGACCTGCCAGCCCTGGGGACGCTCTGTGTCCCAGGGCACCGGGGACAGCGGCTCCCCCCGCCCCGAAGGCATCCTGAGAATTATTATAGCTTTGTGTTGAAGGGGCACGGAGAGGGAGAGGGAGAGAGAGAGAAAAGCACACTTGTCACGTCCTACCGCTCCCGACGCAGACCTAAAGCCCCGAAGAAGCCCGAAAGAAAAGGCGGTGCTTAATTAAAGCGGTAACCTCCGTGAATCCAAGGGCATGGCTCAGGCACATTCCTTAGGGAAAGGCCCTGCAGCCTGGGCTGGGGTCTGGGGGGAAGCCCAGGGGCACAGAGCAGTGGGGGGAGCGAGCAGAGCCCAGGGGGGGATTGGTTCGGTGGCACGAACCCGGCGGCGAGCCCCAGGTGCCAAAGGGCACCGCTAATTCCCCGCCCGCCCGCCCGCCCGGCTCGGAAATAATCGCTCAGGAACGTGGGGCTAATGGAGCTTAATGTAGCCTCGCCTCATTGCTAGCTCCAGAACAGTAATTAATTGATTTTTATGTGAAAACTGGAATTGTAAACAACAAGCAAAGGTGAGGAGGAGGGAGCAGCCCCTGGAGCTGCTGTGCCCGCTCGGCCAGGCCCTCCTGGAGGGCACGGGGCAGGAGAACCCCCTCGCCCCCAGACCAGCCCATGGGCTCTGCTCAAGCAGGAAAATAATAATTAGTGATGCTAATTGCTGCTGCAAATGCCCCCCCCCCCCCCAATGCAGAGCCTTTCCCCAGGGAATCTCTGAGGGGCACAGCCCGGATTCACCCCCAGGGCAGCACGGCCGGGAGCTGGCGTGGGCACTGCTCCACGCCTCCGAAGGCCTGGGCTGGTAGGAAGGCAGAGGGAACACAGAAAAGGGCAGTCACCAGAACTGGCAGCTTCCAGGGAAGCGTTTCTTTGGGAATCTGGGCTCAGCTGAACGTTACTGAGGGCAGGGGGGAACGGTGGGGGAGCTGTCAGAGAGCACAAGCAGGATGCAGACCGCACAGAGAAAGAAATCTTTGGTATCTTTGGTATCATCAACACGATTAAAATTACAAATGGAAAAGTCAGTGAGGTAGCCTCTTTGGTTCTCACTAGAAATACAAAGGTTTTTTCTGTGTTGTTTTTTTGTTTTTTTTTCTTTTTTCCTTTTTTTTTTTTCCTTTTCCTCTTTTTTTTTTTTTCCACACACAGAAGTTCATTCTTGGAAGCAGCTAGTTTAAGGGTTTCTCTCTTTTTGCTTGGCATGGATTATTTTACCCCCAGCTTAAGCTTTAAGAAGTCACAAAGTTCAGGCAAAGTATCCCAGTGTCCTTTTTTTTTTTTTTTTTCTTTTTTAAACTGTTTTTTTTCCGAACACACAGTTTTAGGTTCGAGCGTTCATTGCTTGTCCTCAAAGTTCGCTCTGCTGCTCTTACAGGAGATCAGCTGTAGTGCTTCAGAGGTAATTCTAAATCAAAAAATAAAAACTCTACAGGGGTGGTGATGAATAAGTTAAATGAATAAGTTAAATAAATTAGTCATATCAGGAAGGCTTCATGTGCCATAATAAAGGTACGTCGCCCTTTCCAATCGGATGGCAGGGGATTAACTTAAATAACTTAAACTTTGATACTTAAACAAGTAAAATTAATTAAAAGAGGGGATTAAAACTAGACTCCTGCTTCATGGAATGAGTTGGTTTTCCCCTGTCCAGCAGAACCTGGCTGCTCTGGGAAGCAACACCAACTCTTCAGTGGATTTACTGACAGGCTTCGCATCTCTGATGCGCTGCAACAGTCAAATTGGTAAACAGGCAAAATTAATCCCAAATGAGTTCATAAATGAGTGAATTAAATAGTTGCAAATAGCTAACACGGGAGCCTGACCCTGCAGTCTGCACTCAGGCAAAACTCCCCCTGAACTGAAAAGCTCCGATGCAACTCAGCGGGAATTCAGACTGAACAGAGGTCTCAGGACCTGCCCTAAGACTGAATTAAATAAATTACATTATTGATAGATACTATATCGGGTCAAAACCCACAGGTGTCTGGAAAAAAAAAACAAAAACAAAACAAAACCATTTTAAGCTTTGCCTTTTTAAAAAAACCTAACCGATAAAAATTCCCCTTCATAAATACAAAGGAGGCCAAGTAGAAAGTTTCCCCGCGTCTTAAAAACACTCAGGAACGGTGACAAGCAAGGAAAGCACCGGCTGTGTCCGAAGCCAGTTTGGGTGGTTACCGTGTCTTCCTCTGGGAGGGGAGATTCCCATTCCCTCCTGCAGGGCTGGGATCCCCCCTTCCCTCGGGCAGGGATGAGCGAGGTTTGCTGGTTGGGTCCTTCTCAGGTCTTTGGGTTCAGCTGTAGGTCAGAGAGATCCCAGAATAAAGCTATTCAACCGAAGCCATCGAGCACATTCCTTGTTCCTTCGGGGGCAGCTAAAGCAACATCCAAGGGTTCTGGAAAGTTGAATTCATCTCGGCCGTGCCCACGCTTGTAACTCCAAGTTCCCGGTCCGGAAGATGCTGGGATACTCTCTGTGCACACCAGTCTTTTTTGTAGCAGAGTAAATAAAGCAACAGGTTACATCACACAGCTCTGTCGATTCATAAATATAGGGCACAGAATCGGGGTTTATCTGCTGGAGTTGGGATCAGGGCAGAATAGGGCACGTCCTCTGCTCACCCACACGGGGATCTGCCCCCTCAGTCCGGGATTCCAACGCTCCTCCTCTGGGGGAGCTGCTACATAAAAGCCAAGAGGGGGGCAGCGAGATGGGAGATGTCACAGGAGGGGCCACGAGAGGTGCAGGGATAAAAAATGCAGCAGGATTTGTGGATGAAAATGGTCTGTGATTGTTGCCCAGCCCAGAGAAGCCTCCTGGTGTTGTTTGTTACCCAGCCATAAAGAAACACTGTCACAGCTTGGAGAGGAGGAGTGAGTGCACCGAGGAGGAATTTGTAAATAATCCCAAAAGAAATTTGTAAATAGTTTTGTAACTGACCCAGATGCCCTTTCTTAGGGTGTTGGGATGAACTCTGGGCAGGAATAAAAAGCCCTCAGGGGAGGTGTCCCTCGGGTGGAGTGTCCCACAGCCAGCACACGCTCAGAGGGGCTGGTTCGATGGACACCTGGGTGGGAATGCACATGGAGGGGCTGGTTTGATGGACACTGGGGTGGGAATGCACGTGGAGGGGCTGGTTTGATGGACACTGGGGTGGGAATGCACGTGGAGGGGCTGGTTTGATGGACACCGGGGTGGGAATGCACGTGGAGGGGCTGGTTTGATGGACACTGGGGTGGGAATGAACGTGGAGGGGCTGGTTTGATGGACACTGGGGTGGGAATGAACGTGGAGGGGCTGGTTTGATGGGGATAAATTTGGACGTGTCACGATTCAAATCATCGTGACCTGGATCAACAAAATGATATATCTAATATGTCAAAACCACATGAACTGCTGCAAACCTGCTTTTGGTTCAGGTGGAGGTTTGGAGCGGGGCAGAAATCATCCCTGGGGCAAGTTTTATCCCTGGGGAGGAGGAGGGAGGGTGGAGGGTTCTCGGCTGCTATCACGTACAGGAGGGGGGCTGTTCACAGCTCTGGACACACAGGAGACCGACACACAGGTCACACCCACCCCACAGGTTTTTCCTGGAGGGAGGAGACGTACCAGTCTCCCAACATCTTGCACTCAGAGTCCGTGCAGCTCTCGGGGAGCTGCCGTGTGGGGCAGAAACAGGGGAAACAAATAAACCCACCCTTTGGGTTGCACAAAGACTCCGAAGTGTTACCTGTCCAGAGACCAGTGGGGTCGTGTGCATTAGTCGTGCAAGAGGAGAAAACAAACTGAAACACAGGTCGTGAGAATCCTCATCTTTGGTATTGTAGCTGTTGAGGTTTTGGTTGCTCTGTTCCTTGTTCTTTTTGAAAAAACTGCATAGGCACAAATTAAAGACAATCTTCGACTTTGGGATGACTGGAGTTGTCAAATGAAGCAGCAATCGTACTGGCTTTGCTTTGTTCTCATTCTTGGTCAACCCTTTCTTTGAGATCTGCTTCCGAACACGTCCGAGATGTCTGTAAAACACAGTGTGGGACTCGTTTGCTTCCTGACGCGCTTCCTTGTTGGGTCTTTTTTGTTTGGTTTTTTTTTTTTTGTTTTGTTTTTTTAATTTTTATTTTATCTTTCAATGGAACAGTTCGTTGCAGAAGAAGTAGGTGCAGAAAAAACGTTTCTTTGGTTTCGATTAAGTAGCACATAAAAAAAAAAGTCTCAAGTGTCTCTTAAAGAGCCGCGGCCGCGCTCGGTCACCGGTCACGGGGCGGCCGCGGCCGAGAGAGGGCTCGGAGCTCGGGGGGCTTCCCCGACCACCCACACCAGCCATGGCGAGGAGAAATGGCGGGTTAGGAACATCTTTGGCTTGCAGAAATCCTGTCTCTTTGGTGTGCTGTGTTCCCGCCGGCTCGGGCAGCGGGCGGGGAAAAGGAATGGGGGGATGCAGTGGGGGGGGGTCGATGCGGCACGTCTGAAACGCTCGGTGGCATCCGGAGGGCTCGTTGCTGGGGGGTTTTTTTTTTTCCTGCTTGAAAGTACCATAAAATACCGAAAAAAAAAATGAACAGAAACGCCTCGAGCGCTAAAAAGGTTTCGGCAACGAGGACGTCGCCGAGGAGAAACCAGATTCCGGGGAACCCAAAAGGGGTGTAAGAATGACCTAAAAAGAAAAAAACCCCAGATCTTTGGAAACGTTGCGTTCGCTCCGCGTACTGTAGCAGTTCCATCGACCTCCTGAGTGTGCATGAGGTACAAACACAGGCCTTGGGAGGAACTTTGGGAGGAACTGCCAGCTGTGCCTGGGGCTCCTGCGGCGTTCCCGGGATGTCGGGCCGCAGCCGGCACAGCCCCGGGGAGCCCAGGGCTGGGCCCAGCGCTGCAGCTACGGCTTTGTGCTTGATACTCTGAGCTCGAGGGAACTGGATTGCTCTGATCCAAGAACAAGCTGATTGAGTAAAAAACCTAAGGAAACTAAGGAAAACTTAAAATTCGACCTTTCTTTGTCTCCTTTAAAAACGCTTCACGAAAACCACGCCTGAGTTTAAACGCGGGGTCTGGGGTTCTTTAGTGCCAGGCTTTGTGCTCCGTTCTGGCGGGGCGGTGTGGCCAGCACACGGCAGGCGCCGGATCGGGAGCTCCGGGCTCAGGAGAAACTCGCCTCGGGAACGGCTCCCCCGCGTTTCAGACCTGCCTCGCCTGCCCTGAGCTCTGCGTTGTCCAGGGGGAGGTGGACGTGGAACCGGCGCCTGCTGGGACCGACGGGGAGCCGTAGGAACGTCCTCGGGGACGGCTGGGCTGGGGTGGTCGTGGGAGGATTGTGCTTTAGAAGTCACGGGTGGAGGGCCCTGCAGGACGCCAAGCCGCTCTCTCTGCCGCGCCGCGCCGGCCGTGCCCCTCAGGCCTTGGGACAGCTGCCGGGGGCCGAGGAGGAGCCCCCGGAGCTCAGGTCGTCCTGCCACTTCTCCAGGCTGCGCCGGCGGGCGTTCATGAAGAAGTTGCTGACGGTGGTGAGCTCCAGCCCCAGCTGCTGGGAGATGGTGATCTGCATTTCCTTGGAGGGGCGCTTGTTCTCCTTGAAGATGGCGAAGAGCGTCCGGCGCTGCAGGTCCGTGAACACCAGGCGGGATTTCTTCTGGGAGTTGTTCCGCTCTTTGCTGGGCTCTTGCTCTTTGCGTTTGCAGGCTGGGAAGGGGGGGGCAGAGACGGAGAGAAAGTGTCAGGGTGGGGCCCACAGACCCACCCGGGGGGTGTGACACCGGCTGAGCCGGCCCCGCTCCGGCACAGGGATCTGAGGGCTCCCGGGGAAATCCAGGGGGCTGCATTTGCACTCCCACTCCAAACACCTCCCGACAGCCAGGAATAACACTTGCACGTGAGTTTTATCCCTTTAAGCACCCCGAAGCAAACCCTGGTCAAAGCTTTGGGTGACCACCGAGGGCAAAACCCCATCTGCCAGCACAAACTGCCACGGCCCGGCTCAGCCTTCCAGGGTGGGGCTCTGGCACCACCTCCCCTTGGTCCTTCCCCTCCAGCCCGACTTCTGCAGTGTCACCACCCCCCGGGGCACTGCTCCCATCTCCTGTCCCCCTTCCCGGGGCATCTCCCAGGGGTGAAGCCTGGTGAGGGCTCAGGTCAGGGGGGGCGGCAGTGCCGGACCGTGGCTGCGCCGAGCGCCGCTAATGGCTCCTAAAAACCTCCGTATTAATAGCTCCCTGTATTCATTAGCAGAGAGAGAACAGCCAGTGCTGAAAGCAATACCACCCACACTTAAAAATAGCCCTGCCAGGGCCGTCTGCGCCGGGCACGGGGAGAAAATCCATATGTTGACACGGTCGGGGAATGCGCCGGCACAAAACAGGCCCGGAGAATTGATAAGTGGGCGGGTTGGAAGCAGCCCTGTTAAATAATTCTGCAGGCCTGGAATGTGAGATGAACCTGGCCCAGAGGTAGGACTCAGACAGTGGAGATGTCTGTAATTAAGCCAAAGTCAGGCCGGAGCTGTGCAGGCACAGGGGCACAGGGACTCCGGCTGGGAGCTGTGGGAACAGGGAGCAGCAGGGACGCTCCTGCCCGGACACGCTGGAGGTGTCCCCGTGGCCAGAGTCGGGTCTCCAGAGCTCATCAGCCCAAAGGCATCAGGAGGCAAGAATGTGGGCTCTCTGACCGCACCTCTGCCGTCCTGCTGCCTGTCTGAGCTGCAAAAGCAGGTTGGAGGCTGGATTTCCTTTGCCACGTGCCCCAAATCCACGTGGGGATGTCCCCAGCACCGGCATCTTTGCTGCAGCTTCTAAAAGGTTCCGGGACACTGGGGCGAGTGGAGTGTTTCCTACCATCACTAATTTATGTCCAGAGATACTCTGCGTTTTACAGTTATTGGTATCTGGTCATAAATAATGCAGAGGGATGTGCTTTTCGATGCATTCAGTAAATACTTGCCTTGAACTGTTGGGTTTGCTCTCGAAAAGGCCCCACGAAGGCAAATGCTGAGCCTGGGCAGAGAAAAACGGGGGGAGCACTCTCATAAAAATCAGGAGGTCTTCCAGGAAGGTTTTAACGGTGGAGGGAAGGGAAGAGACCGTCTGGATTCTGAGCACAATTTGATTTATTGGCTGCGGCTAAAACCGAACGTATTCCATGGAAGAAAACGGACAACCAGAACTGGCAGCCATGACTGGGAGAAAAAGAAATGTGAAAGCCTCCCTCTCCTTCTACGCCAGACTGAAGGTGCTTTGACACAGAAACAACACAGGGAGAGCTCTGCAGTGGGTCCAGTGCTGCCTCCCTTAGCAGGGGCTGAAGTGGAACCCCACGGTTTGAAGGGCAGTCAGAGGGGGCAGGCCTCCCTCTTCCCTCAGCTCCTGTGCTTCTCCAGGAGGGAGACGAGCACATCAGGAGGAGGAGGAGGAGGAGGAGGCCAGGGAGGGGTCCTAGGGGCTGGGGTGCTGCCCAAGCAGCCCCAGGAGAAGAGGAGCCACTTGCAGGGCCGGGATACTGGAAATGGCAACAAAACAGCTCCCGGGACGTTCTGGTTTCGGAGGTTTTTACTCCGCTGGCAAAAGTGACTCGGAAAGAGCAGGTGTTAAGCAGGAGCCAAGCAGAGGCCGATATTCCCTTAATCCAGCAGTAAGTCCTCTCCCCACGGCTCCCGAGGATAAGCTGTGACTATTGATCCCCCGTTTGTGGTTCCACGGGGGTGCCAAGTCACTTAAACCCAGTTATCTGCCTGATGGGAATAAAGCTGCTCCTCAATTCCATTTCGGGGAGAACTCCATGTGAGGGAAATGTAATTACTCTGGTAATGCTGAACACAATGAAATGACCATCCAAACCTTTTCCGAGGGTTTGAAATGTTTTTCTCTCGCCGTGACTCACTTAAAGCAGCCCCCCCCGCCTGTCCCTGTTGCTACAATCTCTTAAAAACTAGGCCTCAGAAATCAATTTGATTACCCCTCTGAATTAAGCATGCACGCCCGAGAGTGATTGGGATCAATACAAATTAGGTTAAGTACTCCACTGTGTACAAAATCATTATGGACCAAGGAACAATCGGAATGAAGATGCAAATAATCACATCGTCGGGGTGGGCACGGGGAGGAGCAGGTGTGTGGAAGCTCCAGGAGGAAGATTTCCTGCTCCTTGCCAAAGCTGAATGCCTGGGCACAGGGCCCTGCCCCGGTGCCCATTACGGGGGGACGAGAACTGCTGGAAAATCACCGCTGCTCATAAATATGTTCCCTCTCACCGAGAGATATTTTGGGCTCGGAGACAATTTGTGTTTTGGGAACCTGCCAGCCTCTATGGGCTTGTCTAATAATTCCTTTGTGCAGCGTTCAGCAGCGGTTTGAGTCCCTCCTTTCACAGTGGAGCAGCTGGATTTTATAGCTCAAAAACCCCCAAACAACCCCAAAACACTCCAATTTCTCTTTTGATTGCGTTTCTATCTGCCATCAGCGACTTGTCTGGCTGATCTTATCACCCAGCCCATTTGAGATTAGTCTGTTTGGTATGATTTCTGCCTGCAAAAACCCTCCATAAATCAGAGAAGCCTTTTATGCAAAAGCCTGCAAGATTGATAGAGCTGGATACAAAATCTTTTACCTTGGAAAAAAAGAGATGTATGATCTGTCCCGTTGGATATAGAGCTTTCCCTGCATATTCATTGCCCAAGGAGGATGGGCTTTTTCCAGGGAAGGCAGGAGACAAGATGGGAGCCTTAAATACAAACAGATTGCCTTCAGAAGGAGGGGAGCCTTCCTTTTTGCCGTGTCCAGTGGGGATAAGATGAGAAGCAGAGGATTTAAAAGACAAAAAGTGAGATTAAGGCAAGCCATTAAGGACTTTTTTTGTACCTGTAAGCCCTGGAAGAGATCTCCTGGCTAGGCTGGGAAATCCCCATCCCTGGAGATTCCCTTCAGGACCAGTGATGCCTGCAGTGCTTTGCAGCCCCGCTTGGCCTCTGAGATCCATCCTCTGTGCCCCTGCAGTGCTTTGCAACCCTGCTTGGCCTCTGAGATCCATCCTCTGTGCCCCTGCAGAGCCCTGAAGGTTCACTCTGAAGGCAGCTACGGGGGAGCTGCTCTGATGAGAGGACTCTGCTGCCTTTAGTGCTCGGAGCCTTGGAACAGAGGGGCTGGTTCCTGCAGGAAGCTTCTCATCCCCCAGCAACGTCTAATTGGGAAGGAAGGAGCAGCCCCTCGCAGCTGGCACGCGGCAGGAACATCCAGGACAAGAGTTTGTGGATAACACCAGGGAGGAGCCCCAGGGCTGAGCCAAAACGTCCCTCTGAAGAGCCGGGGAAGAACCAGCACCAGCCGCCGGAAAATAATCCTTGTGGCAAAAGGGCTTCTCCCTTTGTGCATCCCTGGCCACAAATAGAAGGTGGAGGTTTTCATCTGCAGAGGAATATTCGAGTCGGGGGTGTTTCAGTTCGAATGGTGACAGGCAAGAGACGCAGGAAAAAAACAAGATACCGGGGGGGGAAAAAAAATATCTTTTAAGGAAATAGTGAAGGGCAGGGCAGAAACGCTTCCAGAAATGATGTGGAACTAAAAAAAAAAAAAAAAAAAAAAAAAGCTGGGCCGGGATATTATTTTGGGAAAGTCGCTGCGTGGGAAATCTAATTAATCACCCGGCACCGCAATTTACTGCATGGATTGTTCAGGCACAACCACTAATCTATAGCCAAAGGGAGCACTGATATTTCAAGCCACTAAGCACCTTTCAAAGAACCTTTAGGTACCTGTATATTTAGTCCAGCACTAAGAAATACTTTGTATATAGAGATATATATATATAGATAGATAACAGGCTTGATACAGATGTTACTGTGCCTTAATTTTTAGCCGTAGCTGCAGAGGCAGAGCTTGAAAACGCAGGGCACGGAGTGTTGGCGAGGCACAAAGAGGCAGAGGACGGGCGGACCACTGTCCACAGCACCTCCTCCTCCATCCCTCCGTCCCTCCGTCCCTCCGTCCCTCCGTCCCTCTCCTGCGCTCTCCGTGGTGCTGACGGGGCGGGTCTGAACATTTCTTTCGCACAAATGAATCGCTGGTGGTGTTTTGCTACGAAAGTGTTTAATCGCCAATAAGGGAAGGTAAACAGGCCCCGGCAGGAATTTGGGGACTGGCCGGTCGGGACCTTCCCGCGGACAGGGAGGGAGGGAGGGACACCCGGGAACCCCCCCCGAGGGGCTGCCCCGTTCTCCCGGCGGGAAGGAGCAGGAGAGGGGTCACCAGCCCGTTTTGGGGACGGGGTCGCGGGGCGGTGCCGAACCCCCCCGAAGCCCCCCGTCCCTGCCCCGGGCACAGCGCGGTGTCCCCGGGAGGGCACTCGACGTCTCCCCCCGCCTGCAGCCGCAGCAGGACCCCAAAACGGGAGCCCCCCGGAGCTCCAAAGCCGCACGGAACCGCCTGTTCCCGCCCAGAAACCCCCGACGAGGGAGTCTTAGAGACCCCCGAGCGCAGAAATAACAAGATTAAGTTAGATCAGAACAGAACAGGATAAACAACGTGATCTTCTATAATAAGAAGAAATGCTAAGCACACCCCTCTGCTCCACCTCCCACAGGGAGAGGGGGGTTTTCCCTCCGAGGACAGCAGATTTTAGTCCCGTTTGAGAAAAATTTTCAGCAAAGAGCTGGTGAGGGGTTGTTTTTTTGTTTTTCGGAAGTCTGAAGCACTTCAGGCTTTCCCCCCGTGCTCAGAGGGATTTAAGCAAGCGAGTAAAGGAAGCGCCGAGGCAACGGAGCCGCTTATTCACACGTGGTAATAAAAGGAAATTAAAATAATCGATTTCCTGAAGGGAAAGGTAATTTGCAAAGGTCTTTCCCACTCCGCGGGGAATCCGTGCCCACTCAGCGCCCGAGCTCTCTCCAGACTTTGCTCCTGGATGCAAAGGCATTCGGGGGGACTGGGGAAGGGGAGATCCAGAATTTTACAGGCGTAAAACTCCGCGTGTAGCTGCCATTCCCGATTTTCTGCCCTCTGCGTAGGGCTCCACGGGGAACCCCCACCCGGGCCCGGTGCTGGGAAGGAAAAGCACCAGCAGCGTTACTGGAAACGAGCCGGCTCAGGTTCCAGATCAATGAAAACTGGGTCCACGCGTTGATGCTCCCGTTGCCAACATTAATGCTCTTTTAATCTTCTAAACATTATCTGCATCGATTTCCCTCTGGATACGCGTTTGTTTGCGGAGGGCGACATCACCGCGTGCCCGCCGAAAAACCCCCAACCCCTTCTGTCCCCCTGACGCTCGTGTCACAGCCGCCCCCCGGGGATCGCAGGTCCCTCCTTGGAGCCGAGGAGGGACCCGCATCCCTCTCCCGACGGGAGCACGGCAAAGCCCGAGCCCCCTCGGAGGGGCTTCTGCCCACCCCAGGCCGCGGGTGTTTAACCCGCAGCACTCTGGGCGAGGGGTCGGCCGGGGATTTCGGCCATCCATCATTCCTGGCTCCTCGCCCCCCAGCTCCGCCGCATCCCGCCCCTGCTGCCCCGCGTGCGGGGACTCTGCGCCCGCTCCCCCACTGCAGGGACCCCCGCGTCCCCTCAGCCACCCGCCCACGGGGATCGATCCGCTCGGCTCGGCAGCAACGGGAATGAAAGAAGGACGGGCTCGGCGGCACAAACAGCCCCGCATTTCGTCCCTGGCAGAGCGGAGCCCCGGCCCGGCGCCCTCCCCGCGTGTCTGCCCTGCGTCTGTACATCCACATCCACAGCTCCCGGTGGGGAGTCACCCGAGCCGCCTGCCCGCGCTGCCGACCGGGGGGCGAGCGGCGGCGACCCCCGGGCACCCACCGCAGGGGACAGAGCTCGCCGCACCTCCCCCGCTCTGCCCCGGGCGGGCGCTACCGGGGGTCAGTACCGGGGGTCAGTACCGGGGGTCAGTACCGGGGGTCAGTACCGGGGGTCGGTGGGGGGGTTAGTACGGGGGGTCAGTACCGGGGGTCAGTACCGGGGGTCCCTGCCCGCCGCCCCCCCCCCGGCCCCCGCAGAACAATGGGGGCTGCGCCTCCCCGTGCCCGCGCCAGGGGGAGCCCGCGCGGCCGCCGCGGACAATGCGGCCGGGCCGGGCTGCGGGATGAGCGGGGATGCGCGGGGATGTGCGGGGCATACGCGGGGCCGGCCCCCCTGCTCGCAGCCCCGCCTGCCCCGGGCCGCGGGTCCCCGGCCCGGCCTGCCCCGCGGCGCTGGGAGCGGCAGGAGGGATGCTGGCGGAGAGCGCACCTTCAGCACCGGGCCCCGGAGAGCAGCGCCGGCAGCGGAGCTGTCCTTCCGCCGGCCCCGAGCCCCGCACGGCTCCGCCGGCCCGGGCCGCACGGGGCCGGCGCTGCGGGAGGGGGAACCGGCCGGGCCCGCACAGCCCCGGGGTCACGGCGGAGCGGGGACGCGGCCGGGCCGGGGCCGGCGCTGCGGGGCCGTCCGGGCGGCGCTGTCCGGGCGGCGCTGGGCTGGGGTTGGTCGCGCTCCGCTCCCCGCACCTACCTGCGAGCCGCAGGGCCGACATCCTCTGGAACTCCGGCTCCTGCAGCCACTTCCACATCCTGCGGAACGTCTCCCGCCCGGACTTGAGTTTACTCCAAGGCTTGGGGTTCCGCAGCAAGTCCGAGAGGGTCCCCTGGGAGCGGCACAGCACCCGCTGGGCGAAGATGGCCTGGGGGATGCTGTAGCGCTTCAGCTCCGCCGTGATCCTTTGTGCCACCTCCTTGGTGTTGATCTCCTCCAGCTGCCCCGCGCCGCTGCCCTGCGGGCCGTTGGCGGGGGCCGGGCGGTCGCGGCCGGGGGGCAGCGCGGGGCCGTGCGGGGGCGGCGGGCCGGGGGGCGCGGGGTGGTGCGCGCCGTTCAGCGGCGGCAGCATGGCCGGGGGCGTCCCGAGCCCGCGGGGCAGCGGCTGCTCCCCCCGCGCCAGCATCGCCGCGTGCGCCTCGAAGTTGGGGCTCAGCATCTTGTCGGGGCCCGGCGGGCCGTAGCCGTGCAGGCCCTGCTGGGCGCCCGGCAGCGGGCCCAGCCCGTTGCCCAGCGGCGAGAGGCTCTGCCCCACGGCCGGCACCTCCTTGTAGGGCCCGTACAGGCTGTTCACGGCCGGCAGCCCGCGCTCGTCCCGCATCAGCGCGAAGCCGCCGCCGGCGCCGCTCGGCAGGCGCTGGTGGTGGTGGTGGTGGTGGTGGTGGGCGTGCGGGTGGGCGTGCGGGTGGTGGAACTTGTCGGAGACGGCGGAGATGGGCGGCAGGGGCTGGAGCGGCGTCAGCGTGGTGTAGGTGCCGCTCATGCCCATGCCGGGCGGCGAGGCCTCGCAGGGCACGCTCATGGCGTGGTGCAGCGGGATGGACAGCTCGGGCCGGTACTCGGCGGCGCCGTCCAGCAGCGAGGCCATGCTGGGCACCATGGCGGGCCGGGCGGCGGGGGGCAGCTCCTGGTGCGGCGGCGGCGGCGGCGGCGGCGGCGGCGGGGGCGGTACCCGGAGCGGCCCCGCGCCGCGTCCGCCGTGGTGCGGGCTGGGGCTGCCCATCAGCTCCGGCTCGTGCCCCGCCGCCCCGTGCAGGCTGCCCAGCGGCTCCATCGCCAACTCGGGGTTCATGGCGCACGCACCCGGCTCCCCGCCCAGGCACCGCCGGCCGCCGCGCCCGCTCCTCATCCGCTCATCGGGGCGGCGGCCGCCGCGGCCCGGGGCCGCCCGCGCCCCGCCGGCCCCCCGCGGGCAGCAGCAGCGGCGGCTCAGCCGGGCCCGCCGCGCCGGCCCCGCGCCATGTCCTCGCCTCGCCGCCGCCGCCGCCGTCTGCGGGCGGCGGGCGCTGCTCGGGCCGCCCCGCCCCGGCCGCGCCCCGGGGCCGGGCCGGCGAACACCGCGGGGGCGGGGCCGGGGCTCGGGGGCGGGGCCGAGGGGCGGGAAGGCCAATGGGCGCGCGGGGCGGCCCGGGGGGGCGGGGCCTCGCGCCGGGCCCCGCGCGACCCTTAAAGCTGCGCGGCCCCTTTGTGGCGGCGCGGGCGGCACAGGGAGAGCCCCGGTACCGGCACCGGCACCGGGAGAGCCCCGGCACTGGCACTGGCACCGGCACCGGGAGAGCCCCGGCAGGGCACCGGGAGAACCCCGGCAGGGCACCGGCACCGCGGCGGCGGCACGGCTTCTCCCGGCAGATGGCCCCGCGCCCCGGTCCCGCATCTCCCAGATCCGCAGCCCCCGGTCCCGCAGCCCCGGTGCTGATCACTGCTATTGGCTACTGGTTATTGTGGCAGCGACGGGCTCGGTGACAGCGCGACGGGCGCGCATCACCCCGGGACCGGCGCGGGCCCACGTGCCCTGCTGACACACGGCCGGGGGGTCCCGCTCGCCGTGCACACACGGGCAGACGTGTCTCCCCGCTTCCCGAGGAAGGGCCGGTTCTCCAGGATGCCCCTGAGCCCCCGGGGCTGGCAGGGCCAGGGCACAGCTCCGTAGGGCACGTGGGGTGGGCACAGCGGGGCAGGGAGCTGTGGAAGCAGGACCGTGGAGCCAGGAGGGCAGCCAAGGAGGCAGCGGGAAGCTGTGCAGGCAGATGAGGAGTGGGCAGGGGTCCCGATGGGCACAAGGCCCATGGGGACAGGATCCCCCGTCACACAGTGGCAAGTGGGGACTGACCTGCTCTGGCACAGCAGGACACCCGTGCCAAGACAGACTGTGTCGTGCCGTGCCAGGCCATCCAGCTGCTCCCAGCTGTGTCACTCCCTCCACTGCTTCTCCCCACTCCTTTAATCAGTAAGGCAGTGGCGGCAGCAGCCGTGTCCTTGTGTTTTGTGTCATCCTTATCTCAGCCCCGATAACCATCTCTGCGTTGGTGAAGGTCCCACCTCCACTGGGTCTTTCCGGTAACAAAATGGGAGGGGGAAACAGGGAGAAATGTCACCTTTAGGACCATCAGTTACCAGGCCACTCTCCAGGACGCCTGGAATTTCCTTGCAAACAGGCTGTGGGTGTCAGCACCCCGTTCCCTACGGATTGGATCCTTTTCCCTCCACGCTGCCGTCGCTGTGTGTCTCTGGAGCTCACAGGGTTTTCCAAGCTGCGTTTCCAAGCTGGCACTAACCGGGCGGGTCTAAAGGGAAGCTCTCCCCACCCCAGCTACTCCTGCCGCTGTCAGCCGGCGGGGGAGAAGGAGAAAGAAAGGCAGAAGGAAAAGAAAGCCCTGGCGTGAGGTGCCTTTGTTCAGGGCAAGTTGTGCGTGAAATCTTTTTGTCCTTCCTAAAGGAAGGCAAAAGTTGCAGTTGATTTGGGGAAGGAGAGGCGAGTGCGGCCCTGGGGGGGTGGAGGTGCCAGGGCGGGCAGGCTGGAGGGGGTGGGTGGGCAGACCCCGACGGGAATCTGGTGCCGCCGATGTGCTGGTGCCTGTGTCCTCCCTTTTCCTCTGTTCTCCTGGGGAACATTCAGCAGCACCTTTGGCAACTCCTTTGGTGAAGTTTTCCAGTAGAACCTGTCGGTGGCTGTGAGCAGGTCGGGAAAGCACGACAAGGAAGAAGCGGACGCGGCGGAGTTTTACGGACTCCCAATGCACAAGAAACCATTTTATTTAAAAACAACGCATTCAATATCGGGTTATGGCACATGAGTCAACGCTGCAGGCACATCACACTGCAGGGGCACACCGGGAGCTCACTGTCACGACAGGGGCCAGGGCAGGCCGGGCTGTGCAGCCCTGCCCCGGCCTCGGGGCTGGGGACACCCCCGGCCGGGTCCCAGTGCCCCCAGTCCCGCCCTCGAGGCTCTCCAGGGGTGTGAGGCTGGACACCAGTGTCCTTGCCACCGCTCACCTGAGACACGCCCTGGCCCCCTGTGAACATCAGCCATTTCAAAATAAACAATGCTTTTAGTATGGCCATTAATTACGGAACTTTTATTACAATTATGGCATTTTTTTCTTTTTTTTTTATTTTTTTATTTTTTTTATTTTTTTCTTAAATATTTCTATTTTTTTATCGAAAACAACTCCCTCGGGCATTATGGAACTGTAGAGCCATTGGAATAAAGACACATTCATTCACAGAAAACCTGCTTTTTCCTGTTTTCACAGCCCCCATCCACAGTCAGTTCTGCGTCACAAACACTCGTGTTTTGGTTTCCCCCGCGAGCAAACCCGGCAGCCCAAACGCCTGTTTTCGTGAGCCTCCTCGGAGGAGATGCAGGCGACGAAAATCCGCCCCCAAGAGGTGTGAAAGGAGAAAGAAAGGGAACGCGCGTTTCCAGTGCTGTGTACACCCCCCGAGGGGGGTCCTTGGCCCCCCTCCCTTTGGCAGAGGGGCTGGAGCAGGATGTGGCTGCCACGGGACACTGTCCCTGCAGCAGGGTCTGCGTCCTGATGGAAGGAGCCAGGATTCCTCTGGATTTTGGAACCTGAAATGTTCTGTACTTACAGATATCGATCCTGCCGCCTCAGCTCTCTTGGCTCGCCCAGACATTCGCTCAGGAGAGGGAGGGTTCTCCCCGAGCCATCAGGAATTCGTGCAGGAACATTTGGGGCCGAACAGAGGGAGGGAAGAGCCCTCCTGAGCAGGGAGGCACCTTCTGAACGACAATGAAATAAGTAATAAGGGGCTGGTTTACCAATGGAAAGGCATTTCTGCTGCAGACAGGCAGCCCCTCTGCCACTCTCCTCTCCATCCCCTTCCGTCCTCAGCCCTGCCTCAGGTCCCACCAGACCCCCTGCCAAAAGCTGCACGTTCGGAGGTGGTTTTCCAACACCGCCAAAAGAAACATTGACACTGAGCAGCAATTTACTTTGGGCTGAGCTGCGCCATCGACCGCGGGGCGGGAGCCCCGTTCAAATCAATGATTCTGGAACGTTCGACGTGGGGCTGCGCCACCGATGGGGAGCTCGGCTTGAAAATCAATGCTGGAATATGGAACACTGTCGATAATTGTTTTCCGTGCTCCCCTTTCCCAATATTCGCGGCGGGTTTTGTGCTTCCTCCTCTGGAAAGTTCTGGTCGTGGTGCCAGGCCTGTCCCGGGCACTGTCCCTCTTTCGGGTTCCAAAAACTGCATGGAGCACATCAGGCCCTGCTTTCCTTCCGATACAACGATGGCAGTTCACATTCCTTCAATGTGCTGGTTAGAAATGATCGCTCCCTACAGGCAGTGGATGATAAAAATATCTGGCATTAATAAGCACAAGCCCCTGGCAGGTTCAGGCCCTCACAGGTGATGACAACAGCGGTGAGAGGTGAGAATATCCACCACGAGCTGAGCCAAGCCGCTCCACAGCCTCTGAACCAGCAAATCTGGGAAATGTGGGATCATTCCAATGAAGAAGGGAGGAGGGAGAGAACGGGGTTGGCTCTGGGGGCAGTGGAGCTGCGGTGCCACGATGGGCACCAGGACATGCTTGGGGCTGCTTGGCTTGGGTGTTGTACCAGAGACCTCCTTCCTCACCTCCTACATCTGCTTGAGAAAAATTAGCACGTGCCATCTCAAAGTATGATTCATATGGGATTCTGCATCCCTTTTTCAGTGTGTGGTCAGTTCTCACACAGAATAGGAAGAAAAACGTTTAAATACTTGCTGTAATAAGGAACCCAGTTATTTCCCAGGATTCTTTATCCCGAGGCATAATGACCCACATTTCCCAGCCCTCAGTGACCCTCAGGTTTGTCCTGTCTCCAAACAGCCTGGGACTGGGAAATGGGGCCACTATTTCGGTTGTTTAACTGGGGAGACAGAGATGTAAATGGGGAAATCTTTTAGCTTTAAAGTAAATGACCAGATGGGGATGAACACGCCTCAGCCTCTCTAGTCTGGACTGGGATGTGTCCCAAATGGAATTAAAACCCCGAAGTATTCCAAGAGCGATATAAACACCTAGCTAAGGTACGAACCGCGTCGTGACCTTCTTCTTCTTCTTCTTGTTATTCTTTAAAAAATGTAAAATTCAGGAAATAGGAAAATACCCGAGCGGTGGAACCCTGGGTCCACGCGGAGGAACTGGTTCGTGAGGATGCACTGGAATTCCCAGGGCCTTTATCCACGGCAACACCGAGCTATCGAGAGCAACAGAGACAAAAGAAGCAGAACCTTTTAAAACCTAGTCCTAACGGGGAAGGAACAATAAAAGGGAGGGACTTTTAGTGGAATGCTAAAACATGAAGAGCTCTTGAAACATACGGAGTGGCTTCTCTAGAAATGCAAAATATCTCCACTTTGCTGCTGCACAAATGGCACCCACGGAACGCGATTAAAAAGCTTCTGCGCCGCTAAATAAGCTGAGACCCCCGGAAGGGCGGGGGCTAAAAAGCATCTTTACATCACGGAAAAGGTTTTTAGGGCGGGCTTGTTTCCTTTTCCTTTTTAGACTTCTATCTGGAGAACGTTTAATTCTGGGTTTGGGCACTTTTTTAGGCAATCATTTGGCACTTGGAGCTGTGGGTTCTTAGGCACAGTGCGACAGGGTGAGCTTGGCCAGTCCTTCGCCGTGCATCCTGTAGAGCAGCTGGAACTCCGCGGGCAGCTGGTGGGACTCCTGCCACTTGGTGGTGAACTTGGTCCCCTTCTTGTCGTAGTAGTGGTACGGGAGGTCCTCCCGCGTGTTGGGGTCGAAGCCGAAGGGCCAGAAGCCGTACAGGTGGATCTCCTCGCAGATGGCAGAGGCCAGGGTGTACATGAGGATCCCCGTGCTCAGCCGCTTGGGGGACAGGTGCTTGTTCCGCCAGTACCTGGGGAAAGGAAGGTGTGTCACAATCAACCCGTCCAGAAATAGCCAAAGGATGTGCTGAGGCAACGACAAAGCTGCCAGCGCTCTCAAAACCAGTCCTGACTTGCCAGACTGTGTCAGGCGGGAAGGGAAAAAGAAACAAGAGAGGCATGAGAACGATTGTACAAGTTGTATTTTGTCAAGTCAAACCCACCCACCTGTTAACGTGCTGCATGATATTCCCTGGCCAAGCCAGCTGGACCTTCAGCTGCCCTCTGTGCTCAACGAAGAAGTCGACCAGCGTTCTCGTGACCGTCGCCGACGTGTGGAAGAAGAAAGCGGGGATCCAAAGGATAGCCCCGTCGAGCTTCTTCAAGCTCAGGAAGAAGTTGTTGCGGTCCTGGATGGTCAGGAGGTTGTTGTAATACTTCTCCAGGATGCTGGGGTTGAAGGTGGTGAGGTTGGTTTTCCTCCCCACGTCTTTTTGGAAAGCCTCGGTCGGGGCGAAGTTGCACCGAAAGACGAAATCTGATTTGTCGATCTCCTGCCCGCACTGGCTCCCCGTCAAGATCCCGCTGTTCCCCACCACGGCACAGATGTTGTAGTGCTTGTTCAGGATGGGGGACACGTCGGGAAGCAGAGACCTGAAGTTATTGCTGATGGAGAAGACGTACTTATGGCTGGAATAGTCGTAGTGCATCAGCTGCCCGATGCGAACGCTGTTCTTGGTCAGGGAGAAGTTCTTGATGACGTCGACGTGCTGAAGGATTTCCTGCCTAAGGGAAAAGAGCAAAAGAGCAGGAAAGACAGACTTATAGTCCCTTCTTTTTGCCGTGGCAATGGCTTTTAAATTAATATAAATAGCTGGGAATTGGGGAGCTGGCTCCCCACCTCGGGCTCCGCTTCTGACTGGCACCAACCTAAGGCTGTGTCTGTGCCTCTTGGAATTGTGTCGGGATTAAAACATTGGGCTGTCTGTGTAAGTCAAGGGTACAGCTCGTGGTACACCAGGGTGTGGGGAGTGTGTGACATTGTCCTGTTTGTGCTGTGACACGGAGGGCAGGTTTCTGCTGGGGCTCCCTGGGTGCGCCAGGTTTGCCTCGAGGTGTGCCAAGCAAACCCCGGATATCCAGCTGAATTAACAGGA
Source organism: Chiroxiphia lanceolata (assembly GCF_009829145.1). NCBI lineage: Eukaryota > Metazoa > Chordata > Aves > Passeriformes > Pipridae > Chiroxiphia > Chiroxiphia lanceolata. The sequence continues at coordinate 528,259 of NC_045671.1, read as the reverse complement.
GCCAATTTATAAATATCTCTGTCTTTATGTTCTCATTAACAAGCTTTGAATCACAAAACCAAGCGACAGCCTCTGTCTCCATCTATGCAAATACAGTTCCTTAATGTCTCATCTGCCGGCAGCTTTACAAGGGTTATTAGGGAGACTTACAAAGCAAACAAAACCAACCCTGCTCGGGAATTTCCCTTGCAGGGCATAAAATTAGAAACCCAATACCACTTTATTTGCTCGTGTTTATGGAAAACAAACAACCTTTCCTCCAGCTCTCATCCTCCAATGTCTGAGCATTAATGGAGTCCCACTGGGTGCCCTAATTATGGGCTCTGGCTGCCGGACAAGTGCAAAGGCAGCTCCTGAGGCATCAGCTAAAGTCATCGGGGGGTGGCACAGGGACAGGCTTGTGGAGCTGGTGGTGCCAGGAATGGAGCAACACCGAAGGGTGGCCACTGTCACACAGTCTGGGATGTCCCAGGGAAACGATGGCACGGGCAGAGCGTGCTCCTTGGCTCCCGAGGGCAGCGGGCAGCATATGGTGGCACTGGAAGGGAATGATTTGTCCTGCTGCGCTTGGAGAGTTGCCTGAAGGGAGGAGAGGAGCCCAAACCCTGCCCCGAGGGGTGCAGCAGCCCCATCCTGCCTGGCTGCAGAGCTGAGGGGCCTGGATTCCAGCTCCTGGGGTGGGATATGTGAACCGTGAGTTGTGAGGCGGCCCCCGAAGCAGCGGGCATTTGTCAGGACAAAATTACAGTCCGGGACGGCAGTAGCTGTCTGAAATGGCTAAATGGCTCTATTTTCATTTCCAGAAAAGTTTAATCTCTGTAATCAGCAAATAGATAAAGCGTACAAAGCCGTGTGCCCGCCCCCGCAGCCGGAGCGGAGCCGGAGGCAGGAGCAGCACTGCACTTGCTCAGAGCTGCCGGCAGCTGGGAACTTTCCCTGGGCGTGTTTTGGCCTCCATGAACGTGGCACTTCACGGCTGTTCCAGCCCTGTGTGGTTCCCAGTTTGAACCCCCGGCCGTTTCTCCCGGAGGAATGACGCTTTAAATCGCGCACCAGGAAACTGGGTCACGTCCTGGCACCATAACGTGTGTGCTGCAGCCTGGTGCCCTGCTCTGCAATAATCGAGTCTGCCAGGGTAGCTGCAACCGTCTGGGGAAACGCTCTGATTCAGCCTTTGTCTCTCGCCGCCGGCAAATCCCTCGGAGCTCAGAGTTCTCAGCGGTCCCTGAGCGCATTCCCTGAAATCCCGGGGGGCCGGGGACAGCCCGGGCCGTGCCCGGGGGCTCGCTCACCTCTGCTGGGCGAAGGCGCTCCGGTTGAAGGCCCACCTGGAGGGCTTCTCCTGCAGCTCCTGGCTCAGGGAGTTGGTGATGGGCACGAACGAGGGGTCCAGGAACTTCAGCGCGAACTGGGACCTGGGGAAGGGCGCACGGGCACCGACCCACGCACGGCACGCGGAGACACCCCCGCGGGCACAGGCAGGGACACCCCCGCGACACGCGAACACACACCCGGGCACACGGACACACGGACCCGCCGCCGGTACCGGCCGTGCCCGACCCGCCCCCGCCGCCGCCGCCATCAGCACCGCGGACAGCGCCCGCCGCTCCCCGCCCGCACGCGGCCGTACCGGGCCGGACGGGGCCCTACCGGGCTCTACCGGGCTCTACCGACCCGTTCCCACTCGCCCCGGGCCGTTCCGCGCCCCCACCCCGCAGTGCCGGAGCCCTCCCGCCCCTCAGCATCCCGGCGCTGCGGTTCCCACGCCCGGCGCTCCATCCCCGCTCCCGCGGTCCCTCCCGCTCCCCGCGCCGGGCAGGGCGCGGCCGGAGCCGCATCCCCGCCGCGGTGGGACCGGGGGCCGCCATCCCGGCCCCCCTGCCCGGCCCATCCGGGCATCCCGAGCGTGCCGAGCATCCCGGGCCGCGCTCACCTGAATCCCGCGTGGAACATGTACATGCGGGGCCCGGCGGGGCCGGCGGCGCGGGGCGCCCCGAAGATGTTGTCCTTCTTGAGCGAGACGTAGCTGATGAGGGAGAGGATGAGCAGCGCGACGCTGAGCATGACGAGCCCCAGCACGCTGGCCACCCGCACCATCTTGCAGCTCCGCATGCCGGAGGCGGCCCCGCGGCTGGGCGGGTGCGGGGCGGCCGCGGCGCTACATGGGGGCGGCGGCGGGGCCGGGGCCGGGCCGGCACCGCCGCGCTCCGAGGGAAAATGGAGGGATGGAGCGCTGAAATGGCAGCCGGGAGAGGCAGCCCCGGCCCCGGCGGCGCCGCCGAGCCTCCCCCTGCCCGCCCCCGGCCCCGGCACGGCCCCCCCGCAGCCGCGGAGAACGCACCGCCAGCCCCAAGTGTGCCCACCCTGACACCCCCAGTGTGCCCCCAGCAAGCCTGGGGTGCCCTGGGCACCCTTCCCGCTGCCTTGGGGCGCTCTGCAGCGATCCCCCAAAAGCCTGGGGTGGCTGGGGGGAGCTCAGCCTGGCAGCCCGAGTCCTGCAGGGATCCCCCAGACCCTCTGGATGTGTGTAGGGCTCAGCCATGGGGTGTCTGGGCTGCTGCGGACACTGTGACTGTGCCCGGGTGGGTGCTCGATGTCCCCAGCCCCCTGTGACACATTTCCCTGTGACACCACGATCACAGATGGCACATACAGGGCTGGGCAGTGCAGAACCAGTGCTGGCTCGGCAGACCCCCGTTCTTTAAAAGCCCGGTGTCTGGGGCAAGGTTCATTAAACCGGCCCCTAAATCACACAGCAAATTCCGCGTGAACTCCAAGAGAGCCTGACTTCTGAGCCGAGGACTGTCCCTCATGAACATGACTTCTGCCTGCTGCACTGCTCTCGGCGTCCTTTCAAACTCCATTTTTCCCTCACCAAGCTTTGCCCCCCCCCCCCAGCCCGCTCTGCCTCCCAGCCCCGAGTTCACTGAAGTGCCTTATAAATAATAAATCTTGTCTTTGTAGCCCCGTCCTTGCTCTGGGCTATATCCTACACGCTCTCCGTGCACCAGGCTCCCTTTGAAGAGCAGGAACACGAGCAGCTTGCAGGGCTGGGGTTTGTGTCACAGCGGTGCTCCTCCAGCCTGCAGTGGGAGTTCGACCCGAGCATGGCCCGAGGTCTATATCCCCCTCCTGTGGGATGCCTGTAGCTTTGGTGGAGAGAGAGGAAAGGCTGGGAATGGAGGATATAACAGCTGTCTGAGACAGGTTTTTGTGTGCCTGTTGTCCACCCAGTGCACACTGTCCCCAGCCTTGACATGGATGGTGGTGTCCTAGTGAAGTCCCAGCCTTCCCAGGATACACCAACCGCAGTTTTTGGCTTTAGATATTTTGGAATTCGGTTCTACAACCTTTAACGTCGTCTCCCGTAGTTTCTGACTGTGTGTCCTGGGGTTGGGAATAAACCCTGGAGCGAGGCTGTGCAACCCCGGTGTCACACACCTCTCCTGGCACTGGCAGAGCTTCCAGCTGCTGGGCTGGGAAAGACCACTCAGTCCCACACCTTCCAGCAGCCCAGGCTGCTTTAAGCCCCTTCCAAGCTGTCCAAGGGGAGGAGCAGCACTGTTCCCGGGCACAGCTCAGCCGGAGCACCCGGAGCTGCAGGAAGGAGGTCGCTGCCACTCCGGCCCCAGCTTTGGACCCCTTTCTCCCCTTATCCCGCCCATGCAAATGAGGTTTGGGAGCACCTTGGAAAGGTGTTTTGGTAAGAACTGTTCCAACCCTGCCTCCCTCCCGAGCCCCAGCCCCCCGGCCCCACAGCCAACAAGTTGCGGTGGAAACAAAGGCAGTTCTCGCTTCAGATTCCTCCCAGATAGCAATATGTCAGGAGCCCCTGGAGAGGCTGAAAGTAAATGAATCAGTGCTAGAAAGTGAAGGATCTCATCCGTGCTGAATGGTGAGAAGGAGTCCTGAGCAGCATCTCCATTGATTTTCCCGTAATTGACACCCAGCTCGGCTCGCCGGAGGCTGCGCGGGAGCGCCAGGCCCAGGTAGGGCCCTGCCCGGGGCTGCCTCACCTCAGTGAGGGGCTGTGGGGAGCACCAGGCCCAGGTAGGGCCCTGCCCGGGGCTGCCTCACCTCAGTGAGGGGCTGTGGGGAGCACCAGGCCCAGGTAGGGCCCTGCCCGGGGCTGCCTCACCTCAATGAGGGGCTGTGGGGAGCACCAGACCCAGGTAGGGCCCTGCCCGGGGCTGCCTCACCTCAGTGAGGGGCTGTGGGGAGCACCAGGCCCAGGTAGGGCCCTGCCCGGGGCTGCCTCACCTCAGTGAGGGGCTGTGGGGAGCACCAGGCCCAGGTAGGGCCCTGCCCGGGGCTGCCTCACCTCAGTGAGGGGCTGTGGGGAGCACCAAACCCAGGTAGGGCCCTGCCCGGGGCTGCCTCACCTCAGTGAGGGGCTGTGGGGAGCACCAGACCCAGGTAGGGCCCTGCCCGGGGCTGCCTCTCCTCAGTGAGGGGCTGTGGGGAGCACCAGGCCCAGGTAGGGCCCTTCCTGGGGCTGCCTCGCCTCAATGAGGGGCTGTGGGGAGCACCAAACTCAGGTAGGGCCCTGCCCGGGGCTGCCTCACCTCAGTGAGGGGCTGTGGGGAGCACCAGGCCCGGGTAGGACCCTGCCTGGGGCTGCCTCTCCTCAGTGAGGGGTTGTGGGCAGCTCGGGAGGAGCTGCTGGGCTGGGCACCCCGTTTTGGTGAGGAGAGGCACGGCCACACACTTAGGAAAGGTTCCCTCTTTTCGACTTAGGGAAACGGGACGGGAGAGTTGTGCTTCGAAGGTTTGCCCCTGCTGAAATCCACCTTTTCCAGGCTCTCTCTGCCGTGTCCCTCCTTCCTTCGAAGCTGCTGTTTGGGGTCTCCAAGCATGAGGGGGCCTCGGTCTGCCTGACTGGGCTCCGAGTGGTTTTCAAGTCCCTTTAGAACCAGGTGCTTGTCAGCCTGCTGGGGTGTGGAGGTCCCTGAATTTATTCCCGGGAGCAGCCGAGGCTGCTGGTCTGCAGTGGCTGCAAACACATTCCTGGGGGAAGGCGGTGAGGAGGGAGCACCTGCAGCTCCTGGAACGCTGCTGGGCCAATGAACCCCTGCACCCCAACCCTTACAGCCGCAGGAGCCGGGAAGGAGCCGGGAGGGATCCGGGCGGGCCCCTGTCCGTGTGAGCCGCCAGTCCCGCGGTTTCCCTGAGTCACTCCCGCCCGGAGCCCCGAGGTTCCTGCTGATGCAGCGCCGGGGGCTCTAAATGCTTTGTTGAACGCCTGCCCGCTGTGCCTAAGTGCTTTCAGCCCGGGTGGCTGCTGAATCGGGTTTCCTGGGACAATTATTTGGAGCATAAGTACCCAAAGTCTGCTCGAGCCCTTTTCTAAGTGCTTACGTTATTTTGTTTTAAAATCCCTGGCACCGCGTCCTCAGACCGGTCCCAGAGATGTACTTATTTTAATTATATTGGGGAAAACGCTTGCTGGCCACAACGGGATGTAAAACGTGCCGTGTTTTCTCTCGGCCCCGGAGCCCTCACTCTTCTGGCAGCTCCGGGAGCCGGCTGAGCCCCGCCAGGAATGTACGGGAATTAAACCCCAAGCGGGAAACAACGGGAATGACCCCGGGGTGTCCACGGGGAGGGACCGGTGTGCGTGTTGCTGCCTCCTCCACTCGCAGTGCAGGACCAGGGTTAGTTAAGCTGGGCTTGGCAAGGCCAGCAAGGCCAGAGGTTCCTGGGGACTCAGGGAACAGGGAGAGGACCGCCCCTGGAATGGGGAGGTCGCCGGATCCCTCGGGATGTGTCTGCCCGCCCGCGTCAGCCGACCCGACCTCAGCAAGGACGGGCGGCCCCCGGGTGGAAAATCCTAATGAAAAGGCTAAAGCTGGGAAGAGTTGGGAGCGATTAGTGGTGTGCATGCAGCTGAGCCTCCCGCAGATTACTCGTCTTTAGGCCCTAATCCTCCGCGCGCTGGAAAAAAAAAAAAAAAATCCCAAATCTCTTCATTTTTTTTTATGGAGTGATTATCACAGACTCCGGAACGATTGTGTAAAAATTAATCCCGGGGGATGAGGCCGGGTTTGGAGCTGCAGGGTGGTGCTGGCCAGAAGCTGGTAAACAAACCTGTCCCGGAGTGAGGGAATTAAGCTCGGGCCGGGGTCCCCTGCGCTGAGGGGCCTTATCCAATCGCTCCAGCCTGGGGCAGGACCAGCGGCTCATGGGGTGCCTGGGGTCACCCCACAGCCACAGGTCCCACAAAAGGCTTTCCAGGGCTTCCCTGGAGGTGGGCAGGGGGCTTTAAAGGCAAGAGTGGGACCATGCCATCGGTGGGGACAGTGCCAGCCCCCCCCCGGCTCATCCCTCCTCAGGGCTCCAGCTCAAAAAGGTGCTTAAGCCCCGCATTAGGAGCGCGCCGTCCCCGCTGCCAAGCGTGATGGATCTGTAACTATTCTGAAGCCACCCATGAATATTGCATGTGGATCCACTTATCGGAGCCTCCCCGGCACGGCAACCCGGGCCCACTTTAATAGGCGGCTGTCAGGAAATGCCAGCCAGGCAGGAAGAGTTGGGATCAGCCCTTTCGGTGCCAGCACGGGGGCTCCTGGGTGGTTGCAGTCCTCTTCCTCCCCTCGGCGTTTGACCCCTGCAAGCAAACAGCCCCTGGGTCCGGGGGGCTGCCTGCTGGCAGGAACATGGGGACAGGGACCACAGGAGCCACGGGGAGGAGAAGTGACTCTCCAATCCCCAAAAGCAGAGCCAGGACGCCCAGGACCTGCTGGTGTGGTGGCAGAGCACTGCCGGTGCCCACAGGGGCTCCAGGCAGCCAGGGGGGACCAGCAAGGTCTGCACTGCCCACGGAAAAGCCCCGCTGAGCACGGGCCTTGCAGTGATTCACTCAGTTTGGAGCTGGAGGTTAAGCCCGGGTTAATTTTCTGCATTAATCAGGAGGAGAGGGAACATTTTCTCCGTGTCCCTCTCCCGTTTACACGGCGGCTCCGGTGATTTCATTAGGATCCGCCAGGCAGGGGAAGGCAGCGGAACTCGGCCCCTTAATTAAGGCGCCCGTTGCTAAAGGCAGAAGGATGGAAAAGAATTAACCCCCCGTAAAACCCACGGGCTGCTGAGAAGGAGCGATGCATAATTTAGGAACGGGGAGCCCGCGACGCAACGTTGGTTGCAGACAGCATGTCTGAGCAGCACGACGGGCCCTGGATGGTCAGCAAAGAGCCCCAAAGTTGCACCTCTGGGCTAAATGGATGCATCTGGGGGAGCGAGGGGCTGTCCAGGAGACTGAGAGAGACTCCCAGGGAAAACACACCGCTGCTGCTGGTGGAGGCTCCACCAATTTCATTAATTAAAGTTCTAATTGTGCTTTGACCTCCTAGGAGGACCCTTGCCCTCCTTGGCCAAGGCAATTGGATTATTCCTCCCTGGCCCCGACTGTCAGAGCCTTCCTTGCTGCTGAAATGTTCTATTTCCCAAGCAAAAGGCTTCAAAAGGCCAAACGTGGAACTTCCAACAGCAATAACAAACAACGCCCGTTTATTGAAACAGACACCAGAAACAGCAATTCCATGGGCACTTCCTGGGGAAGGTTGTAGCTGGATTCAAGGAGAGGCCCTCTGGTCCCTGATGGTGCTCTGGGGGTTGGATACTGGATTGGGAAGCTCCTTTTTGACACATGGTGATGCCAAGCCCCCTCCCCGGCAGAGCTCAGCTCCGTCGCCCTCTGTCCTTCAGCCTCCCCTCCATAACCTCTAAATCACGGAATTATTTCCTCACTGACTGTAATTTTATTTTCCAGCCCTGGCTAACGAGCTCTTTGTGTAATGTATCATAAATTACTCAGGGCAAGATCCTTCTTTTACTTAGAACGGGTAAAAAATCGGCCCTGGCTCCAGCCTGTGCCCACACGGGGCTGGATTTTTCCAGCCGGAGCTCAGCTCCGCTCGAGCCCTAATTTTGCAGATAAACAGCTTCTATTTCATTAAATGAGCTCTGCCCAGAATGTTTGTCTTAGTTATTTCCAGCAAATTAATTCATAGGGCTTAATCTGTTTAGCATCTGATTAATGGGATTTTTAATCACCCATAATAATGATAATAAAAGGCTTAAAGCAATAAGCGAGGCAGAGGTGTGTATTTGTCTTCGCTCTGCCCATTGTCCTGACAGCCATCAGTGCTGGCCCATAACTCACGGGATCTGGCCTCGCTCCTCTTGGATCTGTCGACCAGGAGGAAAAACCTGAACCCCTCTCCTCGAACCGGGGCTGGGAAATCACCTGTTACCCAGGGGGGAGTTGGGAAAGCAGCACCTGGGGGCTCCTGGAGCCCAGACCCACCCTCCGGTGACACAAATGCCAGCCAGCCTCGTCTCTGGGAATAATAATAATAATAATAATAATAATAATAATAATAATAATGATGATGATGATGATGTCTCTGCTGCAGGACCCCTGGAATCCCCTCTGCTGTCAGAGCAGGCCCAGCAGTGACAGATCCCAGTGTGGCCTTAGCGGGACAGTGGGAGAGACAAGCAGGTATTTTTTGTCTTTTATCCATTTTTTATCTGAGGGCCGACCTCGTAGGAGTCCCACCTGGCCGTGACCCTGCCCAGAGCAGCTGAGACCAAACACAACTCACTGCACACGTGGCCAGGGCCCATCCTTCTCCCTCAGGGATTTGGCCCTGACTCCTGTCCGTGCTGGGCTCGCAGGCTGCTGTCCTGCCTTCCCCAGAGCAGAAACTCCCTGTTTTTCGCCTCTCAGCGACTGGAAGCCGAGTGTTTTTGGCTCTGGCAGGGTGAGGGGGAGGTCAGGGTCGGGCACAGGCTGCGGCATTTCCCAGGGAGGGATCGATACCCAACCAGCCGCGCTCGTGCTCCGAGCGGGGAGGGACATGTGCTGGGAGAGGCAAAAAGCATCCTCTGCCTCTCTCCCCGGGCTCCTTCCTTCCCTCTGCCCGCCTGAAATTGGAAAGAAAGGCATCGATCTCCTCCCCTTTTCGGGGGCGAGGGGGAAATTGCGGAATGAAGGCGACTTGAAAGAATGAGATGGATGGGAGCGACTGGAGCTCGTCCTCCACGGGGGAGGAAAGTGCAGCACAAATGATGATGGGAGCGATCCATCCGGCAGTCGGGGGCTGTGTCCGCGGCTCCAGCGGGGAAGGAGCAGAGCACGGGGTGACTGTGGGCTCTGCTGGGGGTCCCTGTGCTCCTGGGAAGGAGGAGGCATCCACACAGAGGTGCTCGGAGCACTCAGGGCTGGTGGGAGGTGGGCTTTGAGGAATGAGACGGGCTTTGAGGTCCCTTCCAACCCAAACCATCCTGCCCTTCTGTGGCACTTCTCCAACCACAACCCCCCCTCCTCCAGCACAGCCCGGGGGCACCGCCAGGCCCAGGCATGAGGCAGAGTCTCCCTCCCTTTTCTCCCCATTTTTTCCCCGGAGAATTCCCTTTTGCCCGCTGGAGACAGGTGCAGGTGTCCCTATCGGAGACATTCCCAGTAGGAGAGGCTCCCCCCCGGCTCCTGCCCCCGGCAGAGCAGTTATAAATTCCCAGTGCAGCAGGTTCCAGGCTGATTGCCTTTCCTGACGGAGCCTCGCTGGAAATGAGGCTTTTCAGGGATGACAGATAGAGCTGCTCCCCCGGAGCATCAATCCTGGCAGCCCAAAGTGCCTCCACAGCCCGGTGATCAGCCCAGGGCCCGGCTCCTCGGGATGGCACAGCTCTCCTGTGGCCATTCCTCAGCCCCGAGCCCCGTCGGCTCCGCTGAGCCGGGCGCTGATCCCGGATCCCAAGCAAACCTCCTGCCAAGGGCCATTGATCCCGTTGCTGGCCCCTGGAGCAGATGGCACTGGGGGGTCACGGATCTCCCTGGCACGTCAGGGCAGAGCAGCGGGTCTGGGCCGTGAATCCCAACCTGGCAGCTGTGACACCCCACCCAGGGCCTGTTTATTCCCCCAGCGGGGTGAGTTTGCCCTGAAGCCTCGGGGTCACCCTTAGGAACGTTCCAGATGTGCTCAGGGAGCCCTGGCAGCAGAGGGGACACAAAATTCCCTAAATTCGATGCAGCTGCGCCGACTTCCAGCCTGTTGCCACCTGGGCTGGCTCAGGAGGCAGCACCCTGCATCCTCTCACCCCTAAACACAAATCCCAGCCCAGCCAACACTTAGGAAATCCTCTCCCCTTCCCGAGGCAGCCGGCCGTGATCCTGCCGGCGAGCCCTCGGCGTTCCCGCAGCCCCGGCGCTCATTACTCCGCTCCCAGATGAACAGTAAGTCTCTGCAACAGTACTTACAGCCTGTAATAATATTACTGCTCGCTCTGCTACATGGTCCCTCAGTCATTTTTTCAATTAAAAAAGGCCCAACGCTCTATTAACCTTTTGCCTGCTCCCCCATCCTTCACGCCGGGGGCTCGGGGAAGGCATATTTTCCTGGGAAGCAGCGCCCGGCTCGCTGTCATCGCACGTGTGAAGTGCCATTTGTTCATTTAAAAATAGGAGCTGCTTTAGCCAGCTCCCACCTCTGAACTGCAGTGGGATCTCGGGGTGCCCCGGGTGGGAGGCGGGTGGAGCTCATTTGATTCCCGGGCTGATCCGCCGCTTTTCCTCCTGTCCCGAGGCACAGAGACCCGCCAGAGCCCCGGATGCTCCGGTCTGATTCCCAGGCTCCACAAATAACAGTGTACAACACGTTATTTGCCAGAAATCAGCCGAAGCCGGGCCCTTGTGAGCTGGCTGTGCTGTGCAGAACAGAGGCCCTGCTCCAATCAATAGCCTTTCCACTCTCTCTGCCTGCCCACTGCCCATTATTTCCCCGGGTTTATTTTGCTGACGGTCCCAGCTGCAGCAATAGGAGCGTTCCCGGTGGTTTGGGGCCGGGTTTGGAGCCCTAACCTGCTCCCTGGCAAGGCTACAGGTCCTGGGGAAAGAGGATATCCATAAAAACTGCTTCAGAAGGGTCTGGCAAAAACACCCAGCTCCATCCCAGCAGTGGAAAGAATCTGCAGCAGCGTCCATTTGGGGCAGTGCCCCCGTCCATCCCCTTCCTGAGGATGTGGGAAATGTCTTGGATTAGCTGAGTCCAACCTATGCAGCCCAAAATTTGGATCCACGGATCGTTCCTTTACCGAAGGTCTCAGAATTTCACTCATTAACCCCCCGCTGTGCCTGTGGGGTTAATGAGTGATTTCTATTCCACAGCTCCTCTCCCCACGTGGGGACTCTTCCCTCGTGGAGCTGCCTCAGGTTAAAGACACCTCGTTATTCCCTCATTTTCCCCCGCAGAAGTTCCCATATCCTGTAATCAGGGCATTTTTTCCCCTCTTTTCTCGAGGAGCTCTGCAGGTCAGGCTCTTTCAGCCGGTGTATTTTTGGCTCCCGGGTAATTTTGACGGCTATTTTCTGTTCTCCCCCCGATTTCCCACCTCCTTCAGAGCCCTGAGTACCACAACAGGCCGGAGCTCTGCAATCTCTGCCCACAAGTGCCCCATGCTGAGGCAGGAGCCGCTCCCCTGCTCCTCGCCCCCCGCTTCCCCAGGGCTTCCATTAGCCCATTTTCCCACAGCAGCTTTTTGGGTCTCCTGCTCCATTATTTATTTGAGGATAAACACCTAAAAGCCGGCTGTTTTTCCCCGAGCTGTTGCTCCCAGAGTGGTCTCCTCTGGGGTGCCCCCCCCGCGACATTTATCTCCAGCCTCGGGTTCTCCTGCTTCCCTCCCTGCTCCTCTTGTCCAGGCTGTGCCAAGGGACACCATCCCACCCTCTGGCATTCCTTACATCCTCTGCAGCCATCCCGTGGCTGATGGTGGAGATCAAACTGCCGGAGGGAAACGTTATTTACTTTTACCACTGTAAAATATCCCCGGCAATAAATCCAGTTCCAGTGCTGGCAAGGACTAAGGGTGTTCCTGAGAGGGGCAGCTCCCACTGGGAGGGCTCCAGGGCTCTCATAACTCTCCGTGTGGCAGCTCCAGAGGCTGGGGAGGCCCTGCCATGAGCATCCAGGAGTGTCCAGGACAGGCTTGGAGCAACCTGGTGTTCCAGCCCCGTGGCAGGGGGTTGGACTAGACGCTCTTTCAGGTCCCTTCCAAGCCAAACCAGCCCCTCTTGGCATCTGCCAGGCCCGTCCCAACCCTGCAGCAGGGTGGCAGCAGCGCCCGGGATGCTCAGCTCCCTTCCCAGTCGGAGTCCTGCGCCCCGTCTCCCTCCTAATCTCCCTCTCTCCAAGAGCTTATGTGGATTAGCAGGTCCCTCTGTGTGATCTGTAAACCCCCCCCCCCCGATCCCCAAACAACTCCTCTAATGGGATTGTGCCCACCTTTTCCAGCCTGGATGCACCTCCGGGCTGTGGGTGCGGGTTCCCGGGGCTCCCCCTCTTCCCAGCCCTGCTGCCATCCCTCCTTTCCCTTCCCAGCCCCGCTGCCATCCCTCCTTTCCCTTCCCAGCCCTGCTGCCATCCCTCCTTTCCCTTCCCAGCCCTGCTGCCATCCCTCCTTTCCCTTCCCAGCCCTGCTGCCATCCCTCCTTTCCCTCCCCAGCCCCCAGATTTATTATTCCACGGCAATCGTGCGGGATTGCATTTGAAATCAATTAGCACAGGTACTCGGAGATGAATGTTCGCCCTCGGAAAAAAGGGGATGAAAACATCGCATTTAAATAGAAATCAATTCCCCTTTCATGTATTCCTGCCCGGCTGCTGCCCGAAATTAATAGTTTTTAGATATTTGTGCGGGGAGAGGAGAGTCTGCCCTGCCAAGCACTTCCCTCTCCTCCTCCCCAGCTCCAGGCTCTCCCACCCTCAGCCCTCTGGCAAAAAGGGGCTGTTTGGTTTCCCGGCTGGAATTGCCTCCTCCCTCCTCATCTTCTCGTGACATCATCAGTTGTTTCTCCACGGGAAACCATTGAATTCCAGCACTAATAAACACCAGGGCTGCAGCAAAGGGACCCCAGGAGCTCCAGGATGTGCCATTACCCCGGGCTGGACCTTTAGAGGGAACCTCTTTGCACCAATTACGCTCCCAGGGAGCCCAAAAGGACGACAAGGCAGGGATTGAGGGATTGTCCCTCTGGATCCGGGGGCATTCCCGAGCATGGGGAGCCCCCCAGACCTCCAGCACCCCCAGGCTCCCCTAAAAGGGAGCTGGGCTGGGTGCCCACCTTGGCTCCAGTTCTGCTGCCAAGTGGTGCCACTCAGGCCCAAAGTTTGGGACAAAAGCAAGGGAAAAAAACCCCAAAAAACCCAAAGCAGCTCTTCTTTTCAGGCAGTGTCCCTGGGTGTCCCTCACAGCCTCTGTCCCACTGCTCAGACTTTTCCAAAGCCTGAGCCAGAGAAAAAGAACGAAAAATGGCATTTTTTGCCGAGCTTCCTTGGATATGGGGGCCAAATTCCCACGGTTACCTCGAGCAAGGGGTTTTCCCTGGGCTAAAGCGCCCGTCAGCAGCCAGTGCCTGACCCTCTCTTGGTGACAGGGTGCCCTACAAGTGACCTGTCCCCTCACCCCCAGCTCTTAATGCCAAGGGTCTTTCCAACCTGCTGGCCCCCCTTTTAATACCGTAATCATTTCAGTTATTATCCCCTTCAGCCTCCAAAATCTAATCCCAAATTTAAACAAGCATCTGTCCTCCTCATTCACCACAAATTACGGCCCGGGCCCCTCGGCCCTGCCCTGATCCCTTCGATCTGGTTTGGCCAGCACTGTTATGATTAATCTCCCCCTCCAATCATTTTTCCCTCCCATCTGTTTTCCAGCAGGAGTCCCGTGCCGAGCCCTGGGCCTGCCTGGCTCTAATCCTGCTGTGCCAGCTCCAGGCAGGGGGGAGGCCTCGCAGCCCCCGCCCTCATTTACCTCCCCTTCGTTTTAAGACATTTTCAGACATTTTTTGACCTGGTACCGGCGGTTTCTCCCAGAGAAATCAGGTTTTCAGCTCAGCTGCCTGGGTCAGGAGTACAAACTGTTCCCAGCCCTCTCCGTTCCTGGCCTCCAGGTATCGATCCCCGGCTCCATTTTCCTCGCTCTCCGCTCGATTCCTGCCGCTGCCTATTTTTGGTTCGCGCTTCCCGCCGGCAGATCCTTCTGGAGCTTCGCTCAGGCTCCCTCTGCTTCGCCTCCCACTGGCACTGCAGCACCTCCAGCCCTTCCCCAGGTGCCCCTGCCTGGCTCCCACTGGCAGCCCTGGCCCCGCTGCCCTCCCTGTGCCCACAGACTGCCCCGTGCCGTGGGTTTGGGAGCTCGGGGGGGGGCTCAGATTTATTTACAGCCCAGAGATCTAATTCATCTTCTAATGTGACTCGTACTCCCTTTTTATTTTTACATGCAGATAGTTGCAAAAGGTGCAGACTTTCACCTCTCTCCAGGGCTGCAAATCCCAGTTATTGAACCTGTACACACCCATCCCACCACTCTAAAGGCCGGGTTCTGTCTGTGCAGGGGTGTAAATGGAATTTAGGGTGCCCAAACCCCCCGCCCTCCACCCCCTGTGCTGAGGGTGTGCTCCAGCCATTTGTTTCCCCCTTTGACTCCCTACTTCTCCCCTCTCTCCATGTTATTTGTTACTGGCAGGCTGGGAAATCAATTCGGCTCCGGAGCCGGAGTCTCCGAAGGGCTGTGTGGAAAAGGCTGCCCCTTCCCGGGACAGCGGCTTGACACCAGATAAATCACCGCGGGTTTTTTTGCCAACGTGCCATATTTCAAACTCATAATCAGTCCCCCATCACCCCTCGCCTTCCTTCAGGCATCTCCTTCCCCCTGCCCGTGATTTATGTCCCCGGGTACCGACACCAATCGGACGTTTCTAATCCTCCCTCGTAGAATTTCTCTTGGCTGCATTTCCTTAATTACCCCTTTCTGACCTTCCTTTTTCCCCTCCTTACCCCTCCTGGGCTTCCTCCTTCTAATTTGCAGTGTGACCGTGGTTTCTGAGCCCCCCCAGAGCCGTGGGGACATGGGGGGTTTGGGATGGCACACTGGGGTGGGAGCAGCCCCGTGCCAGGCTGGGGCCGGGCACATCGCTCGGAAAAGCTCCCCAGGGAAGGACACGGGCAGCTGTGCCAACCCCAGCCGGGTTTGGGGAGAGGGAAAGCAGAGCAGTTAACTTTCTGGAGTGGCTGGAGCATCTCCCTCATAATTAATAAATGGGAGATGTTTCGCTGCAGCTGATCAATACGGTTGTTAGCGGGCATTGATCGCGGGGGGATCGCTCTTTTTGTGGGGACCATTTTTCACCTCTCCGGAACAAAGGGCTCCCCGGGGGGCTCTCCCAGCCCGCCCCAAACGGCCCACGAGGGAGAGACAATTAATTAATTCATTAACACCCCGAGAGCCTCCAGAGGGGCCGGAGCCTGTGCCAGTTTTGGGGTACAGACGGGTGGGGCCAGGGCAGGACAGGCTGTGCCCCCTCCTGTGCCATCACTGTGTCCTTGGAAGCCTCGTGCCAGGATCCTTTCCCAAGGAAAGGACCCAAGCTGGCTCAGCTTTTCCATGACAAACCCCGGGCAGGAACCATCCCCTCTTGCAGGCAGTTTATAGGGTGATAATAAGCCTGAAAAAACGCTGGGAAGTGACACTGGACATTCCAGGATTTGCCTTGGGAGATGAAATTTAAAGAGCTTGTTAAGCTGTTTGGGTTTGTTTGGTTTGGTTTTGTCACTGTGGCGGGTTTTTTTGGAGTGGTTTGTTTGTTTTTCCTCTCGAAGGAGCTGGAGGAAACACAAATTCAGCTCAGGGCAGCACTTCAGGCCTCGCTTTCTCCTTGCAGCTCCTGTTCACCCAGGCACCTCAGTCCCTCTGGCTCACGCAGGGCTGAGCCTGGAAGGGAATGACACGGGAGGGAAGGACCCGCTGGGAATGCTCACAGGGCCAGAGCAGAGTCTGGACATCACACCTGCAGCGCCTGCCCACAACCTGGGGGATCAATGAACAATTAATTCCTGCCACCACTGGTATCTCCCAGCCCCTAATTAGCAGCCCTGGCAGTTGTCTGTCAGGCAGGAGCAGGGGCACTCTCTTACCGGTAATTAAGGCTGGATAAACTTGTTTGGAAAAGGCTGGAAGCCTGAACTACCCAGCTGGGAGGCGGGGGGAAAAAAAATCCCGACAATTAAGACTGAGATCTTTAGAAGAGCTTTTAAATGTCAGAGCTGCCAGCGTTTGGCTCGGGTTAAACGCCCGGATCCCACAAGAATCCAGCCCCAAATTAGGATTTCAGATGTGCAGCGGCTCAGAAATGAAGTGGCTCCTCCACTTTCCCTTTTCCAGGGAAGGGAGGGTTGCTCCTGGCCCTGAGCACTTCCAGGGGGTGAATCAAGGTGATTACTGATGGCAAGGCCTGTTTTATCTGATCCCAAACGATCTCGTCCCCTCGGTGGCATCCTCACCCCTGGAGCAGGGCCAGGCTTCCCTGGCAGCCAGTGCTCGTAATTAACTCCATCCAGCCAAACCCCTCGAAATCCATCCCAGTTGGGCCCATAAATCCATAAATCTTTGCTCAGTCACTACCTGCAGACCAGGGGGAGTCTCTCTGACTTCCCACTTTCCTCGTGCTGAGTTGAGGATCAGGGATGGGCGGCGGGAGCGACGCCAGGGTCCCAGTGTGAGGCCCCATTTAAAACTTGGTGGACGGTAAAATTCTGGAGGAGACCAGCCCGTTAGTAGGAGTTTGTTAATGATTTTATGTCCCCTGCTGGCTCCCTGTTCGTTTTCCTTCGTGTTTTTGTCATTTGAACGGGGTGATGGGACAGATCCCAGCACCTGGGAGCCTCCCCGTCCCTCAGGACAGGGCACTCACCCCCACTCTGCTGGCAGAGAGTGGCTCACTCAGCTCCTGGTCCCACCTCCCGTGTGTCTTTGACAATTCCAGGGCCGATTCCCTCCCTAAGGAGGAGCAGGGATCCCGGGCAGGGATGTGGGCAGTGCCACGTGCCCAACGCAGCCCCGACTCACGTATTTTCCCTCCCAGCCGAGGGTACAGTGTCAGCCCACGACCTTTGTCACACCCCAGCGCTTTCTGGGATGCAAATTAGAGCCCTTTTTTTTTTCCCCCTTCCCCATCTGGCCAGATCAGACGGACCCTTCCTCGGCCGTCTCGGAAGCCGATGTTTATTGTGAGCCCCCCCCCCCGCTCCTCTCAGCGGGTGGACAAAGATAATACCGGCTTTATGCGCTCAGAAAACGCTTCGGAAAAATTTGGCCAAGTCGGGCGGCAGCTCCGGCGCTGATAACATCTGATAACATCTGATAAAACATCTGATAACATCCGATAACATCTGCCTCCGGGACCGCGCCGTGCCGTAAACAGGGCCTCGGAAAAAAAAAAAATAGCGCCCGCCGCTTCTCGCCGGCGATATCGATTTTTTTTTTGGTGTTGGAAAGGGTCAAATTCTAATGGCCGGCACAAAGAGAGGCTTGCGGCTCACAAAGAACGAAGTGCGGCGGCGGCGGGAGCGGCTCGGGGACGGGGAAGGGACAGGACAGAGCCAGGGCGCGCCTTTCCCATGGGAACAGGCAGCTGCTGCCCGTCCTGCCGGGAGCGTCCTGCCGGGAGCCGCGGGCTCTGCCGAGGGGATGGAGGGGCCCAGAGCCCTCCCCCGCCTCGGTTTGTCCTCGGTGGGACAGAGAAGAGTCCATCCGGGATCTGAATCCCGCTCCGAGGAGGGAGGGGTGGGCGGGCTCGGGACGGAGGAGGGAGCGCTGCCCTGGCAGGGAGCTGGTGGCGGTGCCACTCCCCAGCAGAGCCTGTCCTGCTCCTGTGCCTGTCAGGAGTCACAACGCAGCTAAAAGCCCTTCGGTGCCCTCGGCGGGGGCTCTCAGGATGGGCCAGCATTCCCTGGAGCCTTTGGCAGGAGGATCCCTGGGTGGGATGCAGCAAACACCAGGCCGGTGGGACTGGGAGCGCTCCCGTCCCTAAACTGGGAGACCCAGCCCAGCTCCAGCCCTTCCCTGTCCCCCTTCCACGGGCACAGCCCTGGACAAACCCGGTGGAGCACCGACAGCTGTGGAAATCCAAGTTCTGGTCCCTCAGAAATGCCTTGGAACAGGCTCCCGGCCTAACGGGAAGCAACAGCCTCGGCAGCAGAACGGAAAATGCCCGAGCAGCACCTGCTGAAAGGAGGGGATTGTACCCAAAGAGCCCGGGGCAGCTCCAAATCCCTTCATCCAAACAGCATTATTTATTCATATTCCCCTCGTATGGACTGCAGGGCTTGGAAGAGAGACAGGATCGATCGGGACCACTCAGAGAGGGGAACCTGGGATGCAGGGCCGGGCTGGAAGGGAGGGGAGAACGGCAGTGGGATCTTGCAAACCAGGATGTGGGACAGGGGCACAGCCGTACCCCAGGGCAGGGACATGTCCTTGGATCCTTCAGCCTCCCCTCCCGGTGGGAAGCAGGCTGGGTCCCTGCCCGGAGAACCAGGAGATGAGGAGATGATGCTTTCTTGTGGTCGCACGCAGGAGGGAGCTGGAGCCTTTGAAGGGGAAAAACAAACGTCTTTCCCACTCAATTAAACGTAACCAAAGGCTCTGGAAAAGCAAACGGGCTCCATTTACGGCTCGGGGACGGCGGGAGGTCGGACAACCCAACCGGCTGCGGTCGCCGCAGCAAACTCCTCCCCGGGATACTTCCCAGGGACGCACGTGAGCAGAGGGGAAGGTCAATCCTTCAGCTCCACGAAGCAAACCCCAGGCAAGGTCTCCCCAAACCCCCGGCGCTGCCCGAGCCGCTCCCAAATCCATCTCCCGGCTCGTTGTTCTGCCGGGCAATTTGTCATCGGTCGGGAATCCGCGGCAGCATTTTAATGCGAGGAGCTCCCGACCCTCCGTTTCTCTTCCCCCCCCCCCCCGAAGAAAAATAGCTTAATTTCTGCAGTTTGATAGATTTTCCTGAGCCTTCAAAAGGTAGAGAGAGAGAGAGGCTCTTGAAAATCGGTCGTTGAACTATCCACAGGCATTTTATAATGGCCGTAAATAGGCCTGTGCTGAATAGCTCTCCAGGCATCGCCTTGAATGGTGTCCTTGACACTGTTATTATTATCCCCACGGAAAAAAAGAAATAAAAAAGGGAAAAAAAAGGAAGGAAACAGAAAGTCTGGGAGCCTCTCCACGCCGCAGCCGGTGCCTCTCCGGGCTGCGGGAGCTGAGCTGCCCCCGCCGGATCCGCGCCCCCGGAATTGCCAGAAATTCCGTGGAATTTCCCGCCTACAACAAAGGGGTGCACACGCGAAATTTGGGGAACTTTGGAGCTAACGAAGGGCAAGAAGTTGGGGGGGGATTTATTTGCTGTCTTTTGGCCCCTTTGCCCACCTAAATCCTCGGCTGCTTTCCGTCAGGGAATGTGTTTGTGTAACTCCCATGTTCTGGTGTCCCGTTGCTCTTGGCTGATGAACCCCCAGCTTTGCGGGGGGTTATTTTTCAGGACAACCATTCCCAGCATCCCAACACATCTCCATGGAGCAGCTGCGAGGTGTTTCCAGCTCCAAACCCTATCCTGACCCTCCTCCACTGCATCTCCCACCTTTCCCCCCGGACCTGTCCTTTTCCCCCTCAGATCCCGTGGGATTCCGTCACGAGAGACGCCGCGGAAAAGCTCCGGGTTAATCAGCACGAGCAATTTTCTCGGCATAAATAAGGTGCTGCCTTCATTTCTTGAAAGCCACTTTTGATTTTTTCAGCCCCCTCACGAGGCAAAAATAGCACGTCCTAGAAATGTCAGCGGCGCGGATGGATTTCTCTCCCTGGAAAACGGGCCACGGAGCAGCCTCGGAGCCCTTCCCGTGCAGGGATGCTCTGCCAGGGGGTGGGTTTGGGCTGGGAGAGACCTTAAAGCTCATCTTGTTCCACGGCAGGGACACTTCCCACCAGCCCAGGTTGCTCCAAGCCCCGTCCGACCCGGCCTTGGACGCTTCCAGGGATCCAGGGGCAGCCCCAGCTTCCCTGGGCAGCCTGTGCCAGGGCCTGCAACGTGTCTGTCCCCTCCCTCTCCCTGATTCTCACACCAGCACTCGGGGGTGGCTTTTCCCTCCTGGCAGCGCCGCCCCCGCCCCTTCCCGGCACCGCCAGCGCTAATTGCTCCCGGTTCGTTAGTGAGCGACAGCCTCCCTCCCTCCCCCCCTCCCGGGGGGCTCCAGAGCCGCCTTTCCTGGAAGTGTTTCCTCCCCGGGCCGCTGCGTTTCCGCGTCCATCCATAATTGATGCCAGGCTGGGATTTCTTGCCCCGCCGGCAGGACCCGAGCCGGGATTTGGGGTGGAGCCAGGATGGAGCACAGCCCGTGGGATCCCACCCTCGTGGGTGGTTTCAGGGATGTGGGGGACAGGGATGGGATGGAAACCTGCCCTCCCACGTGCTCGTTAGCAGGGATGAGCTTCCCCCCGAGGTGTCCAAGTGCTGTTCCAGCGCCGGAGTCTCCCTCGCCCTTCCCAAACACCTCAGCCCCCCCATCCCGGGAAGGTGCCCCGGGGATGAATTGTCAGCTCTGCCTTGCTGGGAAACCTAAACCCCCCCCATGAAACCCTCTCTGTCACGCCCCAGCCCACCCCACGGTTACATAATTCCCAGCAGGAACGAGCGCTCCGAGTTTTTAAGCCGCCGGTTAATTGTCTCCCTCCTCCCCAGCGGCGCGGAACAGGCACGGAATGAATCCCACAAAACCACAGCTGACAGGGGTTTAAAAAATCTGTTCTCCTGCAAGGAACTGCGGGAAGGATGGGTGATTAATGAAGACTAGGGAAAAAAAAAGGTTTTATCCAGCAGATTAATTTCCACGGGTGTTTAAATCCTTGGCAGAGCCGGACAAGGGGGAGATTTAAGGTCCCTTCCCACCCAAACCATTCCAGGATCCCGTGATTCTCCAACCTCCCCCTGCAGCCAGTGTTCCAGGAGCAGGTGGACAGTTTGGAAAATGGGAAATCTGGGCAAATTGACCCTGTGAGGAGCAATCACAGCTCCACTTCCCATTTCCCAGGGCAAACCTTCCCCCGGGACCGACCCTCAGCTTTCCCCATTTTCCAAGCGGATGCACTTGATGGGAACTCATCTCCTGGATCCCTGGGGTGGGACAGGGCCCGGCTGGATCCCTGCATCCGTTCCCAGACTGGATTTGGGCTCTGCTCTGGTTTGTTCCCAGCAGCACCACCCCTGAGTTTGTTCCTGCAATGACATGGATTTTAACCCATTTTCTGTCTGAAACCCATTTTTTTAATAAAAAAAGCCCAATTTAAACTGGCCGGATGTGCAGAGTCCGGCGTCGTTCCCACGCCGGAAGCCTCGGTTTCCTTTCCCTGTGCTGAACTCCGGGAGTGAGTAAACGCCTGTTTAAAGTTATTTACATCAATAAATAAATATTTACCCCCACTTGAAGCCGCTCGAGCCCTGGGCAAACAGGTTCCAATTTACCAAAAAAAATCAATTAAAACCCCGCGTCCTAATGCGCCGACGTTCCCGGAGACGTCGCTCCCGCCTCGCATTCCGAGCCCCAAATCAGCATTCCAAAAGCTCGGCTGTGCTGAAAGAGCAGAAAGTTTCACCTTTTAATTTTTCATAGGGGATTAATTTTTAATTTCCCGACATCAGAGAGAGAGGGAGAGAGGGAGAGAGAGGGGGGAAGTTCCCCAGGAGCCTCTCCCGCTTCAAAGCGCGCTCCAGGCAACCGCTGCGGCCAGGGCCAATTTATCACACCGGAGGCTCTGCTCCATGGGGTCTTTTTTCCTGATTTTTTTCCCCGTTCAGACAAAAGTCTGAATGCTGGGGAAGTTTTCTGAGAACTGGGACCAGCCTCGCCCAAACCCACCTTGGAGTGTCAGGGTTCAGAACGACTCCGTTCCCCTCCCTCTCCCCGCGCCGCCGGCTCGTCCCGGCCTTGTCAGAACACATCCTGTAGTCAGAGCTTGGAAAGATTTCCCTCCTGGCTCCCAAGGATTGATTTTTCCAAGGCTCAGCAGCTGAAGGAGAGCAGGGGGTTCTCCGGGCGCTGCCGCCTCTGCCCCTTCCCTCCCTGGATCCTCCCGGGAATGCCGGAGCCACAGAGGTCGAACACATCCACGTGCTCTGGAAGTGGAGGATTCCCACAATTCCTGCTCTCATTCCTGCCTATTTCCAAAGGGAATTACTGACACCCAGGAAAACCGACAGGTTTCAGTCCAGTTTTATTCCACGAGCATATTTACACCGGGAATTTGAATCCACGCGCAGGGAGGGCAGCGGATTCCCGGAGGAGCAGCCCCTGGAGCCGCTCACACGGTGACTCCCGTCACCCCCCTCTCATCCAGGTGTCACCTTTGGCTTGGGAACTGCCAGGGAAAGCCACGGACACCCCTACACTCACAAACACAGCATGGATACGGCACGGGAAGCTCACACTGGAATGACAGGGTCGGGAATATCCGCTGGGAATATTCCCAGCAGTTTGTGTTCAGCATTCCTAATGTCCTGCTTTGGAATGGGATTTTAAACAGCAGACAGATATGGAGCTGCTGGGCTGCAAATCTCACCTGAGCACTGCACAAGGAAATAAATGCATTTTATCCTTAGAAGCCATTTGAGGAATTAATTTCTTCCTTTTGGATTCTCCAAGTACCGGTTTTAGTTTAACACGTAGGGCCAAGCTCTGCAGCCAAGGAAAAGCTGGACAAACACACAATTAAGAGAGAATCTTCTCTTGCCCGTGAGCAGAAACCAGCAGATTTCACACTAAATATTCCACAAAATGAAGATATGTAAGAAGGAAACACAGTCACAGCCAGTGTAACACAGGAATATTCCTACTGATGGAAATGTTTCAGTCTATCCAGTCAATAATTTGCTTTTTCCATAGTTTTGATCATTTTTCCAGCCCCAAATGGCTCCTCTTTGTCCTTTATTTAAATAAATACCTGCACTGGCAGCAAAAACCACCTTTATATATAAATACTCCTTTTTTCCAAGTTTGCTGTTCCATTGAAAGGGCTTTTTAAATTATTTATATACACTATTATTTTTTCCTTCCGGCCTGGGCGCAGCAGCACTTCCCAGATCCCTCGGAAACGAAGACTTGATCCCAAATTCCAGCCCTCCCCATTCCCAGGCTCTGGGCTGTGTCACCCACCAGCATTCCGGGAGAAAATCCATGTAAACAAGGAGCTGTTGTGGTAAACACTGACATTCCGGGAGGCTCCAGAGGGAACAGGGGTGGGATGACATCCATGAGGAGGAGCCAGGCTCGGGATGAGGTGCTGCTGATCCCGCTCTGCCGGCTCTTCCCGCCGCCGCCGGCATCTGCTTCCTCCTGCACGCCCGGGAAAAACAGTGTCAGCTGCCAGCGGGATGGGATGAGCGCTCGGAATCACAGGGATCCCCTCAGATCCCGGCAGAGCCCCTCAGAACTGGGCAGGATTCCCTCAGATCCTGGTTGAGTCCCTCAGAGTGGACAGGATTCCCTCAGATCCTGCCTGAGCCCCTCAGAGCTGGGCAGGATTCCCTCAGAATCTGGATTCCCTCAGAGCCAGGCAGGATTCCCTCAGATCCCGGCTGAGCCCCTCAGAGCCAGGCAGGATTCCCTCAGATCCCAGCTGAGCTGGGCAGGATTCCCTCAGATCCCAGCTGAGCCCCTCAGAGATGTGTAGGAATCCTCCAGAGTCTGGATTCCCTCAGAGCCGGACGGGATTCCCTCAGATCCTGTCCGAGTCCCTCAGATCCCAGCTGAGCCCCTCAGAGCCCGGCAGGAACCCCTCAGATCCCCACTGAGCCCCTCAGAGCCTGTCAGGAACCCCTCAGATCCCGGCTGAGCCCCTCAGGAACCCCTCAGATCCCCACTGAGCCCCTCAGAGCCCGGCAGGAACCCCTCAGATCCCCACCGAGCCCCGCCCTCGGCGCTCCCCTCACGCGACGCCCACAGCGAGGGGCAGGAGCGCCCGGATTTCAGGGAAGCTCCCTGATTTTCGGGAAGGCCCCACCTAGACCATGAAGCGGTGCTCCTTGCCGTCGTGGGCCATGAGGATGACGTGGCGGTTGGAGGTCCAGATGAGGCGGGCGAGGCGCAGGGCGTTGTGGGAGCCGGGCGAGGCCGGCTGCACCGGCGGCACCTGGTAGGTCTTGATGCAGCGCAGCTGCGGCGCCGAGTTCAGCATCCCGATGCTCCCCAGCAGGGACGTGTTCATCTGCACGACACACACACCTTCCTGGGGCTGCCAGGCACGCCTGGAGCTCCTCCCAAACTTCCACGACCCTGGGACCACCATGGCTGGGCCCAGGCGAGAGGCCGCTCAGAAGGATCATGGAAGGTTTGGCTCGGAAGGGACCTAAAGGATCATCTTGTTCCAGTCCTTTCCACCAGACCAGGTTGCTCCAAGCCTGGCCTTGAACCCTTCCAGCCCCATCCCACCTGGCCTCAAACGCTCCCAGAGATCTCCTGAGTTCTGCCCTTTGGAAAACAGGCCCAACGCTGCTGATTCCTCTTTCCCTTTAAAAATCCAGGGAAAGAGGAATCGGCAGCATTGGGCCTTTCTCCCCACCCCAGGAGACCTTGGCAAAGCCCAGGATATTTCAGGGGTGCTATTGCTGCTGAATCCTGAGCGGTTCCAGGTCGGAGCCGTCCCTTTTTTCCGGCTCTCCCCGTGTCACGGGGTGTAAATCACGGCCCCGGAGCCGACATCGCCACCATTTAAATCATCTTGAGTAATAACCCTTTTAAGATGACTAATGCCCCCGATTTCCCTGCATTAATAATCGTGCCAAGCGCGGGACACGGAAGGGAAGAATCTGAAAACTAAATGTGGAGGGTGTTTAACTCTTCGTGTTTGGCTCGGAAGGATTTTTAAGGATCATCTCTTCCACCAGCCCAGGTTGCTCCAAGCCCCACCCAGCTTTGACCTTCTCTCCCTCAGGATTTTTTCCCCCAGTTCCCGAAGGAAGGAGGGCTGGGATGTGTCCTCACCTGCCAGAAGGAGAGGTGGCTGTCGGAGTTGGAGTAGGTGGCGAGGTACCGGCCGTCGGGGGCGAAAGCCACGGCGGTGATGGGGCCTTTGTGGCCATGGATGGTCTGGGAAAGGGGGAGAGAGAGAGAGAGAACAGGGATGTGGGAGGGGTGTCTGCTCAGGGTTAAACACCACCACAGCTCCTCGGGAGCATCCTGAAGGCTGCTCGGCCCATAAAATCATCCCCTGCCAAATCCAGTTTTTAAACTGGATAATTTGGCAGGATTATGAGCAAGGAGGAGTCTTTAACAGAGATTTTTAAAAATCCTGCACTCCCCCACGAGCTCTTCTCCTGCAGAAAAGGTCCCAAAGCCTCAAATATGTATTAAATCCGAGTGGCCACAGGAATTTCTCACCGAAAATCCCCTTTTCTCTTGGATCAGCAGTAGGAAAACCCCATTATCAGGGCTCCTGTGCCCATCCCAGATTTATTGAAGGATGAAGACTCGCTGCTTTATTCAGAACTCATTCAAATATTCATTTCTCCCTCCTGGCAAAGGTGGGTGAAGCCCAAATCTCCCTCCTGGATGGAATCAAACCCATTAATGAGCTGCTCCCGTGTTTAGCCCCATCCCACCCTTTTAGCACGGAATACTTGTCCATAAAACAGGTTTGGGGGAGACAAAGGTAGAAAAATCAATCCCCACAAGTAAAAGTTTAAAAGAGAAATCTCATTTTTTAAAAGAAATTTATGGGCAATCTCTCTTAACTTACCCCAGTTTCAGCAACTTTATTAATTTAAATCTCTATGTCAGTTCCAGGAATAATCCCACTTCAGGGCTGAGAAAACATCAATATTTATATCTTTAAATTCATTTTTGGTTTTGCCTTGGACTAGCCCAGGGATGGGGCAGATCCATAAGGATCCCTTCCAACTCGGGACACTGGGATTTATTTCATCCCTGAGGCAGATGGGATTTGCTTCCTAATACCAGGTTCTCCTGCCTCACCTGGATTTGGGAATGCAGGATAAACACCTTTAAACCACCACATTCCAGGACAGCATCTTTCATTCCCTAATTAAACTTCATTAAAAAGCAGGCTTTGCTTTGAAATAAACCCCCAAAATAACTCGTGTTTCTCTTTAATCTTCCCCTGCAAATGATGAGGTTTTAGATACAAAAATTACAAGTATTCTCTGAAAGGCAGCTCTAAATATTAATGACAGAGATTTAAATCAATAAAAATGGAATATTTCAAAGCCTCTCCTTACAGATCCAAATACATTCCTGAAGGAAAAGGAGATAATTAAACAGAGGAACTAAGTGGGGGGTTTTGGGGCCAGACTCTGTTACCCAGCAGGAATTTATCTGACAGGACTTGAAATAATAATTCTACGGATCCCAAATTTCAGGCCAATGAGAGGAACATGAGGAAAAGCCCCCCCCTCCCCAAAATGTGAGTTAATTCTTCTGGATGATCACAATTAAAATGAATGAATAATGAAATAATTAAAATATTATTAAGGAACTTTCAGAGATGAATATTTTCCCATCATTCCCAAACCGACAACCACCAGGTATCCTAAAATCCAGTTAGCTGGATCACACTAATTTAGGGTTTAATGTGATATGAAATAGCAGAATATCAATATTTTCCTGGGTTGCTGCACCCCTAAATACAGTATTTTTAATTGTGTGTTGATAATTAGGAACTTGATGCAAAACATTAATAATTTGGTTGGAATTTAATATTCTTGCAATATTTAAATGGACAAATGACATTTAATGACTTTGAATTTTCTTGTTATTCCCAGAAACCTTCACCCTGAGCGTAAACTGAGCCCGACTGGACATTTTAAGCGGTTTATTTTGGGGATAAAAATTGCCATTTGTGTTTAAACCACGTGGGGTTTAACGGTGGCAAAACAAAAGCCGCATTTTCCAGGCCCTCGGAGCCGTTTTGCTGGTTCCCCGCGAGCCATCAATTATCTTTATCAAATCCCAGGATCTCATCTCAGCCCCTGATCAAGATGGAGCCTTATTTTCGCGGGATGCGGCGCTATCCGGACATCAAGGCCGGAGCAGAGGGAAAAGCCGGGAAGGGAGGGATCAATAATCATCATCAGCTCGGAGCGGTTGGGAGGTGGAAGGTGCTGATGGAAGTTCGACCTCTTTTTTTTGGGGGGAAGCTGATAAAGTTTAACCTTTGCAATCCCTGAGAGCCAGGACTCAGCTCTGTGGGAATGGCTGGAATCCTCTCCAACATCCCTCTGGGATCGAGCACGGAACACCCACAGAGCCGTTCCCACCACATCCCGTCGGATTCCGACAGGGAGAACCAGGCTCGGTTCTAAAGCTGGGCCTAAGCTCAGCCTAAAAGTGACAACCTGGGGGCTGCTCCCCACACCATCCACCCGGGAAATCCTCCTCCAGAGCCTTCATCTCCTGTCATCCGCCTCGGAATCTGCGTTTTTAAAGGATTAGAAATATTCCAAAAATGGAAAATGCTACATGGATTCAACAGCAAATATCAGAGATATTTATATCCCAAATTATGCTGATGCTCAGCTGGTTTTTTAAGGAATTCTGAGCCTTGGATTTCCTAGAATATGTGAGGGGGGAAAAACACGAGGGGGGAAAATGGAGAGGGAAAAATGTGAGGGGGGGAAAAAGGTGAGGGGGGAAAAATGTGAGGGGGGGAAAACGTGAGGGAGGAAAACTGTGAGGGAGGAAAAAATGTGAGGGGGAAAAAATGTGAGGGGGAAAAATGTGAGGGGGAAAAAATGTGAGGGGGGAAAAATGTGAGGGGGGAAAAATGTGAGGGGGGAAAAATGTGAGGGGGGGAAAATGTGAGGGGGGGGAAAAAGGCGAGGGGGGGAAAACGTGAGGGGGGGAAAACGTGAGGGAGGAAAACTGTGAGGGAGGAAAAAATGTGAGAGGGAAAAAATGTGAGGGGGGAAAAATGTGAGGAGGGAAAACTGTGAGGAGGGAAAAATGTGAGGGGGGGAAAAAGGCGAGGGGGGGAAAAGGTGAGGGGGGGAAAACATGAGGGGGGGAAAACGTGAGGCGGGAAAATGGGGAGGGGGGAAAAACATGAGGGGAAAACATGAGGGGGGGAAAACATGAGGGGGGAATCCAGTGGATTCCAAGCTCAGGGCATGGATCCCCCTTGGAATTTTGGAGGCCAAACCCACCTCCAAAGCTGCTCCTAGAGGGAAAAGCTCCGGCTGTGGCCGGGCTGGCTTCCAGAGGCACGGAGCAATCAGCGGGGTTGGTTTATTAGGAGTGTCATGGAGACGGTGTGAAAAATCCAGGGCCATGGGCTCCGGGTCAATACGGCTCCCGAGCCGGAGATAATCAACAGCCCGGCCCTGGGAGCTCTGGGAGCTGCCAGCGGCTGAAGGGCAGATCAATACCGGCACGGGAAGGGCGCCGCATCCCGAAAATCCCGCGGAATTTGGGAACACAATTCACTGATAAGAGCAAATTTTACTGGCAAAAGCCCTGTGCTGGTTAAACATTGGTTTACTATTTGTGAAAAAGGGGGATTCTTGCTATCCATCATCCTATTCCATCTCATTCCTCACTGGGTTCCTAAATCAGCCCTTCCTTAAAAACCAAATAAAAATTCACTGGAAGGGAAAAAACCCCAAACAACCCAAAAATGGTTTTCAGGAAACCACTGATTTTTTTTTTTTTTTTTTTGGAACTTTTGGAATAAAAGGAAATTAAAATCCCGAGCTTTTCTCCCCTGACACAAATTTTTCAGCCTCATGTTATTCCACATCTTCTGAGTAGCCCCAAAAAATCTGCAGCTGCGAGAAATAACTTAAAAAACCTGGATTTGGAAGCAGGAATCTGCATCCAATAGATGGCATTATGGAATCCAATAGATTCCATAATTTACCTGGAACATTCACTGAATGTTTCTATCTCATGAATAATAATAATTAAAGCTGCAAAGGACCTGCCCTAATTATCCCGGAAGTCTTTTCGGTGCCCTCCAGCTCTGTTTTCCAGTGGAAGCTTATTATGGAAAGTGAGGAAACCAATGAATATTCCCCACCATGGAGTGAACCATCCTGGAATTTTGGGGAAATAACCCCTGGGCTTTCAGATCAGCTCCAGGTTTTCCTGACTAATCCAGCAGCACCCCATCATTCCCAGTAGGACTCTACACCCCTTAAGTCCTTCATTAAACTATTGATCTCCCCGGTGTTATCCATAATATTCCAGTGGTTCGGCACTTCCCTGGATGCAGAGCTCGCTGCTTCCAGGAGCTCCCAGGTTTTATTTTCCGGGAAGGAATTCCCGGTGATTTCTTTTACCTGACACTTCCCGGTGCGGATGTCGTAGAGCGCCACGGATCCGTGCCGGGCTCCCACGGCGATCCGGTGACTCCGCTCGTAATAACTGACCATGTAGAACCTGCAGGGGACAGGGAAACCACAGGAAAATCCAGCTGGGATGCCACTGGATAATTTAGGAAGGGCTGGAGCAGGGATGTGATTTAGGAATCCGCCCGCTGCCGGTTTAATACTCAGCATTCCACAAAGCCACCGGATTTTGATCTGTTACCATGGAACCCGATTGAACACTCAGATTGATTTATTTTTCATACAGAATGTTGGGAATAATCCATGGGATAACCACCCACGTGCCCACGTGTGATCCACACTTTGTAAGCTGGAAGTCAAATGGTTAAATGACAATCCAACCCTTCAGGGCATTTCCCGGGAGAATCAAATGGGGAAAAGAAGGGAAGCGGAAAGAAAAATCTGCCAACTCATCAATTTTTGATGGGCATACGGAAAAAAAAAAGGCATTCCCTAATCCAAGAATATCCTCGGGGTGAAGCCTGGCATTGTCCTCAGTGCCCGGTGTGAGCGTGTGGGAGCAGCTGGAATTCCAATCGCTGCAAAATCCAAGGAATTTCCACACCTGGAAAGCCGAGAGTGTCCAATTCCTTACTGCATATTGAAATCCTTGGGGATATTCCTGTGCCTTCCCTCACAAAGGCAGGGAAAACACCGACTGCACTTCCAACTGCAACTGGAATTTTACAGGGAAATTTTCCTACACCAAAATCCACAAGAAATCTCTGGAATTGATCCCTAAAAACATGTGCCAAACAACCAATCTCCCAGCGATTTATCTCCCCATTCCTCAGCATTCCCAGAGTGCCATAGCAACTGCTTGCTCCTCCGGCGTGGGATGGGAGAAAACCGGGATGGAACGTGGGGAAAAAAACCATCAGGAATAAAAAGGAAGGAAGAAAATCCCTGGGTTTCGTGCAGGAAAAAGGGGAAAGCACTTCCATTTGGAATCTCTCCAGAGATTCCCCCCCGTTTTCTACAACCCGATGGCAATTTTCCCTGGGCTCAACAATCCCGTCAGTGGGTGCTGGATCATTTTTATCCCGGCTATAAACAGGAAATATTACAGGTAATTGCCAAGATTTTTAAAAATACTGCAGAGCTATAAATATACAACAGGAATAGGGAGGGTTTTTGCACTAATTCCCACTTATCCCTGCTTTTATGCTTTAAGGAAAGCCTTTTAAAGCATCATCACCTCCATCAGCATCCAAGCTGGCAACAGGAGGACTGTTCTTTTCCCTGAAACTATTTAATATTTTAATAGCTGATTAAATCAGAACGTAACGGCCGACGGGTGATTATTGGAATTTATTGGTTAAAGAGGAGAACTGGGATATTTATCCAAGTTTAAAGATACTGGAAATGAGCCCGTTTGATAAATCACGTTTGACTCTTTGTTGTTTGACAGGCTCAGTGTCACCTAAAGGACCATTTCACATCCTGCTGGTGGTCCCAGCATTCCCTGAGGAAGAGCTCACCTGCAGATGGCCGGAAAACATTCCTGAAGGCCCTTTTTCTTCACTAAAGATCCTTCCAGGCAATACATGATGATGTCCATCACCTCGGAAACAACAATTCGAATCAGTTGGACAATATTTTCCATTTCATAATTAAAGCTGTGAAGCTTTAATTCCACCAGTTCCACCTCCTGCCACCTTTCAGCAGAGCAGGTCACTCCAAGCCCTGTCCAACCTTCTCCTGATCGGGATTCACTCACCTCCACCAGCAGGTCCACGACGTCCGTGGGCATCTTGTCGATGAGGATCTCGATGACCCGCAGGATCTCGCCCTTGGCCCGGGCCAGGGTGGTGGTGTGGATGTTCTGCTGCGACTGCGTGTTGGCCGCCAGCGCCGTGTGCCGGTGCACCTGCCGAGAGCGGGGACGCGCCATCGGAATCACCGCGATTGGAAAAGACACCCCCCCGGGTCGTCTGGCCTACACCAACCCCCTCATCCTCCAAACCCCATGGAAAAGCCTCCATTCCATTAGAATTCCTGCTCAGAGGGTCATGTGTGCACTGCTTGAAGCAAGCAGGGTTTTCCACAAATCTGGAAACTTTCTGCGACGCTCTGGAAACTTCTACAACCAAATCGAGCCGGACTCATCCCACGCTATAAATCCGGGGGGGTTGGATCTCTTTGGGCACACCAACACTCCCTGGGGTGGAAGGGTGCTGGCTGCAGGTGCCCCTGGGCACCCCAACACTCCCTGGGGTGGAAGGGTGTTGGCTGCAGGTGCCCCTGGGCACCCCAACACTCCCTGGGGTGGAAGGGTGCTGGCTGCAGGTGCCCCTGGGCACCCCAACACCTCCTGGGGTGGAAGGGTTGGTTGCAGGTGCCCCTGGGCACCCCAACACTCCCTGGGGTGGAAGGGTTGGCTGCAGGTGCCCCTGGGCACCCCAACACCTCCTGGGGTGGAAGGGCTGGTTGCAGGTGCCCCTGGGCACCCCAACACTCCCTGGAGTGGAAGGGCTGGCTGCAGGTGCCCCTGGGCACCCCAACACTCCCTGGAGTGGAAGGGTGCTGGCTGCAGGTGCCCCACTCACCTCCTTGGCGATGGTGGTGATGAAGGCGGGCGGGCGGGCGGTGGCGATGAGGGACAGCGCGTGCCGCGCCGAGCGCGCCGAGTCGGCCGCCGGGCTCAGGGGTAGCCCCATTGTGATGCTAAAAAGGGGGGCCAGGGTGGACAAAAGGCAGGGACAAAGAAAGAAAGAAAGAAAAAAAAAAAAAAAAGGAGCATTAGAAAAATATCGAGTGCAAAAAGATTAGAAAGCAGCTTATAATGTCAGTTCAAGGTCAGCGGGAGCGCTCCGGCGGTTCCGGGATAATGGACTCCCAACAATGAGCAGTGATTAGGAGTCAGGGTGTTCCTGCATCAACCCCAAATCGAATAATTAACCATGAAGATTGAAAACAGGGAGTGCATCTGTCCGAAGTGGGGGAAAGGCCTTGTTAACAAATGATCTGGATGTGCTGAATACACATCAACCCCCACGGAGGGAGAGGCCAGAGAGCCCGGAGCGTCTTCCCGAGGATTTATGGTTTGGGCTTTTCCAGTGTTTGAAACACTGAAGGCTGAGAAATCTTCTGGGCAGGGAAATTCTCTTAATTCAAGGCTTTTTTAGTTGCTGTGACCCCTGGAAGTGTCCAAGGCCAGGCTTGGAGCAATCTGGACTAGTGGAAGGTGTCCCTGCCCGTGGCAGGGGGTGGGACTGGATGATCCTTAAAATCCCTCTCGACCCAAACCATTCCATGATAACCTGGCTCGAACATCACCTATTTCAAACGTGAACTGAAAAAGCCAAAACCAAGCCCAAAATGATTCCTACCCTCCTATCTGTGCCAGGACAAAGCCTAAAAATCCTGGGAAAACACTCTTAGCCCTCATGACCGAGCGGTTTCCTTCAGCATGGCCTAAACTTTCAGGGACTGGGATGAACTGGAGTTACAAACACCTGGGTATTCCTTGAATTCAGCAAGGAAAAAAAAGAAATTCTGGTCAATATATGTGATTTTTTTATATATACATTTGGAGTTCGACATAAAAGCTCCTGGATAAAACATGGGCTTTTGTCACACCACAAGGAGTAACTGGAGTTCCCACAAAATACAATGGGAATCCAATTTCTCCACATTTCTCCATGGATTTCTTCTTAGTATCTCGAGGAAATGAAAACTTCTATGAAATGGGGGAGATCTGCCTTAGAATAAGGTCAGGGAACCCTCACCAGCTCCCAAAAACATCCATGGGATTAAAACAACCCTCATTGCAGGTGGCATTTAAAATCTGCGTGGTGGCACCAACAAATACTTCGTGGAATGGTTTGGGCTGGGAAGGATTTGAAGGATCATCTCAGGGACACCTCCTACTAGAGCAGGTTGCTCCAAGCTGGCCTTGGCCACTTCTAGGGTGTGCCAGGGCCTGCCCACCCTGGCAGGGAGGGATTTCTTCCCGATGTCTCACCCCACCCTGCCCTCCTCGGCCCCAGGACTCGAGGACGCCGAGGTGGGAATGGGAATGGGACTGGGAAGTGCCGGCAGTACCCACTTGGCCAGCTGCTTCTCGGCGTCGGCGCAGAGCTCCAGCAGCCCCATGAGCACGGCGGACACGTCCATGTAGGGCTCCCAGACGGTGAAGCCGCGGCCGATGAGGTCGATGGCGGTGCGGCGGATGGTGGAGTGCGCCGGCAGCTTGGCGCTGGGCGGCTGCAGCAGCAGGAACGTCAGCGCCTTGCCTGGGGGGAGGAACCACATCCCAAACAACTTGAACAATCCCAAATCCCAATCCAGGTGCTGGATGTTGAGGGAACATTATTAATATTTCATTTCACTGAATAAAATTTATATACACGTAGGAGCGACGCTTCCTGGCACAGGTAGTTTGTTATTATCTCCTCGTCGTTATTTGTTACCTCCTGATAAAGGTAATTACTGATTTTATCAGGTTTTTCTTGCTTGTTTGGTTTAATAAACAAAGCTCACATTTTCCTGGTGATTCACACCAACGACACCTAGAAGTATCAGTGTTACGTCCCAGCTCTAAAAGTGACTCCTCAACCGTTACCCCGATGAAACATTCCCGGCTTTTCCCTGGGAATCCCGCTGGATGAAGCCAATCCCGCCCAATCCTCAGCCAGGACATCTTTGTTTAAAAGCTTTGCCTCGGCTTAAGCGAAGGAATTAATATTGACAAAAACATCAGGGCGGCTAATGAGTTGTTCGTTAGGGCAATAAACATGTCACATTAGAGGCGGCGCGGCCACGAGGTAATTAGCCCCGGAAAAGCTCCCTGGAAAAGCTCGCCGGAGCGGGGCCGGGGACTATTCCCGGAGCTTCGCCGCTTCCCAGTAATATCCCGGGAGAAAAAGTCATCAAGAACCAAAATCCAAAGCTGGGTCCAAAAATCCAGATCCCTCCAGCCCTTCCTGTTCCTGGCCTGGGGAATTTTTTATCCCAGATCTTCTCTGGGGTGTAAAAATCGGGATATTTTTAGGCCTCAATTAAAAGGATTGGAGCTGGGGGTACTCACACGTGTGCCTGGCCAAGGAATAATTGGATCCGCCGCTGGTGAGGCCGAATCCCTCGGGAATCTGGCTGGAGCTGCGGGGCCGGGTGAGGAGTTTGGGCGGCTCGATCTCGGCGCCGAACTCGGCCCCGATGACCCCCAGCAGGACGATGGCCGTGGCCTGTTTGCGCCGCTCCTCGTAGGACGTGGAGACCTTCTTGGGCTGGGGGAGGCCCGAGAGACACCCTAAAAACACAAAGAACATTCCAAACGGTGCTTCCCAAAGAAAATACAGGAATAAAGAACTTCAGTCACACCAGGATTTTTAGGCATGGATGTGATTCCGCTTTAATTCCAATAAATCTTGAAATATCCCCTTCCAAACCTGCCTCCACAGGGACAAAAAATCCACTGGAAAACTGCCCGATTCCAGAGTTTTGCTTGCTCAGCGGGGAATTTTGTCTTTGTCTAGTGATTGTTCTTGTTCACTTTAAATGCAATTTTCCTTTGCTTTTGAAAGAAGATGGATTTTTTTCAGGATAACTCCTCGGCATCCTTTCGGTTTAGGATCCATCATCACATCCAACTTGCTGCTAAATTTTAGGATAACACCACATGCCATTAAACCAAATGGGTATTTTTATAGAGTGATATGTTATAGATGGGATTTTTAAACATCATAATTAGGAATTTTAAATAAAACTGAAATATGGGTCATTAGTTTAATACAGCCCAGGGATTCTGAATTTCACTAAGCAGAGGAAGTTAGGGTTTTTTCCCTTTTTAATAATATCCCAAAATCTTAGAAGAAATGATTGGAATGAAACCACCCAAGCTCACTTTTACCTGTATTAATTAATTAATTCCCTCTATTAATTCCCAGCATCCTAAGAAATTCCCTACCCTATATTGTAAAAAAATAAGGAAGTTTGAATCCTTCCTGGGTGCTGAGGAGTTGGGAGGCACCACCTGGCCCGGGATGAGGTTCATGGGGCTCGGGGATTAACGAAGGGGGAATTAATGAGGGTTAATGATATCCACAAGAAAACAAGGAACTGAACCGAATTTTGGGAGCTGTGCTCAGCCAAAAGGGAGAGGAAAAAAAAAACAAGGGAAAGCTTAACAATGGGAAGGGAGAGGGGGGGAAAAAAAAAGGAAAGGAAAAAATCAATAGCAACCGCCTTCGGAAGAAGGAGAAGAAGAAGAAGAAGGATAAAAAGGGGCTGGAACAAAGCAGGGAAGGGAAGGGTTGGAATTGTCCACCAGAGGTTTATCCCAGGTTCTCGTTGACATTGGGCTGTTCCACCTGGACAGAGAGGGCCCCATTCCCTGGGATGGGAGTTCCCAGATCCGGAATGGGATCCAAGCCCGTGCAGCCCCAGTTCCAGATCCCCGGATCCACGGATCCGTGCCCTAACGCGGAGCGGCGGCGGCGGGAGCGGAGCAGCTGCGGGAGCAGGGTCGGCGGGATGCGGATCGATGGGAATGAAAGGAAAAGCCAACACATGTGCTGCTTCCAGTAGGAAATTAAACCCCTGCCATGGCTTGGTTGAGATGGAGTTAACCCTTCGGAGAACCCGGAGCGGGGATTTGGGAGTGTCCTCCCGGAATCATGGCATGGTTTGGGTGGGAAGGGATCGCAGGCAGGGACACTTCCCGCTAGCCCAGGTTGCTCCGAGGCTCGTCCAACCCGGCCCTGGATGCTTCCAGGGATGGGGAATCCACGACCTCTCCGGGCCACGGAATCTGCACCGACAGGATTTGGACAAAACCAAACTCCTGGGAATCCACAAATCCCAGAAATTAAAACCCAACCGACCCCAAACCCAAGTACAAGAAAATCCCGACCTTCCACCCCGCAAAGCTCCGGATGGGAGTAAAACCACTTAATAAAGGGGGGAAAAAAAACCTCCTTGATATTTTTATTTTTTTGGTTTTAACTCCAATTGATGGGAATGGTTTCCCCCCAGCTAAGCTGCCAGGGGCCTTTGGGAGGTTTTTCCACCAGAATAATGCCTGGAAGAATGGAAGAATTTGGTATTTTGTCCCTGCGCTGCCGCTCCCTTTAATCACGGCCGGGGCTGACAGGCAGATCCATTTTCCTGACAGGACGGTTGATCACCCTATCAGTGGGACAAAATTAATAACCTCCAAGAGGCCTGGCTGGAAAACAAACAAACAAAAAAAAGGATGAAAACCTTTGAGATTTGAGGTGAAAAAATCCCCGTTTCAGGTGGAGGGTGTGTGTCCGCTCCCAAATATCATCCTGAATATTCCCAAATATGGAAATAAACCCCCAGGACTGCTCAGAGCAGACAGCACAAAGACAGGACAAAATGCTGGAGATGGAGGTGAAATATTCCCAAATTTCTCAGGTTTAGGAGGCCGTGGGATGTCGGAAGCGTGGCCACGAGGTCAGGCCGCTTCCCTCCAATTAACTCCCGTTAATTGGCTTTGCCCACTTTGGAGGGAAAATTAATTTCAGC
The DNA here is from genome assembly GCF_009829145.1 of Chiroxiphia lanceolata. Classification (NCBI taxonomy): domain Eukaryota; kingdom Metazoa; phylum Chordata; class Aves; order Passeriformes; family Pipridae; genus Chiroxiphia; species Chiroxiphia lanceolata. Next base: position 491,541 of record NC_045671.1, on the reverse strand, counting down.
CCAGCTTAGAATAAAAGGATTAAATGAAGTTCTCCAGGTTTTAACTGGAAGAGGAATCAATGGATTGGAATTAAGAGGAATCAATGGATTGGAATTAAGAGGAATCACTGGATTGGAATTAAGAGGAATCATTGGATTGGAATTAAGAGGAATCATTGGATTGGAATTAAGAGGAATCATTGGATTGGAATTAAGAGGAATCATTGGATTGGAATTAAGGCATGGAGCGGTTTTATGGGAGGGGTTTTCTATTTTCCAAGCAGGTGCAAACTCGGAGTATTCCCAGGCTGGAGTAGCTACTCCAGCTCGGAGGAGATCCAGAAATCCCTATGGAACATCAAATCCAAGCCCTGGAGATCCTGATCCAACAAAACCGTGGCCGTGGCCACCGGCACGGAGAGTCCCGGAGAGCGGGACCGACCCCACCCTGCTCAGGGTTGTGGTTCCACCCCCTAATTCCCACCGGGATTTAGTCCCAGCATTCCATAGTATTATGGGAATACAGGAATAGCTGGGATTTAGTGCCAGCATTCCATAGTATTATGGGAATGCAGGAATATTGGAAATGCAGAGTTCGAAGGGATAAAGGGGATAAAATGATTTGCTGAGCACAGAGGACTCACTCCAAAGAAATCAGGAGTCAGAAATCCCAGGAATTGTGAGGAGGAAAAGGCAGGAAAAGAGGGAAAACGTTGGATCCAACCTGTGGTTCCTCATTCCCAAACCTCCTGCTGGCAAAGGATTGGGAATGCTAGGAAGTGCAGCCATTCCTGCAGCCACAGCTCCCTCCGCTGGCCCAGCACGGGAGGAGCTTCGGGAGCTGAAATTCCTGCCTGGAAGGGCCAAAAGCGGCGGGAATTTTGGGAATTTCTGCCCTCCTGGAGACATCCAGAAAGCTGGCAATGCAGGGAGTTAAGAAGCCTGTGCCTGGGAATTCTAAAATCTAATAATTCTCATTTTTTCCCCATTTTTCTTTGTGCTGTTCCCATAATCCCTCACCTTGGGCTGCTTCCCAAAGGGAAAAATCCAGCCTGGATTTCAAATTATAAATTATATAAATGTATTTATTATGTTCCCAGTTCTATTCCCTGAAATAGGTAATGATATTAATATATTATATTCTAAGTTATATTCCCTAATATTATTGAAATTATTAAAATACCACCTGCTGAAATATCTGTAAAAATTAATATTATTGGAATTATTAACATACCATCTGCTGAAATATCTGACTTGTCCAAGTAAAAAAAAAAGGGAATAATGCACAGAAAAATAGAATAAATCACTTCAGGAATGAATTTAAACTTACTTCAGTCAGGTGGGACTATAATAAGGAGGTCTGCCAATTAATAGAATAATAATAAAAACAAAATAATAATAATAAAAGCAATTCAAAACACACCCAATGTACCAAATTATAATTATTAATATAATAATGCAATTAAGATACTAATAAAATTAATAGAATATAATTAATATTATAAAACCAGAATATTAATAATAAAAGTACTTAATATAAAAATTAATATAGTAATAAGATGTAATATTATAGATTTATTATAATAAATATATCATTAATATAACAATAAAAATAAAATAATAATAAAAGCAATGCAAAATACACCCAACTTACCAAATTATAATAATTAATATAATGATACAATTCATATAATAATAAAATTTTTTATAATATAATTATTATTAAGTATTTTTATTTTTTATTTTTATTAATATAGCAATATAATAATATATATTTACTGTAATAAATATATAATTAAAATAACAATAAAATAATAGTAAAGACATTGATACAATAATAAATATAATAATATACATTTATTATAATAATAAATATATATCATTAATATAACAATAAAGATAAAATGATAATAAAAGCAATTAAAAGGAGCATTTGAAGACAGACTCCCTAAGAGCCACCAGCAGGATATGATGTAAAAAAATCAGAATAAAGTCATTATTCCTCAAGAATTACAAGATGAATGTGGATTGTGGGTGGAGTGAAGGGCTCCAAAGCCATTAAAATAATAATATTATTAATATTAATAATAATTTAATAATATTATTAACCTGATAATAAAAATAATAAAATAATAAATAAATAATAAAATTAAAATAATCAATAAAATATAATTAAATATAAGAAGAATTATAATAAAAATAATAATAAACATAATGAATAGTAATTTAATTAAGGCTCACCCGCTGCGATGTCGTCGTCCCCCAGGTCCTGCTCCTCCTCCTGAGCTTTGGCCTCTGTGCCCACGGACTCTGGGCTGGCAGTGCCAGTCTGAGCAGCTTCTGTGGGCACTCCAGCTGCAGGGAAAGACCAAAAATCAAGTTTTCCCACTGAAATATGATTTTTATGTAATTTGATATTATACTGCCAGTTATGTTCCTTAATATTATTGGAATTATTAAAATACCACCTGTTGAAATATCTGTAAAAACTGATATTATTGGAATGATTAAAAGACCACCTGCTGAAATATCTGACTTCTCTGAGAAAAAAAAAAAAGGGAATAACACCCAGAAATTTATAATAAATCACATGGGATAACATTTATTGAAGTTTTTACCAAAATGATTTTTATTTCATGTCAAAAATGCTAATATTAAAAATAGGGTTAATTCTCTAAGAATGTGGATTGCAGGGAGTCTGTTCCTTTAGAGAACTGATTTCATTTATATCACTTTTCACCAAAATGATTTTTATTTCATGTCAAAAAACACTAATATTAAAAATAGAGTTAATTCCCTAAAAACGTGGATTGCAGTGAGTCTGTTCCTTTAGATTTCCCAAATCAATTTGGATTTAACCAAGACTTTTTTTTTCCAGTGGGGAAAAAAAAGCTCATTTCAGGAAAAATAAGCACTTTGGGGTTAAAAGACAGGAAAATATCCATTTTTCCTGGTTTTTTTCCCCCCTGAAAATTCCAAACCTGGAGGCCTGTTGAAGGAGCCAGAGTTGCTCCAATCGCCCGGAATGACCTGATTATGAATAATTCTGGATTCCCAGTGCCTTTTCCAGCAGGAAAAAAAAAGCTGATTTCAGGAAAATTAAGCCCTTTGGGGTTAAAAGAGAGGAAAATACCCATTTTTCCTGGTTTTTTACCCCTGAGAACTCCAAACCCGGAGCCCGTCGAGGGACGGCTTTGGCCAGAGTCGCTCCGACCCCCCGGAATGGGCTGATCTATTTGAATATCCTGAATAACTGTGGATTCCCAGGGGCTTTTCCCCCTGTTCTCCCTGTCTTTTGGCAGGTTTTCCCGGCCTTCCTTACGGGAGATGACGCTGTCCATGTACTGGGGCAGGTAGGGGGCCCAGGCGTCGATGGTCTCCTTGCGTCCCGCCTGCTCGATGCGCCGCAGCTCGGCCAGGAGAAGCGCCTGCGCCGCCTCCCGAACCTGCAGGACACAGGAAAACTCACCTTGGCCCATCAGAAATCCCAACTGGTAGATTTGGGGCGGGAAAGAATCGGTTTTGGAGGCTTTGGGGCGGGAAAGAATTGTTTTATTAAAGGAAAGGAGAAGCCGGAGCCGGAAAACGCGGCGCGGGACCGACCTCCAAGCATCGGTCCTGCCAGCGGCGCGCCAGCATCTCCAGGAGAGGGGGTCGGAATTTTTCCAGGCCCAGCAGGTCCGGGAGCATCACACAGTGCATGGCTGCCAGCTGGCTCCAGCCTGGAAAACAGCGGGAAGAGGGATGGGAGCGACCGGAGCGAGCCGAGCGGCACGCGAATCCACTTACCCCTGGAGCACCAACATAAAGAAATTATAAAGAAATTATAAATAAATGATAATTATAAAGAAATGACAGCAACCTCAGGAATTATTATCCCTTTAAGGATTACATGGAATTTTCTGTCCTGAATTTCCTTGGGTTTCCACCTCAATCTGATTTGAACCCGGGTGAATTCCTGCTCCGGGTCTGCAGAAACATCCGGAGCTCCAACTGCACAAATGCTTGGGAAATATTCCACAGGCAACAATTATTTAGTAAGAGATTAAGAGATATTTAATATTATAGCCACCCACTTGAAAAATACCTCAGGCGAACATATAAATCTACAAGTTTTAATTTCTCAGCAATTTTTAATTTCTCAGGCACAAAAATGTGAATTTTTTCACCACGGTGCTAAAGAAATTCTATCAATTTTCCTTTGAAAAAAAGGATTCAAAGGAGGAATTTCCAGTTTAAGAGATGCGTGGAAGCAGGAATTTATACACCAGTGATAAAAATTCAGATTTAAAGCAACTTGCCCGCAGGGTGTTTGTGCAGGAAGATGTTTTTCACAATGGTAATAAATATTTATTAGATCAAATTGACCTCCAGCACCGACCCCAAGTAGTTTAAATACATCCCAAGTCTTCCTAAAAAACACTAAAAATCAGATTTAAATGAGGGGAAACTTGATTTTCTTTGGTTCGTTTGCTAAGAGAAAGAGCAAACCCACCCCTCTGGCAAAGGAAAACTCCTTTATAAATCAAATTAAAGTGTCCCAGCAGTGATAAAGGATTTTAGCTGAAAGGATAAATAGAAAAAGTGAGGAAGGAATACCTTCATTGACTAAGAAACAGGAATGTAAAGGAGGAGCAGTGTCAGAGTGCCCAGATTCCAGGTTAGAAGGAGCAGCAGGAGCAACTTGCAGAGCAAAAGGAGGAATAAAAAAAGAGATAAAAAAAAGAGAGGCAAGTGAGGAAAAGCAGCAGAAAAATGGGTTAGTAATCACTGGAGAAGGGAAAGAACCTTCAACTTAAATATTCCAACTGAAGGAGAAGGTGCAACTTAAAATATTCAACTGAAAAATTTCATATTCAACTTGAAAAAGAATATTAAACTGAAAAAACAATGGTCAACTGAATGAGAATTCCAGGTTTTCCAAGAAGTGAGAGGTAGACATGCAGCTGAAGAGACAGTAAGATAAAAAATCCCTGGGAATAAAGTGGCAAAAATTCCCTGGCAGGGAATGACTTCGTGGCAGAACCAGTACCTGGGAATGATTCTTAAAAAGGTCTTAATTGTTAATAATTTTATCTAGGTGGATATTATTAATCACTAATAATTTTATCTAGCTGGATATCACACTACTACATTCATTTTTTAATATTACATTGCACTGCCTTTTCCTCCCATGTAATATTTTGATGCTCAATAACCAGGTGATAAATCTGGTGTGTCAGGAGCTGGAATGACGGATCCAAAGGTTCCAAAGAATGGGATATTTTACCTTGTTTAATTTGTCCTTGGCTGGAAACGGGAGGGGGTGGTGGCTTCGCTCTGGCCAGCTCGGGGGTGCCGGGTCTGGGTGGCCTGAACACAAGATATCCATGGAGAGACAAACTCAAAACACCCATGAGGAGACACATCAAAGGGTTCCTGATGGAAAACACACCCAACACACCAAATATACCCAAAACCACCCAAAAGAAGATGTTAAATCCCACCTGGTGGGCCCTTTCTTCATGTGGTCGCCGATGAAGGTGGCGTTGGTCATGCTCATCAGGGTGTTGGCCAAGGAGATGACGGAGAGCAGGTGCTGGGTGGTGACGGCGCGGGACACGCTGTAGGTGCCCTTGCCCGGCCCCTCGGCGCCGGACACCTTCCCGCCCGGCTCCCCGCCCACTCCGCCCACGGGCCGGTTGTAGCCGGGCAGCATCAGGGACATGTGGCCTCCTCTGGACACGAGGCCAAAGGACACGGAGCAGTGAGGCTTCAGCATTCCCAGGCGCTCCAGGCACAGCTCGTCCAGCCCGGAGTTGAGGCCCCAGGCGTGCAGGCAGGACATGAAGAGCTTGGCCGTGTCCATGGTCAGGTTGTACTCCAGCAGGGTGAGCGGTTTGGATTTGCTGGCGCGATATTCCGGGTCGCCGTCTTCCCTCCTCTGCCTCAGCGCGTCGTCGTCGTCGTCCTCGTCGTCCAGCAGGTGCTCCTTGATGTTCTCCTTGATGGTCTCCTTGACCTGCTGGAAGAGCACGGCCGCCCGTTTGCCGGCCAGGAAGGAGCCGCCCTTGTCCGAGGCGCCGGAGGCTTTCTGGAGGTTCTCCGGGGAGACGAGGGCGGCGTTGGGCCGGGACGCCTCCTCCGTCAGCAGCTGGATGATCAGGGCCTCCACGTCGAAGAACAGCACGTGGATGTCGGGGTCTGTCAGGTTGGTCTTGATGGCCTGGACCATCAGGGAATTGTGGGAGTATTTGGGTAAATTCCCCTGGAAAAAAACAAGGGAACAAATGGAAATCTCTATGGAGAAACTCTCAAAACAAAGAAATTCAATTCATGGACATTTATGGATAAATAAAAGCTCTCCAGGTTTTATTCCTTTAGGGAACGGACGCTCCGGGTGCTGCCCTAAAAGCCAACTGACCTTATCGGAGGCCTCGGAAGCCAGGAGGTTGGTGGCCAAGGTCTGCAGCTTCTGGTGGGCCACGTTCTTGAGGGCAGCCAGGCTGCGGCGGGTCATGGCCTGCTTCAGGTTGACGGCGGGGTGGCTGAGGGCGTCCACGGCAGCGGGCACGGCCTCGTCGCAGGCGTTCAGGATCTCCACCGCCGTGATGCCCATCACACACCGGTCCAGGGCGCCTGCAGGGGGGGTTGGGAGAGCCTGGGTGAAACAGGAGGCCAGGTCCAAAAGAGTTAACTGAGACATTTGGGGCCTGCTAACGATCTAGGAACATCTAAACGGTCTGCGCTTGTTCTGTTCTACCTACTGGACCAAAATGTAAGAGGAGGGTAAAAGAAACACATAATAGGCCTAGAGGTAATAAATTAAGATGCAGTAAGATAAAGGAGACATTTGAACAGAAGAAACAGCTCCCTCAGCATCTCCTCATAGGACTTGTGCTCCAGTCCCTTCCCCAGCCTCGTTGCTCTTCTCTGGACCTGCTCCAGCCCCTCAATGTCCTTCCAGAGCTGAGGGCCCAGAACTGGACACAGCACTCCAGGGGTGGCCTCACCAGTGCTGAGTCCAGGGGCAGAATCACTTCCTTGGACCTGTTGGTCACACTGTTCCTGATCCAGGCCAGGATCCATTTGCCTTCTTGGCCACCTGGGCACACTCTGGCTCCTGTTCAGCTCCCTGTCCATCCCAACTCCCAGCTCCCTTCCTGCCTGGCTGCTCTCCAGCCACTCTGTCCCCAGCCTGTAGCACTGCCGGGGGTTGTTGTGGCCAAAGTGCAGGACCCGGCACTTGGCCTGGTTGAACCTTACCCCCTTGGAATCAGCCCAACTCTCCAGCCTGTCCAGGTCCCTCTGCAGAGCCCTCCTGCCCTCCAGCTCATCAACACTCCCCCCCAGCTTGGTGTCATCCAGCTCAGTGTCATCCCCCAGCTTTAACTCCGCCCTCGGAACCCTCGGCCAATCTAGATTTGCCGGGATCAAGGACGGATTCCGGGCGTGCGGGAGCTCACCGGTGTCCATCTGCCAGACGTACACGGAGCCGTCGGAGCAGCCCACCACCAGGTAGTCGTCGGCGGGTCTCCACTTGATGACCTGGATGGGGAAGAGGTGGCGGGAGGCCAACATGATGCACTTCTTCTCCCGCAGGCTCAGCAGGCCCACCGAGTGGTCGCTGGCGACGGAGCAGACGCAGTGCTGCACTCGGGCCTAAATCAAAAACAATTAAACAAAATTATCTTCATCATAATGCAGAGATTGTTGGTATTAAAACCTTTTCCAGGGTGAGCAAAATCAGACAAAAGGTGGTTTCCAAGCAATTAATGTCGTTTTGTTCATGAAATTGTACTTACTCGGCCATGTTATACGAGGCAAAATTGCCTTGGAAATTTATTCTTGGCAATATTTTAAATCCTTGATATAATTAAAACAGGAGGAGAACAAAGCCATAAAAACCAGAACTAAGCTGTTTTTAAGATAACATAGAAATGTATAACAATAAGATAATATATAGTGATGTATAATGCATGTAATTGTACACATATAACATATATTAAATATATATATTATATATATACATGATACATGCATATACAGGCTATATACAGTATATATGTGTATATATATACTATATGTGCATATACAGGCTATATATACTATATATGTATATATACTATATGTAATGTATATATATATACTATATATACATATATAGGCTATATATGCTATATATGCATATATATGCTATATATGCATATATATGCTATATATGCATATATATGCTATATATGCATATATATGCTATATATGCATATATATGCTATATATGCATATATATGCTATATATGCATATATATGCTATATATGCATATATATGCTATATATGCATATATATGCTATATATGCATATATATGCTATATATGCATATATATGCTATATATACATATATATGCTATATATACATATATATGCTATATATACTATAGATACACACTACATACTATATATAATACTATATAACTTAACACACACAATAAAACACCTGATATATTTTATATGCACACTACATTATTATTCCTATTACTATAATAACGATGACAACGACAACAGCACAATAATTAGGCTGTTTGTTTTTTTTTTTATTTTTAAGACCTTTTATTTCAGCCCTTCCAAGCCCCGGCTCCACCTCGAGCATTCCATCCTCCGCTCCCCACTCACGCTGCAGTTGTCCGGCGGCACGAGGAGCTGGGTGATCTCGCCGCCGTGCACGCAGAAGATGTGCTTCATCTCCCCCGAGAAGATGTCCCAGACGATGACAGAGAAGTCCACCCCTCCCGAGACCAGGAAGCGCTGGTCGTAGCGGGAGGACACCTGGTGAGGGTACAGCAGGCACGTCACCTTGTTCCGGTGGCCCCGCAGTGTCCGGTGGGGCGGCCAACCTGGGGATTGGGGATTAACATTAGTACATTTTGACATTAAATAAAAAGCATTTTGGTATAAGGTGATATAAATGAAATCAGTTCTCTAAAGGGACAGACTCACTGCAATCCATATTCTTAGAGAATTAACCCTATTTTTAATATTAGTATTTTTTTTACAGGAAGAGGGGGCTCAGGGGAGACCTCCTCACTCTCTACAACTCCCTGACAAGAGGGGGGAGTCAGGTGGGGGTTGGTCTCTTTTCCCACCCAACCATCAGCAAGACAAGAGGGCTCGGTCTTCAGCTGTGCCAGGGGAGGTTTAGGTTGGATATTAGGAAGAATTTCTTTCCAGAGAGGGTGATCAGCCATTGGAATGGGCTGCCCAGGGAAGGGGTGGATTCTCCATCCCTGGAGATTTTTAAGATAAGACTGGATGTGGCATCAGTGCCACGGGCTGGGAACCACAGCGGGGTTGGATCAAGGGTTGGACTTGATGATGTCAGAGGTCCCTTCCAACCCAAGTGATTCTATGATTCCACGATTCCCGGTTTTCCCGTACCCCTGCGGAGCATGTGCTCTCCCTGGAGCAGCTGGACGATGGCGGTCTGGGTGGCGGGCACGATGACCACGCTGCCGTCCTGGCGGCCGCACACCAGGCGCCCGTGGGCCGGGATGTACACGCTGGCCGTCACCCGCAGCGGCTCGCCCAGCCCGGGCACCACGCTCAGCTGGTCGATGATGCCCGCGGGGCGAGGGCTCAGCTCGTCGAAAGCTTCCTGCAGGGAGATGGAGGTGGTGCTTGGCAGGCCTGGGAAAAAAGGAAGGGAAAAAAAAAGAAGGAAGGGGTGAGGCGGGAGGAGGATTTGATGGTCCTGCCCGTGGAGCTGGAGGAGCTTTGAGCTCCCTTCCGACCCAAAGCATTCCATGATTCCATGTTGGAATTTAATGTACTGGCTACAAGGATAAAGCTAATTAAGGTTTTGACCATTTATGGAAAAAAAAAGGAGGGGTGAAAAAAAAGAAGGAAAGGGTGAGGAGGGAGGAGGATTCGAGCAGCCTGGGCTAGTAAACCTGGTGGAGCTTTGAGCTCCCTTCCAATCCAAAGCATTCCATGATTCTGCACTGGAAATAAATGTACTGGCTACAAGGGCAAAGCTAATTAAGATTTTGAGCACTGATGAAAAAATGAAGCTGCTGTAACTCTTAAATAAACCTAATTAAGATTTTGATCGTGCGTTATCAAACGATGTTACTGCAACTCTTACAATTCAAGCCCAACATCCTGGATATCTGAGAGAACCAGCAGGGCTTTGTCCAGCAAAAACACACCTAAAACTGTTAAAAGGCTGTTCATCGGGTACCTCTTGCACTCTCTTGCTGTTCCAGAGCGTCGGGCACGCTCCAGATGCACAATCTCCCCGAGGAGTCTCCTTGGATCAGCAGCTTGTAGGAGAACTCTCCCTGGCCACAGAAGAAGCGAGTGACTGGAGGACATATCAGGAGCTGTTAAAAAAATAAGTAAATAAATGAATAAAAAAATCAATCAATAACTTCAGGCCACATGCTCACCTCAACAGTTTGCACTGTGCCTTTTAAAAGCAGGCCAGAAATTCCTGCATCCATGAGGAAAAACTCCTGTTTTACCTGTTTCTCTGCCCTGTCCAACACGCTGTACAGCAAAGGTGGGATCAGGTTTTCCACGGCTTTCCCCACGTCCCTGCGGAACGAGTCGCTGGCTGGGAGGCAGCTGGGGGTGAGGAGGAGGAGAAAGGAGTCAAATTCCCAGGATTTACAGAGGGATTGCTGCATCAGCACGTGGATGTTGCTCCCATCCTCGTGCTCTGATCACGAGGGGGTGAGGAAGGAGTTCAACATCAAACTGTCTCTTTAGCCAGAACAAAGATGTTTGCACATCATGAAGATGTCACAAGAGAAGGTTTGGATTTTCCTCTTGTCATTCTGCCCAATTTAAAATTTCTGGCACAGTTTCATATTTATGTGCCTATTTTCAGGTTTTTGCACTGGGCCAAGATTTCAATGTTTTTCCCCTCCAGATGAAATAAATGGGAGTATTTAATTTTTGCCTACCTGGCTGGTAATTTATAGATGAAACTTTGCCCATCCTCTGTCCACACAATCACTTTATCAGCTGCCACAAAGTCCCCACCAGTCCAGGTCTGGTTGTTTTCACTGGGGACTGAACATAAGAGGGAATAATCCCCAGCATCAAAAACCTGGGAAGAAACAACAAAAGGGGTGTCAGGAATCTATTAGAGAACAAATTTTGGGTTTAATATTCCAGAATGATGGAATGGTTTGGGTTAGAAGGGATCTTAAAGATCCTCCAGCTCCGATCCCGTGGGTGGAGATTTAGATTAAATATCTAAATATGCATTAAATACACAAATAGAATCACACTGAAAGGACGTGGAGCATCTTGCTCTGAATGTTTCTAAATTAATTAATTAAATTTAATTAAATTAGGCCTCAGGGGTTGGTGCCTTACCCTCCAGTACTTGGAGCACACGACCAGCAGCGAGCGCTGGGTGAAGGCGCAGAAGGAAATGCTCTGACAGTTCTGGCAGTAGATGGGCTTGGATTCCTCCTCAAACACGGGTGTGGTATCCTAAAAACAACCCAAAGCAACACCAAAATCATTCTTTTCCTGCTCAAATCGAACTCAGACCCCACGGAACAGGGACTCTGGCATTCCCTGAGGTGCCCCAGGGCCGATTTCCGAGGAAAACCCGAACGCTCGGAGTGGTTCTGATTCCATTATTCCTCCTAAGAAGATCTGCAGGAGGCACGTGGTCTCCTCTTTGGTCACTTAAGTCTCCCAAATTCCCCAGCAGGATGGATTAGTGGTGCTGATTTAGTCAGGGAATCACCTTGCAGCCAGGTAGGAAGCTGGGATGAAGCAGATTCCACTCCCGTGGAATAAACTTAAAAAAATAAGTTTATTTTTCCCTAAGTTGCCAAACATCTTTTCCAAGGGGTTTCTGGGAGAAGTTAATTTACCAGAGGTCTGAAACGTGCAGTAAATCTCAGACTTTTTTTCATTAGGACACAGGGAGTTGGAGATAATCCCAAAAAATGAATATTCCTAAAAAACTGGATCCTCTGCTCAGTAAACATTAACCCAAATCAGAACAAATAAAAAGCAGATTTGGAAAAACTGGAGATTCTCCTCCTCTAAATTTTGCAATCAGTTCCCTGGGAAGGATTAGGAGTTCTGCTGAGAATTGAGGATTCTGGGAAGGATTAGGAGTTCTGCTGGGAACTTGGGATTCTGGGAAGGATTAGGAGCTCTGCTGGGAACTCGGGATTGCTAAAGCAAAATTCCAGAAGGTGATTTTCCAGCTGGCAAAGAGGAAGAAGAATATCCTCAGGGGGCTGAAAGGACAGGAAACAACAGGAATACAATTTTCCATCCCTCCAGGAAATCCCACTAATCCAGCAGTTTACCTGGAGCCGACTGACTTCCGAGGTGATGATCCAGACTTTCAGGATGCCGGTCACGGAAACTGCCACCACAGTGTCCTCTGGGAAACACAGAAACCAGGATGAGATCCCAAGGAATTCTCCACTGGGTGTACAAATACACCTAGGAGAAACTAAAACTTCAGGCCAAAAACACCCCTGGAAGCATCCAAGGCCAGGAGTGAGAAATAATCACCTTGTGTCCTGTTGGATCGGATGATGCTCATGGAGCTGATCCAGTCAGGAGAGATCTTGGATATCAGGGAATAAAGAACTTCCAGGCTGGTGGCATCCACCACCAGAATTTCGGGATAATGCCCGTGGCATAGGAGCCTCCCTTCCCGCTGGGAGCCGACTGTGAACTGATAGAACTGCCAAGACACAGAAATTATACCCCGAGTGGGACAGGAATTCCTTCATTTTTAATCCAAACCATAACGTTTGGGATTCCCCCAGCTCTGGAATTCTTCCCAGGACTGACCTGAATTCCCGTGTGCGCGCAGGCCAGTTTGGTGAACTCGATGCATCTCCCATCATTCACGTCCCACAGGCACATCTCCCTAAAAACACCAAAAAAAATCTCCCTAAAACTCCAGGGAAACCAGGTCAGGCTTCCCAACATTTCAAAATCCCTCTACACTGGAAAGAACTTCATTGGAACTATTCTTTGGTTATCAACTGCACAAGAAATCCTTCCCCCTCCACCCTCTGATTAGTAAATAAAACCACTTCAAAAATAAAATGTATTTGCTGATGAATTTTTTTTTAAGGATCAAAAAAATCCGACGCAGCCCCAGGGTGGAAATACGGATAATTTGGGGACAGATTTCCATGATTTGACAGTTGTGCACATCAAAACTGCTGGGAAACTCACCCACTCTCGGATGCACTCACTATATATTGTTTTTCACTGGAAGCTGAGGCTTTGGACAAACAAGTAACTGAGGCCGTGTGACCAAAGAGCAGAGCTCTGGGATTAATCTGGGAGCAGGGAAAGAAAAGGGGAAGTCAAAATACCACTCTGAAAAACAGAAGACACATATCCCAGCTTTCTATTTTATATATTATATATCTAATGATATACACACATTTAATTAGCGTAGCTGTGGATATATAACCTTGAAAAAGAGTTTCTACTTAACACTGGAAAAAAAGGCAATTTGCAAACTCATGTCAATAAAAATCTATAAAGTTGGCTCAGTTTGAATGAAAAAATTGACAGGGGAAACTATTGTTGCACAAGACAAGTTCTGGATATTTATAAATAAGGGGAGACCTCCAGGAGAGCCGGAGAGGGACTTGGGACAAGGGATGGAGGGACAGGACAAGGGGAATGGCTTGGGAAGGCAGGGATAGATGGGATATGGGGAAAGACCGGCGATTCCTGAGGGAATTCTTACCTGCAGGTCCGGGCTGAGGTCCCAGAGGCAGATCTGGCCATCGTGGCAGCCGGTGACGATGACGGTGGCACCGTCCATGAGCAGCAGGGAGGACACGCAGTGCGTGGGGGCGCGGCGGCCCCACAGCACGATGGGCAGCACCAGGCTGTTCCCAGCCATCCCGCCCGCCGGCCTGCAACAAAACAGCACCAGAGACATGGAACTGGGCCACGGGAAACCTGCCAGAGACCACATCGGGAATGCCGGGTACGACAGCGATGGCATCTCCATGAGGGACACCTCAGACTGCTGCCCTCAGGGACTGCCTTCACCTTCCCTCAGGGAGGGCCTTCACCTTCCCTCAGGGAGGGCCTTCACCTTCCCTCAGGGAGGGCCTTCGCCTTCCCTCAGGGAGGGCCTTCGCCTTCCCTCAGGGAGGGCCTTCGCCTTCCCTCAGGGAGGGCCTTCGCCTTCCCTCAGGGAGGGCCTTCGCCTTCCCTCAGGGAGGGCCTTCGCCTTCCCTCAGGGAGGGCCTTCGCCTTCCCTCAGGGAGGGCCTTCGCCTTCCCTCAGGGAGGGCCTTCGCCTTCCCTCAGGGAGGGCCTTCGCCTTCCCTCAGGGAGGGCCTTCGCCTTCCCTCAGGGAGGGCCTTCGCCTTCCCTCAGGGAGGGCCTTCGCCTTCCCTCAGGGAGGGCCTTCGCCTTCCCTCAGGGAGGGCCTTCGCCTTCCCTCAGGGAGGGCCTTCACCTTCCCTCAGGGAGGGCCTTCACCTGCCCTCAGGGACTGCCTTCCCCTGCCATCAGGGAGGGCCTTCGCCTTCCCTCAGGGAGGGCCTTCGCCTGCCCTCAGGGAGGGCCTTCGCTTGCCCTCAGGGAGGGCCTTCGCTTGCCCTCAGGGAGGGCCTTCGCTTGCCCTCAGGGAGGGCCTTCGCTTGCCCTCAGGGAGGGCCCTTCACCTTCCCTCAGGGAGGGCCTTCCCCTGCTCTCAGGGACCGAACTGCATTCCTTAAACTGTCCAGGAAAAACATACCCCCTCACACGTTTGGCAAAATTCCACAGGCTTTTTATCCATCTAGGCCCCAAACAGCACATCCCTGGGCATGCGGAGAGTTTGGCCAAAATTGCTCTTTTTGGAGTGATTTTGAACTAACAAATGTTTGAAGCCCCCAGTTATTATATCTATGATGTTACTAGATACCTGATATTAATACACCCCTGATATTAATACACCCCTGATATCATTATATTCCTGGTTTTATTACCTCCCTGCTATCATTCTACCCCTGTTATTCCATATCTGATATTACTGACAGTATTAAACACCTGATTGTACAGATATGCCCGTCGGAATACGGAATATCCCGGTGAAACCAGCCTTGTGTAATCCACTGATAAAGCAGATTTTGGCCGTTACCCAGCAGGAAACAGGTCCAGCCCTATCTTTATGGCAACATCTGGGATATCTTATAAAGATATTGACACAAACAACATGGGGAAATTGGAGCTGCCACGAGGCCAAAATTGTCTCGGTGGCCGGGAAGTGGAAAGAAAACAGAAATTTAAGTTGTGGCAATAAAATCCAGTTGCATTAGCATGAGATTTAAATCCCAAAACAAGCCTCTGTTGTCAGTAGCAACATTCCCAGCTCCAAGTTTTCAGAACTGACATTTTCTTATCGGCCACGAGGTTGTGTTAAATAAATAACTAAACACTCCTGTTATGCTCTGAGTGTCCCAGCTCACATCTCTGATTTAGAGAAGCACAAAGTAGGATTCACTGAAGAAATATTTTAAAATATTTTAAAAACACAGCTCCCTGGAGCCTCCCACTTCACTCCATAAAATCCACATCATCCAATCACTAAGATCACAAAAAATGCCACTTCAGAACAAGGCAACTCATTCCTCGGACTCTGTTAATTATTTCATTGAGAGCTTGAATTTAATCGAATTAGAAATAAAAGACCTAAAAATCCAAGTATGGAATCTTTTGGAAGCTGCTCCACTGCAACCCCCATCACCTGCCCGTGCAGTGTTAATTTGTTATGCAACGCTGGATCGATTGTTCTGTCTGGGCAACCATGAATATAAATCACAAATAGAAAAATCACAAATAGAAAAATCACAAATAGAAAAATCACAAATAGAAAAATCACAAATAGAAAAATCACAAATAGAAAAATCACAAATAGAAAAATCACAAATAGAAAAATCACAAATAGAAAAATCACAAATAGAAAAATCACAAATAGAAAAATCACAAATAGAAAAATCACAAATAGAAAAATCACAAATAGAAAAATCACAAATAGAAAAATCACAAAAATAAACTAATTAAAAATTTTAACCAATACAGATAGAGCCACGATTAAAAATCCTCCTTGATTTACAGTGAAATCATCATAAAAATGGAATAAAACCAGCAATAAGGTGTCCAGATGCAACAGAACAACAAAACCACCCAAAGCAACCAAAAATACCCATTTCACTCTTTTACCACCCGATTTTGGGGAGGAAATGAACCATAAATGACTAAAACTGAGCAGAGAAATGCCAATAAACAACATAAAAGCCTCTTCCAACCCCTGATATTTCAAACCAAGGCTTTGGGGAGAGAGAGAGAGGGAAAAGCAGAACTACCTCTTTCCTTCTCCTTTTCTCCTGTGGTGCCTCAAGGCCTTCAGGAAAAGCTTCCTTTTGAGGAAAAACCACATCTTAATTCCCAAAGAATTCCAACTGCAGAGCTCGGCCCCCGGCAAACGGCGACTGCGGCCCCTGAGAGCACCAAAACTCCCCTTTTGTCCCAGACAGATCAATAATTCCCTTTTTTCACGGGAGCAAATCGACGCTGTCCCGCTGCCAGATGGGCCAAAAAAGCAGCCAGGGGGTTATTCCACATGAATTCCCACATCCCAGCTATTTATAACTCCAGGAAGCGACGGATTTCTGCAGAAAAGGGAACTTTCCGAGTGGGAAAAATGGAGTTGCCACGAGCAAAGTGCTTCCTGTTAATACTTCTTTAGATCAGCAAATGAACCAAAAAAATTTAAAAATAACGTGTTCATCTGATAGAATAATCGGGTGACTCTCTGAACTGCTCTGTTTAAGACTGGGATTTAGGCAGATTTAACAGTCTGGGATCAGTTCCTATTTGAGTAAAGCCAAGTTGCCCTTCCCAAACACTTTTATTGCCATTAAATGAGGAATTAACATTAGGATACATGTGGACAGTAAAATAACCTGCCCAAAAATACTGCAAAATAGCATTAAATAGCACAAACCAGCTATTAATGGGCTGTTTATGTATTTTATAAAAACCTGATTATTCTAAATTTAATTACACTTTCTATTTAACACTCAGGCACAGAGAAAAAGGACTAATTGGGGTAAGACAATTAAAACACTTCCCTGGATACGCAGGAGGTTCCACAGCAAGGCAGAGGACGAGATAATAATAATAATAATAATAATCTGAGACTCCAAACTGCAGGTAATTGACCCCTCGGAAGCCCCATCCATTAAGAACCCGGGGCTTGTTTTGGGGTGAAACTTGCTGAAATCTGGACTCCAATCCTGGGCACCTGGAGAACTGTGCCCCTGGATAACTGGGCACCTGGATACCTGTGTCCCTGGATACCTGGGGCCATGGGCACCTGGATAGCTGGATACCCGTGTCTCCCTGCCCCCGGGCTCCCGCGCACGCCGTTCCCGGTATCCCCGTGTCCCGTTACCGCAGAGCCCCCGGTGGCCTCCGCAGCACCCGCGCCGGGGGCTCGCCCTGCCGCTCCCGCTGTGCCCGCCCCGTTCTCCCGGCCCCGCTCCATGCCCCGTTATCCCGCTCTCACCGGCTCTCCCGGTTCCTCGTCCCGCTGTCCCGTCCCGGAGCCGCGGCCCGGGAGCGGCCCCGGCCGGGTGATCCCGCCGGCTCTTACGGCACTGCCGCACAGCGCGGCCGCCGCGCCTCACGGCAGCCGGGTCACCATGGCAACCGCCGGACCGCCCTCAGCGCGCCCGGGGAGCGGGGAATTACTCACTTGATTAGTTAATTAACGATTGCTGAAGGGCCTTGAAGTTACAACAGCCGAAACCAGAGTCTGTCGTTCTGAGCAGGGAAAGCGCCGTTATGAGGCACCCCGAAGCGACATTTACGTGTTATTAGGTAAATAATAACGTTATTATGCCTGTATTAAAAAAAAAAAGCAGAAGCGTCACCCCGTAACGCCAAAAAAAAAAAAAAAGTAGTGAATAACAAATTAGGAAAATTTTTATGCAGGTAGAGCTTCCCTTTTATAGCTCCCCGCTCGTGCCCTAAACTAAATTGGCCGGCGCGCCCCTCAGCTGCCTGTAATCAAAATGGCGGAAGCAGCGTCGGTTCCGCCCCTACCCAACATGGCGGCCGGCAGATAACCCGCCCCTCTCTGCCCCTACCCAAAATGGCGCCGGTGGCGTCATTCGTCACTCTCTGCCCTGCCCTAGAGATGGCGGCACCGCCCCTTCCCAAAATGGTGCCGGCGGTGTCACCTGTCCGTTTTTCAGCATGATGTCGAGCGCCAACGTGTCCCCGAGGTCCCCCTTTCTCCTGCTGGGATAGAAAGGATCCCCAGGCGTCTGCAGGCACAAGGGACTCATCCAGCTGGGATTTGCCTCCAGCCCATGGTAAGGTGGACTTTCAGGGTCCCACGGGCCAGCTCTCCTGCTGGAGTTTTTGGGTGCTGGATTGGAACCCAAAGAGCAAACCTGAAGTCAGGTCTGTTCTGGAGTGTGTTACACGTCTGCAAAGCTCCTTCCCTCTGTTTCTTTTCTGTTCTGGAAAGCACAGTCTGGGGGTCCCGGGCCCTTCCCATGAAATGGTGCCACGGAAATCATTTTGTACTGAGAGGGGAAAGGAGCTCTCTGTGGGAGGTCAGATGTCCACGATAAAAGCTCGATGTTTTTCCAGTCAGTGAGCTCTTAAAATCTCTTAGTGTGTGGGAATGCCTGGCTTCTAAAACTCACCAGCTGAGTCTGAGAGGTTTCTTTGCGGAGCTGATTTCAGGCAGCAGAATTGGCCCCCAGGAGGGACTCTGTGCCTGCTCTCCCGTGGCTCCAAGGGATCTCTGGGCCTTCACGCCGGCACCGAGATTTTCTCGGGAAGGGCCTCAGATCCCCAGACCAGTCTGGGACACAGGCAAGATCCCCCTGCCTTTAAAAATGAGGCCTTCTTGTGGCTTCCTGCCCATACACGTTGGGTGGGGTGTTATTTGGTGTTTGGGATCTTAATCTGGGAGTCCAGACTCGGAGGTTTCTTTGGCCTTGGGAACAGGTCTTTGGTTTCCTTTGTGTTCTGGGTCCTTGAGATTCCGAAGAAGGCCTCTTGAAATGCCTTTTGGGCTGTCCATTGAAGCCTTGGCACCAAATTGGGCCCCTGGAGGGACAGTGCTGTTGGTGCCCCCCGGGCTGGGGCACCCCGAGGACTCCAGCGCGCACCGAAAGGATTATTCGGGGAGATCCTCGGGGTGCCCGGCCCTGGGGAGTTCAAAGCAAGGTCCCTGCAATGGATTCAGGCATTGCTGAGAGTATCCCAGGGGTACCTGTCCCTGCTAGACATGGAGCTCTCTAATGGGCTGTAGTTGGGTTCTAAAAGTGGTGCTCCAACTGCCGAAGAAGTGTGGGATTGGGATTAAGAAATGAGCAGTGATGGTACAATTGGCTGTTTTCTCTGGAATGTAATTGTGAGAGCTGCAGGAGTGCAAGGTGTGTGTTCCAGTCCCCAGCATTTGCTTTGCACCTGTCCTGGTCAGGCACAGGTCCAACAAAGGCAGGTGATGGTCCCAGCTATAGTTATGAGAAAAATAGTTCAAAGAGAGCCACAAAAGCAGGAAATCATCCCGGAGGCTCTTGGCAAACCAAGCTTCCTGAGTTACTCCTGGAAGAATGTTAGTGAGAACCTTTCTAGTGCTGGCAGATCCTTTGAATAGATAGCCTTCAGTGTGTCCTCGTTGCACTCTGGGAGCTGATTGCCAGGGCACCCGGCGGGCTGGGATGATTCCAGAGCAGCTGCAGTTGTTCCTGTCATGTGGGCCAGTGGAATTCCAGGAAAATGGACAAGGGCAGAACCTGTAAGAATTCCCCCTAAGGCAGAGTCTCTACTGAGCTGCGGATGGGGCGCGGGGGGCGCGGGGGGTCCTTTGCGGCGCCGGCGGTGTCGGGGCTGCAGTACCGGCCGTGTCCGCCAGGCGGAGACTGCGGGGCACAAGCCGAGGGTGCCCCGGGCACGGGCCAGAGCCGGGCAGGGCCGGGAGGGTTTGGGAGTCCCGGCGGGGAGAGGAACGAGGGCTCGGGGCACGTTCGAACCCCCGCCGACCGTCCCCGCAGCGCTGCCCTCGGCCGGGAGCGTCCGATCCCGCCGGGAATGCGGGAGCGGGGAACGGGCGGGGCATTCCCACCGGGAATGAGCGGGACCGGGATGAGCGACAGCGGGAGGGGCGGGGCGGGGACCGTGAGAGGAGTGTGGGGCGGTGACCGAGGTGACGGACATTCGGGGGGGACGGGGCCATAGAAGGGGTGTGGGGTGGGGCTGTGTCCATAAAAGGGGTGTGGGGTGGGGCTGTGTCCATAGAAGGACTGTGGGGTGGGGCTGTGTCCATAAAGGGAGCTCGTAAGGCGGGGCAATACCCATAAAAAGAACTTGTGGGGCGGGGAGATGCCCATAAAGGGTTGCGTGGGGCGGGGTTATGTCTATAAAAGGAACATTTGGGGCGGGGCGATGCCCATGTAGGGTTGTGTAGGGCGGGTTTATGTCCATAAAAGGATCCTGTGGGGCGGGGCGATGCCCATGTAGGGTTTTAAGGGCTGGTTATGTCCATAAAATGATCCTGTGGGGCGGGGCGATGCCCATATAGGGTTGTGTAGGGCGGGGTTATATCCATAAAAGGGGCGCGTGGGGCGGGGCGATGCCCATGTAGGGTTGTGTAGGCGGGTTATGTCCATAAAAGGAGTAATGGGGCGGGGCGATGCCCATGTAGGGTTGTGTGGGGTGGGTTATGTCCATAAAAGGGGCGTGTGGGGCGGGGCGATGCCCATATAGGGTTGTGTAGGGCGGGGTTATGTCCTTAAAAGGATCCTGTAGGGCGGGGCGATTGCCATGTAGGGTTGTGTAGGGCGGGGTTGTGTCCATAAAAGGATCCTGTGGGGCGGGGCCATGCCCATATAGGGTGTAGGTCGGATTATATCCATAAAAGGATTATGTGGGGCGGGGCGATGCCCATGTAGGGTTGTGTAGGGCGGGTTATGTCCATAAAAGGATCCTGTGGGGCGGGGCGGTGCCCGTCCAAGGGGTGCCGGGGCGGGACGAGATCCATACTGGGCTGTCCGGGTCCCTTCCCCGCGGGGTCGCAGCCGAGGCTGGCGGGGAGGGCCCGGCCCGTGCGGGGGGCGATGGGCGATGGGGTTCGTTCCCGGGGCTCGGGGGGCAGCGGGAGCGGCGCTGCGGGGCGGGACGGGCGGGAGGGGCCGGGGGACGGCGGGGAAGCCGCGGCGAGGGTGACAAAGGGCCGGGGCAGCCCCAGGTGTGGCCGGTGAGGATGACGAGGGGCCGGCCCTGCCGGGGGGCTTCCTGGGAGCACTTTTTGTTGGGAGCTTCTGCAGGGGAGCCGTGGATCCCGGGGAGTCTCTCCAGCCAGGAATTTCCCCTGATATTTTAGCTCCTAAAACCAGTGAGTTTTATCTCCTCTGGGCACAAAACCTGATGGTATTTGTTAAACTCACTTGCTAAGTTATGCATGGCTTGATGAACCCTTGCCTCTTTCCCTTTTCCTGGAGGGATGATCGGTCCTGCCTTGGAAGCAAGAGAACGTCCTGGTGTCTGGGAATATTTTGGGCATAAAACTGGAGGTAAACTGTAGGGGACAGAGTGTGTATTTGGAGTGTAATAGCTCAGCGAGTCAGTAGGGGAGCGATTCAAGTCATAAACAGGAAATCAATATTTTGGGGCTGCCTTTCTGAGAGGGAATAACAATTGTTTTCCGTGGGAAGGCAAGCACGTGGCCCCCATGATTTAAGGTGTAGATGGCAGCCTGCCCAGGGGAGGTAAAGGACAGCAAGACTTTGTGTCCTGACCCTTGATGGACAAATTGGTGGAAAGGTGAAGCTTTCACTCAGCATCTGGGTGAGCTGATGAGTCGTTTTTTTGAGAGGGGCTCCAACCACATCCCTGGGGGGAAGGGAGGGATGGATGGGCTGGATGGAGCCACAGGCACGTGCTCGTGGGAACACACTTGTCCAGGGCACTGGGATCCGGGTCGGGCTCCAGTTCCCCTGGTGTCCAGGGATGCAGGGTCTGAGGGGTTGGATCTCCCTGGGGCTTTGCAGGAGTGAGAAGAAACGTGGTGCCAGAGCTGTGTCCCAGCGGGCTGTGTTTGCCTCTGAGGACAGAGAGCCTGTGGGCTGAGGTGAGATTGCTGGGAGTGTTGGGATGAGCAATGCAGGGAATGGGGAGCTCAGATCAGTCCTTAGGCTGGAATTGAACTTGGGAGATCAGCTGGTCTGGCCCCAGAGAGCACCATTGAAATCTGGAATAGTGACGTGCCCTGTGCCCAACACTCATTGTGTACCCAACAAAATTCCAAACAAGTCTTTGTTCTAAGATCATAAAATAACTTTAAAACTAATAAATCACCATTTCCTCCTTCTTTTTCCCTTTTAGGTGGTGGAATTGCCTCTCTGTCCGTGTGCTGAGCTCCGGCTGCAGGGATTGTCAGGCATTGTTGGCTGTGAGCTCGTGGGGTTCTCCCTGGGTAGTTTATAGGGTAGAGATTGAACATACTTAGATCTAAATGAGGTGATCAGATGTGGAGAGGTAGGGAAATTTTGGAGGTTAAATCTGGGGCAACCTGTAGCAGAGAGAATGAAAATGTTGTGTTAAAACAGAGGTAATCAGGAGTGGGCTGGAAGGGAAGGTTGTGGGGGTGAGACAGGAGAGAGTTTCCATGACAGAGAATGACTGTTTGGAGGTGAAACTGAGGGAATCAGCAGTGGACAGGGAGGGAAAAATGTGGGGTAAACTCTGGGGCAGCATGTAGCAGAGAGAAGGAAGATTTTGGGTTCAATTGAGGCAGTCAGGAGTGGGCAGGTAAGGAAAGTTCTGGGGGTAAAACTTGAGAAAACCTCCAGGGTAGAAAACGAGCCTTTGGAGGTAAAAAAGAGGTTCCTGAGTGGTGTGCAGGTGGAGAAAACTGTGGGGGTTAAATGTGAGGTGATCTGTGGGGGAGAGAAGGAAGATCTTGTGTTAAAAACGAGGTGAGCAGTTGTGGGCTGGAAGGGCAGGTTTTGGGGCTTCAAAAGGAGGTTGATTCTCTGCGGGGAGGGAATGAAGCCCTTGAGGTAACCTGAGGTGATGAGTGGTGGAGGGGTCTGGAAAATGTGGGGTGTTAAAGTCGGGGTGATGTGGTGGGCAGAGAAGGAGTGTTTGGAGGTGGGTTGAGGTTGTGAGCAGTGGGCAGGAGGGGTTAATTTTGGGGTGTCCCTGGAGCGGGTGCTTTGCCCCGCGGGTGCAGCGAGTCCTCGCCCCGTGGGCGCTTTGTGAGGCAGGTGCCGGGTTTGGGGCTGTGTGTCAGGGAGGGCAGGGGGCTGCGGATGGGGCGCGGGGGCCGCGGGGGGTCCTTTGCGGCGCCGGCGGTGTCGGGGCTGCAGTACCGGCCGTGTCCGCCAGGCGGAGACTGCGGGGCACAAGCCGAGGGTGCCCCGGGCACGGGCCAGAGCCGGGCAGGGCCGGGAGGGTTTGGGAGTCCCGGCGGGGAAAGGACGGAGGCACAGACCGGTCTCACTGAGTTCCTTGGTGCTGCATTAATGTTTTTGGCTCCTTTTCTGTCCAGTTGTGCCCTCGCTGGGGCTCAGCTCTGTTCAGTGCCCAGCGGCTGGTGGAGTGTGGCGAGTTGTGCTTCCTGCCGGGCGGGAGCTGCCTTGGGGAGCTGCTCTGTACCCAGGGCTGTGCCGAGCCCGGGAGCTTGGACAGGTAAGGGCAGGGCCCATCCTGCCAGTGAGGATGGGTTTGGCTGTGGGAGGATGGAATGGATTGTGTGCCTGTTAACTCCAAGGAGAGCCAAAAGCTGGAAGGGACCCCAAGCAGGTTTGGTGCCATGAGAGCAGCTTCCAAAGCCCTTGAGTGTTGGAGAAATGTCCAGGAGAAGCGGTTCCTTTCTTGCAGGGTGGCAGTTTGCAAGACCAGGGGTGTTGCTGTGCTCTCCAGCAAAAATACTCCCCTTGGGATGTCCAGGATGAGGAAATCTTGGCCACGTGTTTTCTGGAGAAAAGGTGTGTGGGTGCCTGTGTGTGCCACCTGTGTGTGCAGGAAGGGGGTTCTGGTGGCACTGGAGGTGCCAGGGAGCCAAAAAGGGCACAGTTGTGTGAAAAAGGCCAAAGCTCTGTTGACCTCTGTCGACACCTGCACCAAAGGAGATGCAAATTTCCCCCCCTTGGTCGCAGGCTGCCCAAAGCTCCCAGGAAAGGAAGCTTTAGATTCCTCCCCAGCTTTGTGCTCAAGGTTTCCTTGCTCCTCTCTCAGCAGGATGTCAAGTGCCACCGTGTGCCTGAGGTGCCCCTTTCTCCTGCTGGGAGAGCAGGAGGTGGATGGAAAGGATCCCCAGGCATCTGCAGGCACGAGGGACTCGTCCAACTGGGATTTGCCTCCAGCCCATGGTAAGATGGACTTTCAGGGTCCCACGGGCCACGGGCCAGCTCTCCTGCTGGAGTTTTTGGGTGCTGGATTGGAACCCAAAGTCAGGTCTGTTCTGGAGTGTGTTACACGTCTGCAAAGCTCCTTCCCTCTGTTTCTTTTCTGTTCTGGAAAGCACAGTCTGGGGGTCCCGGGCCCTTCCTGTGAAATGGTGCCACGGAAATCATTTTGTACTGAGAGGGGAAAGGAGCTGTCTGTGGGAGGTCAGATGTCCACGATAAAAGCTCGATGTTTTTTCAGTCAGTGAACTCTTAAAATCTCTTAGTGTGTGGGAATGCCTGGCTTCTAAAACTCACCAGCTGAGTCTGAGAGGTTTCTTTGCAGAGCTGATTTCAGGCAGCAGAATTGGCCCCCAGGAGGGACTCTGTGCCTGCTCTCCCGTGGCTCCAAGGGATCTCTGGGCCTTCACGCCGGCACCGAGATTTTCTCGGGAAGGGCCTCAGATCCCCGGACCGGTCTGGGACACAGGCAAGATCCCCCTGCCTTTAGAAATGAGGCCTTCTTGTGGCTTCCTGCCCGTCCACGGTGCTGGGTTCCCAAGAAGGCCTCTTGAAATGCCTTTTGGGCTGTCCATTGAAGCCTTGGCACCAAATTGGGCCCCCTGGAGGGACAGTGCTGTTGGTGCCCCCCGGGCTGGGGCACCCCGAGGACTCCAGCGCGCACCGAAAGGATTATTCGGGGAGATCCTCGGGGTGCCCGGCCC
Organism: Chiroxiphia lanceolata; assembly: GCF_009829145.1. Lineage (NCBI taxonomy): Eukaryota > Metazoa > Chordata > Aves > Passeriformes > Pipridae > Chiroxiphia > Chiroxiphia lanceolata. The sequence continues at coordinate 466,439 of NC_045671.1, read as the reverse complement.
TGGGGAGTTCAAAGCAAGGTCCCTGCAATGGATTCAGGCATTGCTGAGAGTATCCCAGGGCTACCTGTCCCTGCTGGACATGGAGCTCTCTAATGGGCTGTAGTTGGGTTCTAAAAGTGGTGCTCCAACTGCCAAAGAAGGGTGGGATTGGGATTAAGAAAGGAGCAGTGATGGTACAATTGGCTGTTTTCTCTTGAATATAACTGTGAGAGCTGCAGGAGTGTAAGGTGTGTGTTCCAGTCCCCAGCATTTGGTTTGGACGTGTCCTGGTCAGACACGGGTCCAACTTCCTCAGTCCTTAACACAATAGAGGGAGAATCAAGGACTGGCACTGTTAAGGTGATTGGTGTGACAGGGGTCAAACTGGGAAAACATTGGGTGATTCCTCAGTTTGTCTATTTGCCAAACTCACCCAAACCTCTGCTAGGAAGAGATGGAGTAGAAAAGTTGAGGCAGAAATGAAATGGAAAACTGGGTATGTTGACACTGTAATTGCTGAAACTAAATGTGTCCAAGCAGCAGCTCTTGTTGTGCAGGGAATAACTCCTGTCAGCAGCAAGGTCCCGACTGAAGTGGCAGCTGCAGTTGTTCCTGTGGTGTGGGCCAGTGGAATTGCAGGAGAGTGGAAGAGGGCAGAACCTGTAGGTGTTACCCCTACTGTGGGATCTGTCTGGATTCTCTATGGAATGTGATCTGTGTGTAAGAGCTTCCCGTGGCTGTCTGTGCAGGTGGGGCAGTGCCCGAGTGTCCCGTGGGATCCCGAGGTTGGAAAAGCCCTCTGAGCCCCCGGGGTGCGAGTGCTACCCCAGCCCTGCCCAGGCCAGCCCAGCCCGTGTCCCCAAGGGCCACAGGAGGAGCATCCCCTGAGGGACAGGCCTGGGGTGAGGGCTGTGGGCACTGCCAGTGTCCTTGCTCCTGGAGCGGGGCTGGGGGTTCCCAGAGAGGCTCCAAGAGCCCTTCCCTTGTCCCTGGCCTTGGCAGGAAGGATGGCTGGTGTGAGAGCACAGTGTGCAGGGCCAGCAACCCAAAGCCACCCTGGGGACATTTCCCTGCAGTTCAGGGAAGCTCTGCTTGCAGCACCTCCAAGTCCTGCGTGCTCAGCACCTCTTCCCGTGGGTTTGGATGCCCTTGGAAAGAGATTTCAGGATATGCCAGTGAATTCAGTGAGTTGTGCCAGCCAGAGAGCTTTTGGCTGCCCTAAATGGAGCTTTTAAGCCTCAACCCCCCCAGGGTTTGTTGTGGGGGTGAGATAGGAGAGAGTTTCCATGGCAGAGAACGACTATTTGGAGGGGAAACTGAGGGAATCAGCAGTGGACAGGGAGGGAAAAATGTGGGGTAAACTCTGGGGCAGTGTGTAGCAGAGAGAAGGAAGATTTTGGGTTCAACTGAGGCAGTCAGGAGTGGGCAGGTAAGGAAAGTTCTGGGGGTAAAACTTGAGAAAACCTCCAGGGTAGAAAACGAGCCTTTGGAGGTAAAAAAGAGGTTCCTGAGTGGTGTGCAGGTGGAGAAAACTGTGGGGGTTAAATGTGAGGTGATCTGTGGGGGAGAGAAGGAAGATCTTGTGTTAAAAACGAGGTGAGCAGTTGTGGGCTGGAAGGGCAGGTTTTGGGGCTTCAAAAGGAGGTTGATTCTCTGCGGGGAGGGAATGAAGCAAAGGAAATAAAATAAAGGAAAAGAAAAAATAAAACGAAAAGAAATAAAAAGAAATGAAATGAAATAAAAAGAAATGAAATGAAATGAAATAAAATGAAAATGAAAATAAAATAAAATAAAAAGAAAGAAAATAAAATGAAAATGAAATAAAATTAAATTAAAGAAAGAAGTGAAATAAAAGGAAAATAAAATAAAATAATAAAAAATGCAATAAAATAAACAAAAATAAGAAGAAAAAATAAAATGAAAATGAAAATAGAATGAATAAAAAGAACTAAAATAAAATAAAATAAAAAGAAATAAAATAAAAGGAAAATAAAATTAAAGAAACAAATGAAATAAAAGGAAAATAAAATTAAATAAAATAATAAATAATGCAATAAAATAAACAAAAATAAAAAGAAAGAAAATAAAATGAAAAGGAAGTAAAAAGAACTAAAATAAAATAAAATAAAATGAAAATAAAATACAATAAAATAAAAAGAAAGAAAAAATGAAAATAAAATTAAAAGAAAGAAATGAAATAAAAGGAAAATAAAATTAAATCATTTCAAAAATTAAATCAAATAAATGAAAAATAAAATTAAATAAAATAAAAAGAAATAAAATAGAATAAAATAAAAAAGAATGAAAATAAGGTGTTTTCTTTGAGGTAACCTGAGGTAAATTGAGGTCAGCTGAGGTGATGAGTGGTGGAGGGGTCTGGAAAATGTGGGGTGTTAAAGTCGAGGTCATGTGGTGGGCAGAGAAGGAGTGTTTGGAGGTGGGTTGAGGTTGTGAGCAGTGGGCAGGAGGGGTTAATTTTGGGGTGTCCCTGGAGCGGGTGCTTTGCCCCGCGGGTGCAGCGAGTCCTCGCCCCGTGGGCGCTTTGTGAGGCAGGTGCCGGGTTTGGGGCTGTGTGTCAGGGAGGGCAGGGGGGCTGCGGATGGGGCGCGGGGGGCGCGGGGGGTCCTTTGCGGCGCCGGCGGTGTCGGGGCTGCAGTACCGGCCGTGTCCGCCAGGCGGAGACTGCGGGGCACAAGCCGAGGGTGCCCCGGGCACGGGCCAGAGCCGGGCAGGGCCGGGAGGGTTTGGGAGTCCCGGCGGGGAGAGGAACGAGGGCTCGGGGCACGGTGCTGGGAGTGTTGGGATGAGCGATCCGGGGAACGGGGAGCTCGGATCAGTCCTTGGGCAGGAATTGAACTCGGGAGATCAGCTGGTCTGGCCCCAGAGAGCCCCATTGAAATCGGGATTAGTGACATGCCCTGTGCCCAACACTCATTGTGTACCCAACAAAATTCCAAACAAGTCTTTGTTCTGTTTCAAGAACTTAAAATAACTTTAAAACCAATAAATCATCATTTCCTTCTTTTTTCTCCCTTTCAGGTGGTGGAATTGCCTCTCTGTCCATGTGCTGAGCTCCAGCTGCAGGGACTGTCAGACATTGTTGGCTGTGAGTTCGTGGGGTTCTCCCTGGGAAACTGGAAATAATTAGCAGTCAGGTTGCAGCAATGTTTTCTGAAGCCTTTGCCTTTTCTGTGCCTTTGGCTGACAGCTCTCCTCTGTGTGCCTTTGCAGCTGTTGCCTGGTGTCATTTCCCTGCCTGAGCTGGCTGTGGGTTGGTGTGGGACGCGAGGCCGGAGAGAGCGAGCGGAGGAGCCTCGGGCTGGAGAGGGGCAGGAGAAAGGCCCTGTGGGCAAAGGGACGTCCCTGTGTGCCCAGGGCCCTGCAGGGGACAGGATGGACACTCTGGGGTCACTCTGAGGGGTGAGTGGAGAGCCTGGGGGCAGCATGTGAGTTCACCTCCGGGGAAGAAAGAGGGCATGTTTGTGAGGGAAGAGCTGAGGTCACGTGTTTAACCACATTGGCCAAAGTTGTGTTTGCACAAATTGGGCCAGAAGTGAAGGTCAATCCAAAGGAAGCCCTGCTCAACCTCCAAATCCCAGGATAAGTTCTACAGGCTGCTAATTGAGGGGCTAAAACTACACATAAATGGAACCAAGAGCACTAATAAGGTCCCTGGGAATCCCATTACATTGTCGTCATAGAGTTTTTAACAGATTTTGAAGTTTTTTATGACAGCAATATGTTTCTTCTATGGATTTTTTCCCTCTGCAGGATTTGGGGTTTGTTTAGGTTTTGAATCCCTCCCAGTGGCCCTGACACTGCTCAGGAGCTGGCAGGACAACCAGAGTCAGAGCCCCTGGCAGGCGCAGGGGGTTTTCCCTGCCAGTGGATCCAGCCTGGCCAGGTGGGATCCGCTTTGGCTCCCGGCTTCTGCCAGAGACAGAATGTGTTCCGTTGATTGGAATGAGAATCCAGGAGCTTCATGTCCTGGAGGTTCCCTGGGCAGCTGATCCACTCTGCCCCGTGTCCTGCTCTCAGTTCCTGCCCAGCCAGAGCCAACTGCGCCGAGGGCACGAGCACTCCCAGCCTGGATAGGGAATGGGGGACTGGCTTGTGTAGAATTCACCTGAAAAGTAAGTAAAAAGGATGATGGGAATATCTGGGTCCTCATGGAACCTGCTGGAAGTAGAGAAGCACAGCCCCAGATCTCCAACTCTGAGTGGAGTTGTGGAATCTAAACCAGCAGGAACGGATACCCCAAAGTGAACACTGAGAGAACAGGACCACGTAAGGGTCGCTGTCACTGTGGAAAGGCAGAAGGCAGGTGTTGGCCCAGGAGAAGGCGGGGGCCGGACGCGCTCCCGGCCCGGGGCGAGGCAGCCCCTGAGCACGGGCGAGGACGTCTCTGCGGGCGGGAAGGCGCTGCCCCTTCGGAGCCTCGGGAGCGGCCCCGGGGAGTTCTTTTCCCCGAGGAAAGGGATGCACATCCCTGCCCTCGGGGCACCCCGGGTCTGACCCGCCTGTTCAAGCTGTCCCTGGGCTCTGCAGTTCTGGTTGGGTCCCTGAAAAACTGTGAATTGCATCCACCCCAACTTTCTCCAAGGCTACCCTTTTGTTTTCAGGCATCTCCGAGGGCTCTTGCTTTAGGGCCACTGAGGGAAGATTGCCCCGGCTTCAACAGTGCTGCTGGCTGCCGGCCTCCGGCTGGAAGGGCAGGGATTTGGGGTGGGCGGGACACACGTGGGGGGCACGTGGCAGCTCTGGGAGGTGGGCCCTGGGAATGGCTGCCCGTGCTGGTCCACAAACACAAGGTGCCTGCATTCCCAAGTGCCAGCAGCGTCAGCATAAAAGAGGAGATTCATTTTCCGGGAATTACATCGCTGGCCCTCAGAAGGGGTTTGGGGTGTTTTGGGCAGCATCAGCGCGGGGCTCAGTTCTGAACTGGGGCAAACCCTGTCCACGCTGCGGGTGCCGTCCTGGGCCCAGGCCAGAGGGGCTGCGGTTGCCAGCTGCTCCCCGTGTCCGGGCCGAGCCAGCGTCCCAGGGGCACAACAGGCGGCGCCGACACTTCCGAGGGAAGAGTTTTCTCTCTGTGGGAAGCCGGGATTTCGAGGAGCGAGAGACGTTCCTTTCCAGCGTGGTTCACCTCCCGCCCTCCCCGAGCACGGCGCGTGCGACTGCAAGGAAGGATTCATTTCTGCCCGTCCCTAGCCGGTCCCAGCCCAGCTGGCCGTGCTCCCTGCGGCCCGTTGGGGCAGAGGAGGGAGAGCTGCGGAGATTTATTAAGAGGGGATTTCCTGACAGTAGTTGTCTGCAGTCTTGCCCTCCTTTGACTCACCTGGCAGCGTCCGGTTTTCTTATTTCCTCTTGTGTAGCTGTTTGCATCATAGGCAGGACCTGCCTCCTCTGGAAATAAAGATTAAATATTTTAAGTGGGTTTTTAAAACCAGAGGGGTTGCCAGTGGAGGGTGCGAGTTGCAGAGACGGGGGGGGGGAGAAGAAGGAGAGCATCAGGTGTCGGATGAGCTGCACCTTCCTGAGTGCGGGGAAAAAGTGGCTGTTGGAAATTGCCGAAGTTGCGAAGGCGGGAGGGGAACGCGGAAAGCAGAGCCGGGAGCGGGCTGTGCCTGAGCCGCGGCACGGTCAGTGCCAGCTCCGGGGCCGGCTGCGCTGCCGGGGCTGCCCGAGCGCGGCCACGGGGACAGACGGACGGCTGTGCTCCGGCTCCCCGACCGCGGGGCTCGGCCCCTCCTGCCCGCCGATCGCCGGGGCAGCGGGACCGACGGACCCTGCCCGGGGCAGCGGGACCGACCGACGGACCGATCCCGTCCGGGGCACCGGGACCGACGGACCCAGCCCGGGGAGCGACGTGTCCGCCAGGGGGCGCCGCGGGCGCGGGGGGCCCGACCCCGCCCTCGGGGGAGGAGCGAGGCGGGGAGCGGGGCCTCGGGGGGCGGGGCCGGTGCAGGTGCGCGAGGCCGCAGCGCGCGTGCGCGGGGCACAGGTGCGCGAGGCCGCAGGGCGCGTGCGCGGGGCACAGGTGCGCGAGGCCGCAGGGCGCGTGCGCGGGGCACAGGTGCGCGAGGCCGCAGGGCGCGTGCGCGGGGCACAGGTGCGCGAGGCCGCAGGGCGCGTGCGCGGGGCACAGGTGCGCGAGGCCGCAGGGCGCGTGCGCGGGGCACAGGTGCGCGAGGCGGGGCCGAGGTGATTTAAGGCCCCGTGAGGAGCCGCCCGCGCCATTTTGCAGGTGTTCGGCGGAGGAGGCGGCAGCGGCCGCGCCGGGCTCCCCCGGCGGGACCCGGGGATGGCCGAGGCCACCCGCCCCTACCCCTCTCCACCTCTCCTTCCCCCCCTCCTTCCCCCGTACCTCCCTCTTCCCTCCTCCTCTTTTCCCCCGAGCCGCTCTCCCCCCACCCCCGCTCCGCGCCCCCTCCGCTCCCCGGCTCCCCTCAGCCCTCCTTCCTCCCTCTCCTCCCACCACCCTGCCCGCTCCCCCTGCCCCGGCTCCCTCTCCGCCCTCTCCCTTCTCTCCTGCACACCCCGATCCCCTCCGGACCCCTCCTCCTTTCCCTCCCCCGGCCTCCCTCTGCCCTCGCCTCGCCCCGCTCCGCACCCCGAACCCCGGAACCCGCTCCGTGCCCGTCCCCCCGCCCCAGCCTTCCTTCCTCCCCTCCTGCCTCCCCGGCCCTTGCCCGCTGCCCAACCCGAACCCCCCTCTCTTCCCTCTCTATTGCCCCTCTCTTCCCTCTCAATTCCCCCTCTCAGTTCTCGGTCTATTCCCTCTCAATTCCCCCTCGATTTCCCATCTTTTCCCTTTCAGTTCTCCCTCTATTCCCTCTCAGTTCTCCTTCTATTCCCTCTCACTTCTCCCTCTATTCTCTCTCTGTTCTCCTTCTATTCCCTCTCAATTCTCCCTCGATTTCTCATCTTTTCCCTCTCAGATCTCCCTCTATTCCCTCTCAGTTCTCCTTCTGTTCCCTGTCAATTCCCCCTCTATTTCCCATCTTTTCCCTCTCACTTCTCCCTCTATTCCCTCTCAATTCCCCCTCTATTTCCCATCTTTTCCCTCTCAGTTCCCCCTCGATTTCCCATCTTTCCCCTCTCAATTCTCCCTCGATTTCTCATCTTTTCCCTCTCACTTCTCCCTCTATTCCCTCTCAGTTCTTCTATTCCCTCTCAATTCCCCCTCGATTTCCCATCTTTTCCCTCTCAGGTCTCCCTCTATTCCCTCTCAATTCCTCCTCTATTTCCCATCTTTTCCCTCTCAGTTCCCCCTCTGTTTCCCATCCCAGTGTCCCTCGATGTCCCCTCTGTCCCCCCTGTCCCCCGTTCCGTGTCCCCGCAGCCGCGGGCTTGGGGGCGCCGGTTTTAATAAAGCCGCGCAGGCCGGAGCCGGCGCCCCCCCTGGATCCCCCCCACGGGGCCGGGCCCGCTCGGCGGGTCCCCCCCTGCAGTTGCCAAGCACCGCCCGACACCGCCGGGGCTCCGGCCCGTCCCGACATCACACTTGGGGCTCCGCGGGCGGGGGCGGGGGGGCAAAGGCGGCGGCTTCGCTCTCGGCAATGGACGGCAAGAGAGGGCCATGGATTGCCGGGAGCGAAGCCGGGGCCGTTTGGGGCGGGGGGAGGCGGGGGGGCAGGGGATGGGCTGGGGGCCCCCTCCGGAGGAGGGGGTCGGGGAGGGGGGGGAGGAGGGCGGGGGGACCCCCCTCCGGAGGAGAGGGGTCCCGGGGTGGGAGGGGCGGAGGGCGGGGGGTGGGGGGACCCCCCTCCCGGGGAGGGGGTCCCGGGGGGGGAGGGGACGAGGGGGGAGTTCCCCCCTCTTCCTCTCCCGCCTCTGGATCCCCTTCTCCAGGGGGGCGGTCGGGGGGACCCCCCTCCAGGGGAGGGGATCCCGGGGTGGGAGGGACGGAGGGGGCAGTTCCCCCCTCCGATCCCTGTCAGCCCGGGACCCCCTTCTCCGGGGGGCGGTCGGGGGGATCCCCCTCCAGGGGAGGGGGTCCCGGGGTGGGGGGGACGAGGGGGCAGTTCCCCCCTCTTTCCCTCCCACCTCTGGACTCTCTTCTCCGGGGGGCGGTCGGGGGACCCCCCTCCAGAGGAGGAGGTCCCGGGGTGGGAGGGACGGAGGGGGGGGGTTCCCCCCTCCGACCCCCCTCCGACCCGTCCCACCTCGGGACCCCCTTCCCCGGGGGGCGGTCGGGGGACCCCCCTCCAGAGGAGCGGGGTCCCGGGGGTGGGAGGGGAGGAGGGGGGAGTTCCCCCCTCCGACCCGTCCCACCTCGGGACTCCCTCCTCCGGGGGGCGGTCGGGGGCGGGGCCCCCTCCGGAGGAGGGGGTCCCGGGGGGGGGGTTGGGGAGGGCCCCCCCGGAGGGGGGGGTCCGGGGAGGGGGGGGGGGGTGGAGGGGTGGGGGGGCAATCCCCCCCCTTCTCTCCTCCTCCTCCCCTCTCCCCGGGCCCCTCCATCCGGGGCGGGCTCCCCCTGACCCCCCTTCCCGGGAGCCCCTCCTCCGGACAGGGGCCCCGCGGGGGGGGGGGGGGGGGGGGGGGTCAGAAGGGGGAGTGCGCTGCTTTGTGTTCTCATCACGCCGCAGAGTGACGTGACCCCTCTTGCTGCCCCCCCCCCCCCCCCCCCCGGCGGGGCCCCTGTCCGGAGGAGGGGGTCCCGGGAAGGGGGGTCAGGGGGAGCCCGCCCCGGAGGGAGGGGCCCGGGGAGAGGGGAGGAGGAGGAGAGAAGGGGGGGGATTGCCCCCCCTCCCCTCCACCCCCCCCCCCTCCCCGGACCCCCCCCTCCGGGGGGGCCCTCCCCAACCCCCCCCCCGGGACCCCCTCCTCCGGAGGGGGCCCCGCCCCCGACCGCCCCCCGGAGGAGGGAGTCCCGTGGTGGGACGGGTCGGAGGGGGGAACTCCCCCCTCCTCCCCTCCCACCCCCGGGACCCCGCTCCTCTGGAGGGGGGTCCCCCGACCGCCCCCCGGGGAAGGGGGTCCCGAGGTGGGACGGGTCGGAGGGGGGAACCCCCCCCCTCCGTCCCTCCCACCCCGGGACCTCCTCCTCTGGAGGGGGGTCCCCCGACCGCCCCCCGGAGAAGAGAGTCCAGAGGTGGGAGGGAAAGAGGGGGGAACTGCCCCCTCGTCCCCCCCACCCCGGGACCCCCTCCCCTGGAGGGGGGTCCCCCCGACCGCCCCCCGGAGAAGGGGGCCCCGGGCTGACAGGGATCGGAGGGGGGAACTGCCCCCTCCGTCCCTCCCACCCCGGGATCCCCTCCCCTGGAGGGGGGTCCCCCCGACCGCCCCCCTGGAGAAGGGGATCCAGAGGCGGGAGAGGAAGAGGGGGGAACTCCCCCCTCGTCCCCTCCCACCCCGGGACCCCCTCCTCTGGAGGGGGGTCCCCCCACCCCCCGCCCTCCTCCCCTCCCACCCCGGGACCCCTCTCCTCCGGAGGGGGGTCCCCCCGCCCTCCTCCCCCCCCTCCCCGACCCCCTCCTCCGGAGGGGGCCCCCAGCCCATCCCCTGCCCCCCCGCCTCCCCCCGCCCCAAACGGCCCCGGCTTCGCTCCCGGCAATCCATGGCCCTCTCTTGCCGTCCATTGCCGAGAGCGAAGCCGCCGCCTTTGCCCCCCCGCCCCCGCCCGCGGAGCCCCAAGTGTGATGTCGGGACGGGCCGGAGCCCCGGCGGTGTCGGGCGGTGCTTGGCAACTGCAGGGGGGGACCCGCCGAGCGGGCCCGGCCCCGTGGGGGGGATCCAGGGGGGGCGCCGGCTCCGGCCTGCGCGGCTTTATTAAAACCGGCGCCCCCAAGCCCGCGGCTGCGGGGACACGGAACGGGGGACAGGGGGGACAGAGGGGACATCGAGGGACACTGGGATGGGAAACAGAGGGGGAACTGAGAGGGAAAAGATGGGAAATAGAGGGGGAATTGAGAGGGAAAAGATGGGAAATAGAGGGGGAACTGAGAGGGAATAGAGGGAGATCTGAGAGGGAAAAGATGGGAAATCGAGGGGGAATTGAGAGGGAATTGGGGGAACTGAGAGGGAAAACAGGGGGAATCGAGGGGGAATTGAAAGGGAATAGAGGGAGAAGTGAGAGGGAGAAGATGGGAAATCGAGGGGGAATTGAGAGGGAAAAGATGGGAAATAGAGGGGGAATTGAGAGGGAAAAGATGGGAAATAGAGGGGGAATTGAGAGGGAATAGAGGGAAACTGAGATGGAATAGAGGGAGAAGTGAGAGGGAAAAGATGGGAAATCGAGAGAGAACTGAGAGGGAATAGAGGGAGAAGTGAGAGGGAAAACATGGGAAATCGAGGGGGAATTGAGAGGGAATAGAAGGAGAACTGAGAGGGAAAAGATGGGAAATAGATGGGGAATTGACAGGGAATAGAAGGAGAACTGAGAGGGAATAGATGGCGAAATGAGAGGGAAAAAATGGGAAATCGAGGGGGAACTGACAGGGAATAGACTGAGAACTGAGAGGGAACAGAAGGAGAACTGAGAGGGAATAGAGGGAAAAGTGAGAGGGGAAAGATGGGAAATCGAGGGGGAACTGACAGGGAATAGGAGAACTGAGAGAGAAAAGACGGGAAATCGAGAGAGAACTCAGAGGGAATAGAAGGAGAAGTGAGCAGGAAAAGATGGGAAATCGAGGGAGAATTGAGAGGGAATAGAAGAAGAACTGAGAGGGAATAGAGGGAGAAGTGAGAGGGAGAAGATGGGAAATCGAGGGGGAACTGAGAGGGAATAGAGGGAAACTGAGAGGAGGAATTGAGAGGGAAGAGAGGGGCAATAGAGAGGGAAGAGAGGGGGGTTCGGGTTGGGCAGCGGGCAAGGGCCGGGGAGGCAGGAGGGGAGGAAGGAAGGCTGGGGCGGGGGGACGGGCACGGAGCGGGTTCCGGGGTTCGGGGTGCGGAGCGGGGCGAGGCGAGGGCAGAGGGAGGCCGGGGGAGGGAAGGGAGGAGGGGTCCGGAGGGGATCGGGGTGTGCAGGAGAGAAGGGAGAGGGCGGAGAGGGAGCCGGGGCAGGGGGAGCGGGCAGGGTGGTGGGAGGAGAGGGAGGAAGGAGGGCTGAGGGGAGCCGGGGAGCGGAGGGGGCGCGGAGCGGGGGTGGGGGGAGAGCGGCTCGGGGGAAAAGAGGAGGAGGGAAGAGGGAGGTACGGGGGAAGGAGGGGGGGAAGGAGAGGTGGAGAGGGGTAGGGGTGGGTGGCCTCGGCCATCCCCGGGTCCCGCCGGGGGAGCCCGGCGCGGCCGCTGCCGCCTCCTCCGCCGAACACCTGCAAAATGGCGCGGGCGGCTCCTCACGGGGCCTTAAATCACCTCGGCCCCGCCTCGCGCACCTGTGCCCCGCGCACGCGCCCTGCGGCCTCGCGCACCTGTGCCCCGCGCACGCGCGCTGCGGCCTCGCGCACCTGCACCGGCCCCGCCCCTCGAGGCCCCGCTCCCCGCCTCGCTCCTCCCCCGAGGGCGGGGCCGGGCCCCCCCTTGCGCCCGCGGCGCCCCCTGGCGGACACGTCACCCCCTGGGCCGGGTCCGTCAGTCCCGGTGCCCCGGGTGGGATCGGTCCGTCGGTCGGTCCCGCTGCCCCGGGCAGGATCGGTCGGTCCCGCTGCCCCGGGCGGGATCGGTCCGTCGGTCGGTCCCGCTGCCCCGGGCAGGATCGGTCGGTCCCGCTGCCCCGGGCGGGATCGGTCCGTCGGTCGGTCCCGGTGCCCCGCCAGGGTCGGTCGGTCCCGGTGCCCCGGGCGGGATCGGTCCGTCGGTCGGTCCCGCTGCCCCGGGCAGGGTCCGTCGGTCCCGCTGCCCCGGCGATCGGCGGGCAGGAGGGGCCGAGCCCCGCGGTCGGGGAGCCGGAGCACAGCCGTCCGTCTGTCCCCGTGGCCGCGCTCGGGCAGCCCCGGCAGCGCAGCCGGCCCCGGAGCTGGCACTGACCGTGCCGCGGCTCAGGCACAGCCCGCTCCCGGCTCTGCTTTCCGCGTTCCCCTCCCGCCTTCGCAACTTCGGCAATTTCCAACAGCCACTTTTTCCCCGCACTCAGGAAGGTGCAGCTCATCCGACACCTGATGCTCTCCTTCTTCTCCCCCCCCACGTCTCTGCAACTCGCACCCTCCACTGGCAACCCCTCTGGTTTTAAAAACCCACTTAAAATATTTAATCTTTATTTCCAGAGGAGGCAGGTCCTGCCTATGATGCAAACAGCTACACAAGAGGAAATAAGAAAACCGGACGCCGCCAGGTGAGTCAAAGGAGGGCAAGACTGCAGACAACTACTGTCAGGAAATCCCCTCTTAATAAATCTCCGCAGCTCTCCCTCCTCTGCCCCAACGGGCCGCAGGGAGCACGGCCAGCTGGGCTGGGACCGGCTGGGGACGGGCAGAAATGAATCCTTCCTTGCAGTCGCACGCGCCGTGCTCGGGGAGGGCGGGAGGTGAACCACGCTGGAAAGGAACGTCTCTCGCTCCTCGAAATCCCGGCTTCCCACAGAGAGAAAACTCTTCCCTCGGAAGTGTCGGCGCCGCCTGTTGTGCCCCTGGGACGCTGGCTCGGCACGGACACGGGGAGCAGCTGGCAACCGCAGCCCCTCTGGCCTGGGCCCAGGACGGCACCCGCAGCGTGGACAGGGTTTGCCCCAGTTCAGAACTGAGCCCCGCGCTGATGCTGCCCAAAACACCCCAAACCCCTTCTGAGGGCCAGCGATGTAATTCCCGGAAAATGAATCTCCTCTTTTATGCTGACGCTGCTGGCACTTGGGAATGCAGGCACCTTGTGTTTGTGGACCAGCACGGGCAGCCATTCCCAGGGCCCACCTCCCAGAGCTGCCACGCCGACATCATCTTTTTTTCTCACATTTTCAAGCCCTTTGTTGTTTAATTTATACATACAAAAGTTACATTTGTATTTTCAAATGCTATAAGTCTACATTTAGAATTTCTTATACTCAAAGATTCTCTATATAATACAGTAGATACAGGGTTGTATTTTGAAATAAATTTTTTACATAAATATTATTTTTCAATATATATAAAGATGAGAAGCACTATGTTTTTTATTATTTTCTGCACATACAAAGCCCCCATGAATTTTTAAGCATTTCTGGGCTGTAACTTCCCTTTTTTTGGGCCCCCACTCACCTGCCCCTCCACCCCATCGTTGCTCTCCCAGTGCCATCGGGGTGTCCCAAACGACATCATCACCTCCCAGACTCCAACCCCCTCCCTTTTCACTCACCCCCAGAGAAGGCACAGAACGAGTCAAACTGCCCTGGACAGCAGGACATTGCTTTAATAAAGCCATTTCCCCCATTCCCAATTCCAGCCCTGATCCAGTCTGGGTATTGCCCCATTCCCAGTTCCGACCCCGGTCCAGTCTGCTCACTTCCACAATACAGCTTTAAACTGTGGTTGGATTTAATACACTGTGGGGAAAGGATTTGTTTATGGACAAGTCATTTTTTCCATTTCTTTTCTGCAGAGCAATGAAAGGAAATGCAGCTTGTTTTCCGACAGCAAACACTCATTGTGACAAAATGAAGTTGCAATGAAATTATGCAACTTAATGAAATACTTAACAAAGAATTATGGAAGCTACAGTATTTTATACTTCAGATGTCTTTTTTGTCTAATTGAAGCTTTGTTTGGTTCTGTTACTGGCTGTGATCAGTGTAAATGTCCAACTAAACACACAACAAACACAAATCCACGAAAAAACCAACCCAACCCACCTCTGTCCTGCAGAGTGCAAAGCAGTGTAATGCTGAAATGCAGGATTAGCCAGCCCTCTTTACAACAAAGCTTTAAAACCACAAATCCTTGCTCCTTAGACCCCTCTATCCTGCTTGCTCTCCCTGTGCATCCAGCCCAGGGGTCTTTTCAAACACCTCAGGACATGGATCCCAAAGATAAATAACCTCCTGATGATTACCATTGATTATTCTCCCCATTTTTCATTCAGGGCCTCATGCAAACTTAATTTATTCTTGCCCAAATGCATCTGCTGTTTTTACCCAACATTTCCTGCCACTTGCTGTGGATGTTTCATTAACTTGACAGATTAGTCTCCAAGTTTAAAGTGCACTATAATATAAACTTAGGATATATTCATTACAAATACACTCTGTTCTGATTTTATTATTTGACTCTTTGCTAATGTAGCGTGCTGGAAATGACAGATGTTCCACCTGGCCTCTGGGTTATTTCCAAAAACATTGTGGCAAATTATTAAAACACTTTAAAAAACGAAAATGCATTTGAAAAAATAAAATAAGATACATGAAACTGAAAGTGGTTGCACTGTCATACACTACTAATGGGGAATTATCAAAGGGAGGAAAAGGCACTGAAACTGAAAAGTAAAAACCTTGTATTAATGAGGCTGAGACCTAAGAGGAAGGGAATAGCCACCTCAGCAGTAGCTGGATTTTCCAGTGGCCGAGTCCAGCTCCACCAGGATGTGATTCCATGACCTGAGCACGGTGAGGCTGACCTGGAGTGCTGAGTGTGCTCAGCCCTGTGTCTGTGATGCACATGACACAGCCCAGGGAGCTCTGATCATGCCTCACACAGTGCCAGCCAAGGCCCAGCAGAGACAGGAACACAACATTTGTCCTCTGCTTTCCAGTCTTTCACCCTCTGGCCTTGCCGGCTGAAGCTGCCACTGCTGCAACTGCACAAGCTATAACCACAACTTCAGTTGTGCTGCCATGGGCAGAAACAGCTGGGAGAGACCTGGGGCTGCTGCTTGGTCTGCTAATTTGGACTAATTTGGACTAATGACTCATTCCACTCTGTCACTTTTCCAGGCTCCCTGTGCACTGCCGTGTCTGTGGATACACGTCTGTGCCACAGGAGCTTTCTGTGTGGGCCTCAGGGCTCTCCCCTAAGCTGTGGTACACTCAATTTTCATGTTACAGACCTCTATCACTGCTGGATTAGCTAAAGGACACGACCTCTCTGTGAAATCGGTTTTTAAACGAAAGGTAAACTTTGTTATCTTTTACCTTCAGTGCGAGGTTCAGAGCTGGACACCGGATCAATACTTGGCAAACATCAGTCGCATGCCGTGGGCAGATGCCTCTTTGCTGCACCTCTACGTGTGCTCCTGCAGAACAGGCCTTTAGTTTTAAGGGGCTCTTTACACAGAACACAACCACAAAACAACCCCTAAGTGCTTCAAAGTGGGGTAACATTGTGTGCGAGTCTGGGCCTTTCCTTCCTCTGCAGCCCCACTAGAGTTCAGGGAATTGAGAGCTGCCTGTTCCCACAACTGACAGCATTTTCCCCACCAGCCCAGGAATTTCCTTTGCTCCAGTGCTTTGCTCCTGTGAACAACAGAAAAGTGTGAAGTTTGAAACAGTTCCTCCTCCTCACTAAGCTTGCAGCTGATTCACTGTCTCTGGTTCTATAATATTGATGTGCTTACACGTTCCAGCAATGGCTGGTTACAACCGTGCCCCTGGATGCAAAAAAAAAAAAGAAAAAGAAAAAAAGAAAAAACAGGAGTGTGCAGTCCAAATTATTAATTTTTCCCCCTTTTATAAAGGACTTTGATAGTGAGGCAGGAAACACCTCCCTGTCACTTCTTTTTGCCTTTGGTTTGCAACGGCGACACTGAGCCCAACACGAGACTTTGCCCATCAGCCACTAATTCCAGGGAGAACAAATGCCCAGGACAAAGGCAGGGCTGTTACATGCTAGGGAAGCAGCCCGAGACAAATCCAAGTTTCTCAGAAACAGCCCAGATGTGACAGATGCTCCTGGCCCAGTGGCTCTGTGCCAGGAGCACACGGAGCACAGGCCCCGGTGACGACTCCAGCCTGGCAGGGTCCTGGCACAGCAAAGGACTGGTGAGGATCCCAGGCCGTATGGCACTTGTGCCACCAATCCTCAATTAAAAGTGGACTTTCTGTTCCACTGGCACTTAGGAATGTTCCACCAGCATTTAGGGATTGTGAAACACGCTGTATCTTGCTACACCAACCACTTAGTTTCAGGCATGGCCCCAGAGTGCTGCTGGGTAAAACAGAGCTCTGGCCCACGGCCACAGAGGCCTGATAAAAACCATTAATGTTTCACATGCCCAGGTTCATGGATGTGAAATAGCTCCAACATGCCACCCATGAGCACATTGTGCCCTCACTCCCCAGCCACAGAGGGACTGCAGGAGCTTTCCCAGCAGGAGACACGTTTCACCCCCCAACACGTGTGTTCTGCCCACACCCCACACTGCAGCCAGCACAGCCAGGTCAGCCTGGGGGCAAACCTCCCTCACCCAGGGCCCAGGAGCAGCTCCATGTGTGCAACCCCAACAGTGACAGAGCAGCTCCTGGTGCCCCCCCTGCAGAACCCCCTGGGAGCTGCCCCAGGGCACAGCCCCGTGCCAGGGACAGAGCAGGCCAGAGACAGTCCTGGGGTCCCAGGGACAGTCCTGGGGTCCCAGGGGACAGAGCAGGCCAGGGGACAGTCCTGGGGTCCCAGGGGACAGTCCTGGGGTCCCAGGGCACAGAGCAGGCCAGGGGACAGTCCTGGGGTCCCAGGGGACAGTCCTGGGGTCCCAGGGGACAGTCCTGGGGTGCCAGGGCACAGAGCAGGCCAGGGGACAGTCCTGGGTCACCACCCACGGCACAGCACAGCGGGGGAGGCTCCAGCTCCCAGCCAGGGATCATTCCCAGTGCCCAGCTCCAGAACAGCCCGTCCTGCCCCGGAGTCCCACATGCAGCTGTGGCTCCAGCAGCCCCTGCCAAACGCAGCTCCATGGCCCAGGCAGGGGGACAACAACCTCCTGGAAGTTGGGAAAACATCAGCTGATACCCGGAGGAAATGACCCACTTCCCACTGGGCATAAAGATTCAGATTTGTATATGTGGTCGTTTGGTTTTTTCCAGTCATAATAAACTTCTGAGGAAGAAAACCAAGTTTTCAGGAGTATTCTAGGAACAGCAGGTGAGTTCTAAATTTCATTTCATACAGAATTAATCCTGCAAGCATTAATTAAAACTTGGGGGTTTTCTTGGTAATTGGAGAGAATAATCTCTGAATCCCTGAGTAAGTCTTGAAAGTAAATAATGTTGAACTGACTGCAAATTGCATAGTTTAAGAGTCTTCACTTGGACATGAAATGAACTAATTTTCTCTTGATCGTTATATGAACACAAGCCTATCTTCTATTTAATAAAAATAAAAATTAATTCACCAAGATTACTAAAACAAGAATTGCACGTGTTGAATTGATTTCCAGTACAACAGAAAAATACCAAGAGGTTGGGAAGTGCTGTTTTATTTTAGTGGCAGTAGAAAGTTTTAGCTTTTAAAATAAAAATGCCCCCAAACAGCAGCAAGCTGATACCAACGATTCAGCAAAAGGAGGGTGTTGTACTGCATTCCAGGGCTCTGGGGTTGCTGTGACATATAACCCCTGGAGGGACTATCACAGACTGACACAGCAGGTACCTTGGTCCAAAGAAAATTACTGAAACACCTTGCAGTATCTCCAAAGAAATATCCATACATAGATCTATAAAGTAGGCAAACCAAACAAAAGTTTCCTCCCTTCTCCCTCACTTTAGGTTTCTTCTCTTTAAAAAAAGGTTACTTTTCATGGGTGGATCTCTTTTCTCCATTATTAAAAAACAAAACAAAACAAGCAAACAAAAAAAGAAATAATAATTAAAAAAAAAAGGAAGAAAATTAGTTTGACCAGCAAAGTCCACACCCTGTTTCCCTCCACTGAAGCTGCAGATGCTGGCACAGACACCAGACAGGGATTCATACAGCCTAGACCTTCTAAATTGCTGGGACATGAACACCTTGAGTCCACCAACAGACTTTGGGATTACACGTCAGCAAAACCTTTTTGGGAGCTCTGTGCCACGTTGCTCAGTCAGCACACTGCAAACCCAGCATTTGCAAGAGCTGAGTTTGAAAAAGCCCTAGAACACAAAACAGGCACAAGTGTCCAGGACCCAGACACTATCCCACTTGCTCAGGCCATCCAGAGGCTGAAACACGAAGCCACCTCTGATTCACTAACCACACCTTCTTTAATTTCTGGTTTTCTATTTCTAATCTACCTTCAGAGAGCATGAAGGTGAGGGCAGGCAGGGGAAAGTTTTCTGGCAATTTCTTCCTGATCCAGCACATTATCCACAGATAACCATTTCATAAAGTTCATCACATCTAATACACGCCAAGTGACACCTCCTGTTTTAATTGCCAACTACACGAACCTCAGAGTCATCCCACTACAACCAAAAATTAGAAGTCCACTTACTTGTCAGTTTGAAGTTTCTCCAGCCAAGTCCAGAAGAGCAGTTGCAGGAACTCCAGAACTGTTGCTATCCAGCAAATTTAATATCCAGTGCAATGGGGAAGCTTGTCCAACTCAGCAGAGCCAGTTCTGAGGACCTCACCCCACAGAGAACCACTTTAGACTGAAAAACTGTTAGAAAAGTCCCTGAGTCACCCTCACAGCTGATCTCAATTAAGGCCTGTTAACTTCCAGGGGGGCCTGAACACCTGTGAAACTCTCGGTCCTGTTTCTACAGCCCGCAGATTAATAATTCCTCTTTCTGTGCTTTTGATAAATAAACTCCTCTCTCTCAGCAATTGTAAATCCCAAATTGAGAGGCTCCAATCGGGGAAGTATGGAAAAAAGAAAAAAATAACAACCCTTTACTAAAGGGCATATGTGTATTGGCAGAACAACAAAAGAACACAAAAAACCCAATTAAACAATAATCCCGGCCCCAAAAGTCCCCTTCAAAAAGGAAACAATTCGGTACTTCCCGTCCTCGGGTGCAATTCCAATAATTTTTGGCAGAGGGCGCCGTTGGGCTCTGGAGGGGCAGAGCCTGCAGCTGCTCTGTCCTGTCAGCAGGAGGTGCTGTTGGATCACTGAAGGCACAGAGCCTGCACTTGCTCTGTGTTGTCAGCAGGAGGCACTGTTGGATCACGGATGGCACAGAGCCTGCGGTGCTTGGTGTTGGTCACTGTTGGATCACTGCTGGAGGCACTGTTGGATCACTGTTGGATCACTGATGGCACAGAGCCTGCAGTTGGTCTGTGTTGGTCACTGTTGGTCACTGTTGGTCACTGTTGGATCACTGAAGGCACAGAGCCTGCAGTTGCTCTGTGTTGTCAGCAGGAGGCACTGTTGGATCACTGATGGATCACTGTTGGTCACTGTTGGTCACTGTTGGATCACTGTTGGTCACTGTTGGATCACTGTTGGTCACTGTTGGTCACTGTTGGCCACTGCTGGTCACTGTTGGATCACTGATGGCACAGAACCTGCAGTTGCTCTTTGTTGGTCACTGTTGGTCACTGTTGGATCACTGAAGGCACAGAGCCTGCAGTTGCTCTGTGTTGTCAGCAGGAGGCACTGTTGAATCACTGATGGTACAGAGCCTGCAGTGCTTGGTGTTGGTCACTGTTGGATCACTGTTGGATCACTGTCGGATCACGGGAGGAGCAGAGCCTGCAGTTGCTCTGTGTTGGTCACTGTTGGTCACTGTTGGTCACTGTGGGATCACGGGAGGAGCAGAGCCTGCAGTTGCTCTGTGTTGGTCACTGTTGGTCACTGTTGGATCACTGTTGGTCACTGTGGGATCACGGGAGGAGCAGAGCCTGCAGTTGCTCTGTGTTGTCAGCAGGAGGCACTGTTGGATCACTGATGGTACGAGCCTGCAGTGCTTGGTGTTGGTCACTGTTGGATCACTGTTGGATCACTGTCGGATCACGGGAGGAGCAGAGCGTGCAGCTGCTCTGTGTTGTCAGCAGGAGGCACTGTTGGATCACTGTTGGAGCACTTTTGGATCACTGAAGGAGCAGAGCCTGCAGCACTTGGTGTTGGTCACTGTTGGATCACTGTCGGATCATTGGGGGAGCAGAGGCTGCAGTTGGTCTGTGTTGGTCACTGTTGGATCACTAGAAAAGCAAAGCCTGCAGTTGGTCTGGGTTGGTCACTGTTGGATCACTGCTGGAGGCTCTGCTGGATCACTGATGGCACAGAGCCTGCAGTGCTTGGTGTTGGTCACTGTTGGATCACTGTCGGATCACAGGAGGAGCAGAGCCTGCAGTTGGTCTGGGTTGGTCACTGTTGGATCACTGTTGGAGGCTCTGCTGGCTCACTAGAAAAGCAGAGCCTGCAGCTGCTCTGTATTGTCAGCAGGAGGCACTGTTGGATCACTGTTGGATCACTGTTGGATCGCTGTTGGATCGCTGTTGGATCGCTGTTGGATCACTGTTGGTTCACTGGAGAAGCAGAGCCTGCTGTGCTCGGTATTGGGAGAAAACTCATCCCCGCTCCCCCCCAGTCGCCAGCCTCAGAGAGGGCCATCAGCCTGGCACGCAGTTCTGCCAGCCAGCTCTTTTGTGTGGGTCAATCACCCAAGGCAAAAACTGCCCTCCCCCATTCAACGTCTTTCTTTTACAGTGGGGCAGGGGAAAGAAAATTCCTATTTGGTGTTTTTATAAAAAGTAAACCTATAACACCACCCAAATCATTCCGGGATTCCCTGGTTCTAACAGAGAAACTTCCCAGTTATCCCTGGCCAGTTAACAAGTGCTACGGACACTTGGGCTGCAGATGAGTACAGAAAAGGAAAGCCAGGCTCAGACGGTGCCAAGCTGGGCCTTACCCTGCCCATCCCTGGGTGCTGACTTTGGGCCCCGTGGGTGGTCAGGCCGGCTGTAGGGAGCTCCTCCAGGCACAGCACGGTGTTAGAAAACCATTATAAAACCATTGTCTCCATGAGTTTTTAAGGGGCCAAACTGGTTTTCAAGTCAGGAGCTTTTCTCCAAAGAGCGAAGCTAGTGTGTGTGTGAGAGCCCACCCGAGTCCCTGCGCCGGGGGGAGCTGCCAGGCACATCCCGAGGCCCGGGAATGCAGCCCCGGGAATGCAGCCCGGGAATGCAGCCCGGGAATGCAGCTGAGCCATCCACCCACTGCAGGTGCTGCAGCGGGACAAGGGCCCTGAGTGCCCTCTCCACCCTGCCCCAAACTCTGCCTCAGTTGGTCACCAGTGCCCCCAGAATGGGCATTTCAGGAGCTGCTGCCCAGGGCGGGTGGCAGGGACAAGGACAGGGAGCGGGTCCCTCAGCAGTGCCACCCTCAGCCCTGGGCACGGACCACATGGACCGTGAGGGTCCCCCAGCAGTGCCACCCTCAGCCCCAGGCACTGGGGACAGACAGAATTCAGGCCACTGAAGTCTCTTCAGGTTCTGAGACAAGGATTTAAAGCAGTTTTTTACTTGCAAATGCAAGAACTGACTGAAGTTGCTTATCCTCGTTTGCATCCGACCCCCATGCTGTGCCCTGTCCCATGGTTCAGGTGCAGCTCAGAGGGCACTAATGGGGCTGGGGGTGCTGCCCTCAAACCCACCCCAGGGCATCCATCACATCCCGGTGTGCCCACC
Source organism: Chiroxiphia lanceolata (assembly GCF_009829145.1). Lineage (NCBI taxonomy): Eukaryota > Metazoa > Chordata > Aves > Passeriformes > Pipridae > Chiroxiphia > Chiroxiphia lanceolata. The sequence goes on along the minus strand of NC_045671.1, from coordinate 445,068 downwards.
GTGCCTGCAGAGGGAGCAGCTCCCTGGGGGACTGCTAAGGACAAGTTTTATCTGTTAGCCTTCTGCTTACATCAGAATTGCCTAAATTCTGCCCAGCGCTGTTTCGCTGGGAAGCAGCAATGTCACGGATGGTGCACTGTCAGTCAGACCTCACTCCCTCCATCTGAAGACAATCCCCAGCCTGGATTCTCCGTGTGGGATGTGTCAGAGGGTGAACTGTTACGGGAAATGCCAGGATGGTCCAGGACTGATGTAATGAGCTCAATGATTGGGAAACGCAAATCGATTTTGTTTGCTGAGCCCCGCAGAAATCAGAAGAGATCATGGCTTCCAGGTTAAAGACCTTTGCTCTACTTTCTGCTGCTCTGAGTTAATCTTTCTTCATCCAGCAGTTGGAGTGACCAGCACAGATAATCTTTAACCACTGGCCATCGACTGACAAGGGTCAGAGCGCTCCCCTGAGGGGATCTGAGCTGGCCCAGCACTCGTACCCCTCACCTGTGCCCATGAGACTGTGGTACAGCACTGGGAAATGTGCTCCTTGAATGCTGCAGCAACCTGGGGTAAACTGACAAACACCAGCTTCTTCCACTCCCCTGTCCCCACTGACCCTACAGGCACACCAGGATCCTCCTCTGTGTCATTTTGCTTTACACATAAAGTTCAGGCTATTCTGATTTTAGTGTAGGGGGAAGAAAAGAATGAGAAGTGATTCAGGATCTGTAACAGAACCCTGACCTGGGAGTCTTAGCTTGCACTGACTGGTGAAACTGCCTGTGGAAATCTGAATAAATGCCATAACTGGGAGGTGACAGCCCTTCAGAGAGGCTTTCTAAATGGGCTTTGTTGAACATGCAATGTATTCATGGCCAGAATTAACCAGCTCCAAAGGAGATTCATTCTGTACCACTCCCAAATCTGTGCAGGTCCCTATCACCTGGAGACAAAACCAGTTCTCCTCGTGGAGCAGTGAGATGCTCATGCACAAAATATTTCTAACCAAAGAATTTCATAATGAAGGTTTTGCAGAGCCAAACCATAGCTCCTTCCTGTTTGTTAGATCTTCCCAGTGTGAAAAACTTCCTAACACAGCCCGATTTTTGCCCCTGTGGTGAGTTCTTCCTTCAGTTTTGGAGCTGATCTTTCACTGTTTCCACACAGAAAAGAGATCATCCCTCAGATTTCTATTTAACTCACCATATCCTCCACATTTTGCATAAGAAAAATGAGAGGAAAGAACTTTTGTATGGATCAAATTGTGTCCTTTGTCTAGTGACACCTTACTCAGCAGGAGCTCTGCACATCAAATGGAATCCAAGAATAATTTAGGCTGGAAGAGAGCTTTGGCTGTCACAGGACTTGGCCCTCTGCTCTGAGCAGTGCCAGCTTCAAAGTTAGACTGAACTCTAAAGTTCCATGGTTTTGCTGCTGGTTATATCTCCATATTTCCAAGGCAGGAATCTGGCTCTGGGGTGCATGGGACATGTTGCATTATCTGTCCCTGTGTCACCTTCAGCAACATTTAAACAAACCTTTTCTTTTTTCCAGGAATTTCCAAATACTTTGGCATTTGATGTCAAAGAACTGGCCCCAAGGCAATCTGCAGCAGTGCTGGATGTTGCAATGCAGGTCCAGCCCCTCCCCAGGCTCTGTGTGTAGTGGCCAGTGCTTCACCTACAACTGCAGAGCCCCATTTTGAGGAAACCTGGGGTTTTTTTCCAGAAACACAACCCCAGAAACATCAAGTAAGTGGTGTTTCCTCTGTGATTAAAAGTATCACATTTTAGTGTTCCTGTGCTGGTTTTGGACAACATGTGGTGTTTCGGGTTTGGTTTGGGGTTTTGTTTTTTTTTTAATTTGAGGTCTTTTGCCCTCTTTCCTGATCAATTGTACAGGTAACTTTTAGATACATATTTTTCGTATTTTTCTACTATTAGGGCAGACTCCATGTTAGTATGACTACTACTGCTACTCCTCCTCCTCCTCCTCCTCCCCATAAACCTGTCATCTTTACACATCCCAAAAGAGGGACATTCCACCCCAACCCACACCAGCTGAAAGCAGCCCCTGCTCACTGAGGGGTTTCTAAATGTGGAGGTTTGTGCAATGCTCTTGTGTACTATCTGGACAAGGTCCTGGGAGGTGTGTGCAATTCCTGGGTTTGCCAGTTTGTTCAGACAGGCTCAGCTGGAGCCAGGCTCTTCCCCCCACCTCCCAGGTGTGCTGGAAAGTAAAATCCTTTAGAAATGTGACAGGCTTTTTGACAGTTCTGAAGAATTCCTGTGCAGAGCAGACAGTACACCCAAATTAAAAAAAGAAAAAAGATGGCACTGTGACCTGAAGAACCCATCAAATCAGTCTCGCTGGCAGAAGTAAGCAATTAATATGCAGCCAGAGTAAACACTCTTCATCTCAGGGTTCAGCAAAACAGGCAACTGAACCCCCTGTATTTTGCATTTTTCCCTCCCCACATCTGTGAAGGAACAGAGAAAATCGAGGTCTCAGAGCTTTTTTTCCATGCCTTAGTCTGACTAAAGGTGACTGGCTCAGCGCAGCAAGGGCCATCTCCCTCCCCCAGATCAATATTTTAATATGGCTTATCAGAGCAAGAATGGGTTGTTTATTTAAGACCTCAGGATCCCATAAAGGGAGAGGGAAAGTTGTCCACTGGACCCAGAGGCTTGCAACAGCCGACCACTGCTGGGAACTCGGGAAAGGAAACCAAGACCCCAATGATCCCAATACGCTGACAGTCAGCAAAATGTCCTGCAAGAGAACCCCCGTTCTGCCAAGCCCTGTCAGCACTCCAGAGGATCCTTTGGCAGTTGTCTCTGATGGTAAGTGCCTTCTCTTGTGCTCAACTTGTGTGAGGAAAAGGAAATGCTAAAAGATATTAACCAACTAAGCCAGTGCAGGTGGCTTTGAACACCGAGCATTTCAGCACAGCAAAATATCTGCACGTGCCCGAGGCCCACCTGGGTAATTTAACAGGATTCAATGTCTTGGACCCAGAGATCTCTGCCTGCACTGATTAGGGCAGCAAAAGGTACCCCAAGTGTTTATTGTTTAAAAAAAAAAGGGGTGGTGGGGAAGCTGACAGACTTCCCAGGGAAACAGGAATGCTTCAGGTCCGGACATACGGGAAGGAGAGGTTCTGTCATCCACCTCAAAAAACCCTCTTGAAAAGCCTCTTGTTCTTCATAATGATCCTCTCAACTGAAAGATTCTAATAATGTTCTTTACACAGATGTCCAGCAAAAGAAAAGCAAAAAAAGGGATTATTTTTCTCCAATGACTACACTTTGCTTTCTCCCAGTACTGACCTGTAACTTTCCCATGGCTTTGGGGTTTTTCTTCCCTTGCAATACTAAAAACTAGTGGTCATTTCTCTTTCTTCCATTACCTCTTGTCTTGGAAATATTCATGTTGAATTGCTGGAAGCTTCCATGTAGCTGTGGGACTACAAACTGCCTGCTTGCAGCTGCCCCAGCTGCCTGGCTTTCTCCTGCCATACACATTCTGCAGCCTAGAGCCCTTCCACCAGGCTCTCCTGCTCTGCCCAGGACTGCCAGGCTTTTCCTCAGAGAGCTTCAGCAGAATAAAATCCTGTCTGACCTTCCCTCTCTGCTGCAGAGAGAAAGCTGAGTAAAATGTGTATGAGGAAAGAGGGAAAAACACTAATACTGAGATAAATTAGAAAGCTGGGTACAGCACCTCTGTCCTCCTGGCATTCAATTCTCACTCCCACCAGCTACAGCACAGGCACAGTTACCAAAAACAGCCCCGTGGGCCTCAGGGTTGCAGCTGCATCCTGAGAGAGTGTTCTGGACATGTCCAGGTGTTTGCCCTCATTAACTGCAAAGACTTGGTGCCATGTGATGCTCAGGGTGTGCTCCAAGGCCTCTCCTCCTTCCAGAGACATCTCCTTCATAGCTGGGATGGTACTGGAGCCTGAGCTGTGGATCTGCACATCTGCCTGTTCTCTGTGTGTGCAAACACTCAGCTCTGCCCCACTGCAGCACCACAGACTCCAAGCACAGACACATCAGCAGAACAGGACAATCTCTTAGAGAAGGGTCAGCCCTGCCCAAGCACTTCTAGGCTTGTTTCCGTGGCAGGGGTGGCAATGCCAGCACTGCTGGAATAATCATGTTTGAGAAACCAAACAGTCTGGCCTGGTAACCAGGCACTGAAGGGCCATTTCTCTGCTGTTCTGTTCACCAGCCCAGGGCACTCAGGACCCAGCTCACACTGCCAGCTCATGGCACTGAGTTATCACAAACCCTTCCCTGAGGTTTGATCAGGCATAAATCAGGAGTTAAACTGATCCAGAGCCCTAATGAGTTTGCACTGACCTTTCAACACTGGTGGGACCCAGAAGACTATTGGAGAGTCTGGGTTTATCACATACGGGGAGCAAATTCTCCCCAGGATGTAAAATGAGAATGCATTACTGAGTTAAAAGTAAATGAGAGGGACAGTTGAAAAGACATCCCAACCTCACCACCTGGCACAAGACAACTCAATCTCCTCGCAAGGGGCTTCCAACCAGTCCACACATGATGAATCAGACAGTTCAAATTTCAGTAGCTACCAAAACCAAAGGCTACTACCATTGACTCCAGCCCTGCCTCGTATGTGGGCTACTCAAAAATGCTGCTAAAAACAAGAATATGAAAATCAAATATAATCTCTAGCAGTGTGATTCTTCGGGTCTGACATAGCCATAAAAGTCTGGTGCTGATTCTGAGCTGTCTCCATCAAGAGAAAGACACAGGTCCTTGCAGGACTGACTCATCCCTTCCTTCAGAAATTTGTGTCTAGGACAGCAGAGATTACTTTCTCCAGGTGCCTGTCCCTCTCCCTTGCCTGTGAGGGCACTCTTAAAGCCACTTTGACATTGCTACAGCTGGCTGAGGCAAAATATTCACCTCGAAGCAATTTGGAACCCTGGGTCCCAACTCCTTGTCAGAATCCTGATGTGTCACGTAGAAATATGCATAAACATGGTCTTGTCTCTGTTTTGCAGATCTTTGAAAGCCCCCTTGCTGAAGTCTGCAGAGTGCCTCCACCACCCCTGCCACGGGCTCAGGACGTGCTCCCAGAGCTGTGGAGTGTGACAATGGTGTTTGTGTCCAGTCTATCAAACGCCATTATCACACTAAATAGCTACTGGCAGACAAGGCATCAGGTCAGGAAGGTCTGGGACCTCTGGCACTGCATCTGCCCACTGTGCTGAGGAATAAAGAGCCTGGGTGCATGTACAGCTTGAGGTTTTCTTTTTCCTGCTGGACTGACCAGGACAATAGAAAACTGAAGCCAATTAGCTGATGAAGTGAAACTCCGGCTCTTACTCTGGTACCAAATCACAACATAGGTTTGGAATATTGACTGAGGTGCTCATGACAACCTTCAAACACTTTCCAAAATTCTGATTAAAATCTATTGCCTCTAACTTGAAACATCATTTATCCAGGTTCCACATGCTTTCAGCTTTGCTCCCTTCCACGTCACAATGATTTGAGCACCACACCCAAGCCCACTGCCCTTTGGGAATGGCCCACTCTTTTGGGAATGGCCACTGTTTCCCCACAGATTCTTCTAAAAACTGTTATAAAGAATAGAGATTATCTGTAGGAACTTCCAAAGGCCTAATGAAAGCCAGGCACCAGCATTGCACTGAGGAGCCTAAATCCCACTGAATAATCCAGGATTTAGGCTCACAGGCTGTTGTGCTCTGATTTGCAATGGGAGGCACCAAATGCCTCTCCAGTGTGCATTTGGGGAACAGGAACATGGCTCAGTGCTGAGCTTTTAGCTGTGCAAAAAGGAAAAGGCGTCAGGTCCTCAGTGAGAAGGTGGAAGGGGAGGGCTGGGCTGACCCACAGCACAAGGCCAGGCCCTGTCCCTTGTCTGCAGGGAGCAGATAAACAAATTGCAAAGACTGATGCACTGGGCCAGATCCAAAAACTCTGGCCCAGACTGGGCACCTGTGAGCCACTAATCATCAACACTATCCAGAGACACTGCTCTGCCACCACTGCAAAACAAGCATGGTTATTGCAGGGGGAGCTGCTTGGCCACATGCAGACTCCAAACCTGTTCTACAACAAGAGAGGTACAAGCACAACAGTACTGTAACACTGGGGTGTAGACTCAAGGAAGTTTGCATGGTAAGCAAGGAATTCAGTGGAGAATCACAGAAGTTGCCCACCTTCAAGCTGATGATGTGGCTTTGTGAGGACCATAAAGGTGCTAATTTCAGGGGGCAGGAGCAGAATTAGAAGACAATCATGAATGGCTTTGTTTTTTAATACAAGACATGTAAGTGGGAGAAAAAAATTACAAGAGTAGAATCATAGTAGGATTATAATATGCAAAAATCTGGGAAAGAAAACAATTTTTCTATAGCAGCCTGAGCAATAATACTGTGCAAAACTTGTACTAAGTGGCATCTCAAATATATTGATGTTTCCCTAGCAGTTGAACCCACAGGGCCACGGGTACAGACACAGAGAAGGGAAGATGTTCTTCAGTGAGCTGGGCTGCACTCAGAATGTGGAGATACCAATCCACAGAACGGCTCTAAAATAACCCAGAGATGGCCTAGTTTGTCTTCAAAATCTTGCCCCAGTGTTAAATCTCAGGAACCAAGAGCACAGAATCAGCTCCTTCCTTTGTTGCTGACATCAGCATCAGGATGACTCCAAAGCAATGTCAAAAGGCAAAAGACCAGAGTTACCCCCTGAGGTCACTGGTGCCTGTCACCGCTCCGTGTCCTCGAGAGCAGTCTCACAAGGTGGGACACTGTGACTCAGTGCTCTGAAGAAATGAAGTCTCTGTGTTCTCTGGCCTTCTTGGGCACCATTTTCTTTACAGTCGATGAGTTGGGCAGGTTTTTGCTTTTTGTGGATGCTGCTTTCCTCTGTTTTTGATGAGTGGTTCGGAGAGATTTCAGCCCCAGCATCTCACAGTACTCATTGCACTGGTGCAGGGCTCTGAACTGCTCAATGAAGGAAAACGAGCAGTTGCCTTTAAACCCTTTGTATCTGTAGCAACAAAGAAAAAAACAGCCAAATGGGATTTCAAGATTCATTTTCAGCACAGGGAGGCAGAGCATGGTTTCTGACTCACAAGCAACTTGAAAACCTTAAGCAAGTGTCCTCCACCCAAGCTGGCTCAAGAAGCACTGACTGTCACAAAAACTCAAACTGAGCCTGTGAGAGGTGAAGGGAACTGGGTTACAAGCAGTGACAGAAGAGGGAAAAGCATTACAGAGGCAAAGCTCTCTGGGTCGGGTCCTGGCTACTGTTCCTCATTACATTTAGTTGGGAATACAATTGTCTGCTGGTTATTTTTGTCTCAGTAACACACACATGAAATCCATGCTACATCATTCTCTGGGCACAGTTGTGCTGACCCCCATGAAGAGATAAGGTTGTTGCACGAGGTGTTATCAGAACCAGAAGCTATTTACATCCAAACAGGTACATAACCTCCAAGCTAAGCTCCTCCCTTCCCCTGGCTGCCTGCAGGATCTCCAGGAGCCAAGCCTCAGCGTGGCAATCTCTTCTATCCAGCACCAAGCCCAGCTCCAGAACCAGCCCGAGCAGAGCAGGCATTGCCAGCAGAGAGCAATGGCTTTTATTCATTTGCCATGAGTGTTCAGTGAACCACTGGGCCTTTCCAGCCCGTGCCAGCCCCTTGCCCTGCCCTGGAGTGTCACTGCTGGTCACAGCAGCACAGCTGAGGGCTCTGTGCAGCCTTGGGGCAGATCTGCTCCCTCTGCTCCCTGAAACCCTCCATGTCTGCTGCAGGACCGACCAGAGGATTCATCCCTCCAGCGCTGTGCAGGAATATTACTGAGCAGTGACCTTCAGGACTATCCATCAGGTGAGGAGTGTCAGTGCTCTGTGACTGTGTTCATTTGGGGCTACACAATTACCACACTTTCCCTCTCTGTTTTTCCTAAGTAGCCATTTTGTTGCGGCTTAAGAAAATTTCTTCTTATGTTTTTCTCATGCTATATAATTCTGATAATACTCATTTCTTTGTGGAAATATCTTGAAGAGAAAGTTGAGCAACAACAAATCCACTTTTCTTATGAAGTAAATAAAAGCCTGTCTAAACAGCTTTGCTATTTGTGTTTGAGACTTGTCAATTCCTGCGTGTCTTTGAAGGAACATCTGCACAAAGAGCAGAAACAATAACACTTGCTCAGACACTTTAAACGCATAATTGAATGGTTTGCTAACTAACTTTAGCTTTAGAATTCAACAAATGCCAAAAATATTTGCAGTATAAGTAAGAGCATGAGCATCTTGCAAACAAGAGACAGAACATTTACATTAAAATCACATGATTATTTTGATTTACTAGCTTTGCTCCTAAATCAAGCCACCCTCATTTCCCTTCTCTAAAATAATTGGTTTGCTGTGCCCCAGGTAACGCTCCTTGTCCGTGTGGGACCTGTGAGGCACAGGTAAGCCTGGTTTCACTCTGCAGTGTGCAGACAGCCCCAGGGCTCACAGCAGGCCATGGCAGAACTAAGCTACAGATGTGAGACCACAGGTTTGCACGAGTTGTCCACCTCTGTGCTGTTTGCTAGGCACTGCTCCCCCCAGCCCCATGTGCTCCCAGACAGTGTTTGCTCTGCACAGCTCCAGTGACCCTCGCTCTGCTCAGTGTGGCAGGGCCTGGGAGCTCCATTCAAACCAGGCAGTGCTGTTATACCTGTGGGGTGTGACTGGGGAAGATCCACTCCTGGAGAGCCTCCATGGCTTCTGAACTGCACAGCCTGCCCCACCCTCTGCGGGCTCATGCTCAGAACACCAAACACGGACCACTCCCAGCCTGACCACCACCAGGGTTCTTTGCACAGCACTTCTCATCACCCACAGCTGACTCAGAAACAAAAGCCCCAGAGAAGTCCAGCTCCCAGACTCGACAGCTGGGGCTTGGCCCAAACCAGATTTTCCCTAAATATGAAGGGGGAATGTTGTATTTGCTCCCAGGCTCTGGGGGACAAATGCCTCTGTTGCCACGTGCAGTAAAGCTAAACTTGTCAGTGACCCAGAAGCAGGCAGAGTTTCAGATCCACACCTGGCAACCAGCACTGCTGCTTGGGTCACTGTGCTCCTGATTCCCTCCTTTGTGTGCACCATTCCTGGATAAATCCCTGAGCACTCGTGTACAGTTCTAATCTGGCTCACCGCGTGCACTTAGAGCCAGGCACTCTGCTGGGTTATTTTTGTTTCTGTTCGCCAAAGAAGCCACCGAATGGCTGATTTTAAGGTTCGGCTGCCTGGCTCTGGTGCACCCCAGTGGCCACATTAAAAATGCTTCCCAGGCGTTCCGGTTCTTAGCTCTGCTTCGCCCTCTGCTGACATGAGCATTGGCTACACGACTCTGCTTTGGGCTCCTTTGGTTTCCAGATCCCTGGGAGAACACACATAGTAAGGACAAACGATCAGAATTCGTTTGAAGAGTGTTAATTCCTGACACTGTCCAGGAGTATAAAACCAATCAGTTCTGTATCATCTCTAACAGCACAGCTCGAGCCACACCAGTCCCACACTCCCTTTGTGTCTCAGTAGGACCATGGGCCCTCCTGCCACAGGAGCCAGACCAGCCCTTCTCTCACGCAGTCCTTGCATCATCTCTTTAAATTCCCCACGAAAAGGGCAACACAAACCTTGGCCCCCTTTGGGGCAGCTCCTTCCCAAGCTCCTGCAGCGCTGTGGTTGCCTCAGCCCCTGGCAGCAGGATGCAGCCCCAGGGTGTGGAGGTGGAAGCACTTGTGTTTGCAAGAGCTGTGCAGTGTGAGCCCAGCTGAGCTCAGGCCCCAGCAGCACGAGCTGTTCCTGCTGGGCAGCACAAGCACCAGCCTTGCCTTGTGCCCAGCCCCTGTGTGCTCAGCCCCACCTTCCTCCAGCTGAAGGCCCACCCCAGCCTCCCCTGCTGTCCCCAGAGCCCTCCGTGTCACCCGTGAAATGCCCCGTGATGCATTCTGATGGCCTGTTTTAAGAGAGGCATGAAGAAAAAGCAAGGCCCAATCCACAGCGTAGCCCCACCCTTTTAGCATAAAATAAAGGTGTTTCCATTACAGGTGGGTCTCCATAAATATGAACAAAAAGAAGTTAAAGACCAGATGAGGATTGTTTTCTCCTAGGTTTAAAACAAGACTAAATTTCCATTGCTCCCTCCACACCCCCGTTTACCTGTGAAGAGACAGGTGTGTAAAGCACAGCCCCATGCTGAGAACTCCCACTGCACTCACCCTTTGGCCAGGGTTGCTATGCCAACGTCCGTTAACTTCATCCCCACACCTACAGGGCAGAAGGAAACACACAGCTCAGGTTACACTGGAATTTCTGGGAATAGCTTCAGATACGGAGGCAGCAAATATTACTTATGGATTCACCTTTTCCATTTTAATTATTTGTCACATTTTTTCCAAAGCATTTTAAGTGCCCCAATTAAAAACAGGATGCTTATGCTCTGTGTCACCAGCAGTTTCTAGAAGTCAGGCTCATACACTCTTTTATGGCTGTCAGGGTGATAAACAGAGCACAGCTTGTTTCCTGTGCTAAGATTTTGTTCTGTCTTCTCCCTTTAAATTACTTCAGGGATCTCGTTTAGATGCCTTGCTGCTAATTTTCCTGCCTTCTCTTGTAAAAGAATACGGGATATTTTCTAAGATTCCAAGTTTTTCTGGTTAAGAAGGGCCAGTCCCAAGTACTTCTGTGCACACTGTGCAGGTGGGCACACCCACAGGAGCTGAGGGAGGATTTAGCAAACACAAGCTGGGCGTTTCTTTTTCAGGGAACATGTTTTTTCAAACCTAGTCAGGACCTGAGTGTGGAGCATTCCACTGGTCAGCAATTGCTGGTGAGTAAATATAAGAAAAAGGAAAGGACTGAGTTGTCATTAACACCTGAAGGCTTTCACTCACAAGCCATTTCCTTAAGCTCTGGGTGGTGAGCCAAAAATCCAGATTTGACTCATATTGAGTGTCCTGATTCACTAAGGGCACACATGGAAGAACAACTCTCCCCTTAAGAGTATAAGATTTGTTTTTCTCTTCAAAACTGTCTTCTTACAAGAATGTAAAGTAGGTAAAAATTGCTCCTCCTCAGGCAACTCACCTTGCAGGTCAGTGACAAGCAAGTTCCCGCTGGTCTTCTCATACACCCAGTGCTGGAAGGTGCAACACTTCTGGCCAGCCTCAGAGTCCCTTCTCAGGAAGTTCACTTCCTTGCCATCCTTGACAGAGTATTTCACAAACTCCCCAACGAGCTCCTCCTCCACTGTGGCATAGGGGATGTTATTAGCAGGGCGATGAATAAGAAAAATCGGAATGATCCTGAAATCAAGGGATAGAAACTAGTAAAATTCAGAGAATTCTTTCAGTGAGGGAATAAGGAACAGACAAAAGTGTGCAGTAATCTCAGAGAGTGAATGAACAGTCTAAAACAAGCCAAGAGAGCTGTAACACTGTTCCCAGGTTTCTTCTTTAGCACTCCTAGCAGTCAGTGGGCTGCCATGGCACAGAACACTATATATAAGCATATACGTATACAAAAAGCTACATATACTCACTCTGGTACTTCCCCAAAGCCTTCCAACGTTTCAGCTTCAGCTGCATACAACTTGGCATACTCTCTTGCAGCATTTTGGACACAGCACTCCTGCGTTACAAACAGATACGCCAATGGAGTATTGCTCAGAACACTTCACAGCTCATCGCTTTGAAGATGTTGGAGCACAGTTCTTCCCCCCCCCGGGGCTCCCCGAGGCCAGGGGCAGCTCACCTGCAGGGCCAGGTTGTAGTTCTTCTGCACGAGCTCCTCCCTGCTGCCGGTGCCGTGGCTGAGGGCGCTGTGCACCTTGAGCACGCAGGGGTGGCCGGGCGCGAACACGGGCGCCAGCCCCTGCCTGACGCGGCTGCGGAACGCCCGCCGGTGCATCCCCTCCCCGAAGTGCAGCTCCTCCGTGGCGATCACCCCGCGCAGGTTCCCGCCAAAGTAGCTGTCGCTGATGGAGTCTTCTCGGAACAGCAGCTGCATGAATTCGATTTCTTCCACGCCTGAAACACAACGGGAATTTGTTCTGCAGGCACGGGGAGAGGGGGGACGTGGGAGAGCGAATGCATCTCTCCAGAGGGCATTAAAAAATGCTCCACGGAAGCAGAACACGGGGCCTAACTTGTGTTACTGGGGGCTGGGACCCTGCTCCTCGAGTGGCAACTGCTTCACTGCCATCTAAACCCAGCGTGGAGCAGGGTGGCAGCTCAGGGTCGTAAAGACAGAATATACAGCGTAGAAAACGAGTTTGTTACAGTTGAAATCAAGGAAGACTATGGATTTCACCCCTTTAAATGATCACTGGAATCCAAATGGAAAAATATTCATAAGGGGGAAAAAAAGTGGTCAAGGTTAAGCACTTAGAGAAAGTAAAAAATTCTAATGGCACTTCAAGTGTCTCTAACCATAACATTTCAGGAAACATTAGTGAAGAAGATAAATGGGAGAACTACAAGGAGTCCTTCCAGCTGCCCCTTGCAGTCACCTCTGGTTTAGGCTCTGTACGCTACTGCCTCTCTTTGAAGCACGGAGGAAACAGTGCACAGAGAAGACCAGAATCAGGATGCTCCTTAATTCCACCTAAAATTCTCTCTTGATCAAAAGTTATACAGTCCTGTTACCTGAAAAGTCCTGCCTTTATTTGCACAAGGAAATAAATGTTTAATTTTATTCTTTGAGAAACAGAAAGCAAACTCAGTGGGCCTGCTGGAGCCCAGGATCACTGCAGGGTGCTCAGGAATGACAAAGCCATTGGCAAGGCACTATCTTTAGCTGCAGCACAGCACACACGCTGGCTGTCACTGAACATGAGCTAACATATGGGGAAAGCATTCCAAAGCTTCATGGCTGGCTCTCTCCTGGAGTACAGTTACACAGCAGGGGACCTGCAAGGACCCAGAGCTGCCAGGGCTCTGTGTGTGTGTCTGTGTGATTACACACACTTCACACTTACCTTCATAACTCTGAAAACTGGAGAGACGCTCCAACACTACAAGGAAACAAAGAAATTCATTTTGTAGTAAAAACTATGAATGGAAGCTGACATTATTAGTAATCCCAATGAAAAACTGAGGTTTACCTGCAGCAGTCAGATGAAACTCAGCAGTCACCTTTCCATACATGTTACTCAGGCAGCAATAATACATTCCCTGGTCTTGGTTACTGGCCTTAGCTATTTCCAGAGAGACAGGAGAGTCATCCTGAGCACTGCAACAGAGTATTTCATGTTATCACACGTTACTTGTTATCTCTGGAAAAACTGGTAAATTTGATCTCTCTGCACTGTTTGTTTGTTAAAACACAGCCAAATTATTTAGCAGATAATGACATGTATTAACACTACAACAGATATTGCAGTACAACAATCAAAATCACAATAGTTAAAACAGAATCAGAATGACATGGGAAGTTTAACCAATTCAGGCAACTTTTTCTCTCCACTTAAAAGAACCTCTGAGGAGACACCTTTCTACAAAAGGAAATATATATTATTTTTTTTTTGCTTTGGGTAATGTTAATTTTGTATTTTTGAAACATTATGAACAGATTTTAAGAGCTATGTGATCAGATTGTCATTACTACTATGGAGGAAAATAACTAGTTTCATTAAAACTGAATTTTAAAAGCTGGATCCTGATAATGGCCATCCTCCTCTAGATTAAATGAGTTTCAAACTGAATTTGATATTTTAAAGTACTTGAAATTTGGATGAGACTGGATGGGAACAGGCTGAGAGGTGATGGAATGCAAAGTATGACCAATATGAGTGCACTGGGAGAAGATCTGCTTCTTAATTACCCTGCTTAAACTTGGGGTTTGCACCTACTGCACTAATCCTCTCAACAGGTACAAGAGTGAGTCCCTGGCACATCTTCCCAAAAGCTATTCAGGAACTCCCAGTCCTTCAGAAACATTCACTCACCTTCTCTGCAGCTGAGCCAGTATCTTGGAATCTTTACTCCATGTAATGGTGGAGTCACCATGAATGTCACCAAACTGACAGCACAGCTTCACAGTTCCAGAGCATTCAGGGAACAGCTCTGCTTGGATCTTCTTCAGCAGCCTGGGAGCTGGAAACAGAAGACCCACAATTAAGGATCAGAAGATAATGACATTGTTCTGGCATTTTAACATTTCATGTTAAGAATATGAACACTGACAACCCTAGTAAATAATTGGGACTGCTTGTGCCTGAATACTTGTAACTAGTAGATTCTTTTAGCTGACCACAGCCTTTGAGAGAAAAGACTTAAAGTCCCAGGAGGTGAGGAGTCTCCAAGGTGTTCGTGGAACATACCTAATACCCTGCCAGGCTGGGACTCTGTCAGATGCAAGGATGGCCCCATTTCCTGTAAAACACAGCCCTGTGGAGAGCCCACAGTGGCTGAATATTTGCATCTGGCAGTGTCAGTGGTCTTTGCTCCCCTCTTTACTTTCAAAGAATCAGTTCCCTACCTTTGCAGCCACAGGGCATGGCTCTTTAGCTAAACACTGACCATCCAACAGCACTAATCCAAGAATCCCTCAGAGCACTCGGAGCACTCTGCCCCGTCTGGAAGGGTCCTGCCAGCCTGGATCTCTGCTCGGACCTTTCACTGCCTCACACACTGCTCCAGCGTCTTTGCACGTGGGCACGGCTGAGCAGGAGGAGGGAGGGGACTTGGGAAGAAAGGGAATCGACATCATAGGGAAAGGTTTTGGGATCATGACACATCCCTGTGCTCAAGTGACACATCCCTGCTCGATGTAAGAGATGCAAAATGCAAGACGTTCTGTTTCCTGCTGTGAGAGTTCTGAGCTGCTGAGCCCTGAGTGAGCTGCCACGGCACATGGCCCCCGGGGATCCCGGCCCTGCAGTAATACTGAAGGAATGCTGGAGCCAGCTCAAAGGCTCAGGCACCTGGAATTCAACGCTATGGTTTCCCCCCATTCCCAATTCCAGCCCCAATCCAGTCTAGGAGTTCCCCCACTCCAGATCCTTGGCAGAGTCCAGTCCAGGTTTCCCCCCTCTTCCCAATTCTGGCCACGATCCAGTTTGGGTTTCCCCAGATTCCGACCCCAAGCCAGTCTTATCTGATGCAGCCTGAAAGTTTAAAACATTGTTCAAGCATAGCCTCAGGTAAGGGAAACAGGTCAGGCATTGCTCAGTCACCATTGTTTTGAAGGAACCTGTCTCTCCTCCCACACATTTGGTTTTTAAACTGTGATTAGAAAAGCAGAAGTCTCCCCAGACTCACTGTAATTCGAGTGTCTGAAAAGCTTCACACCTGTGTAACTTACCTTTAGCCACTGTTCAGTCTTGCTCTGATCTATTAAATCATTTTATGATGTGAACAAGAAATATGCAAGAAGGTAAAAATAACATCTTGGTCCTTGCAAAGTATCCATAGAAACAACAAATCCCTCATCTGCCCAGCTGTCACGCTGCTGCTACTCCTGTCTGCATGGTGTTTTACCTGTTAGCAACCTCCCAGGCACTGACAGCAACCTGCATCTCCTTTCAATGACATGTTTCCTATATCAGTTTAATATTGCTTATTTCCTTGGTGTCATTTCTGAGCAGTGGTAACAGGAATGCAGAACCAGCCAGCAATCAGCAGGTGAGGACTGCAAAGAATTATGTTCATCAAGGGCACCCTACTGCTAACAACAATAATACTTTGATAGTAATAAATCCTGTGGTAACCAAGAGGGGGCAGTTGCAGTTCTGCTCCTACACTGGGAGCCACAGTGTAGGAGCATAACTGGGAACACAGCCCTGAGGGAACAGAACAAGTACTGGGCTTGCAGCTCCTACACGTGTGTAATTATATGGTACCATCACACTGTACATCCCTGAAAAGTCACTCCAAGAGACCAATGAGGCAGTGACTATTTCAAACAGGTTACAAAGTTCATAAACTGAATATATTTGCCAGCTGGAAAAAGGATGTTCAGGAGGGTTCAGCCCTGTGGCATGGGCACAGCACCCGTTACTAAGTGCACAAACCTGGCAACAGGACTCCAGGAGGGCAGGACACCTTCAGCTGACTCAGACTTCAGGAGGCTTGCAGTGCATTTCAAGAATCTGAATTTCACACTGCAGCCAGAACGGTAGGAAAGGACAGAAAAGAAAATCAGTTTTCTCTTACCTTTGCTATCCTTTTTCAAAATGAGTTTCCTTTGCTCTTTTCGATCTTCTTTACGAGTCACGCCTGCCTCACTCTTCCCAGACTTTTTAACACAGCTGGGATCCTTGCTGACACTTCCCTTCTCCTCCAGTCGGGGCTTTTTGGACAGAGTTGCTGATGGTAATTTCTTCTTAGCTCCAGCAGCTAAATGCCCACACTTGGTTGTGTCCTGTTTACATTTGATGGGCTCAGGCTCTGCAGCAGCTGGTGGTGTCTGGCAGGACTTGGACCCTTCCTGATTTCTTTGCCTTTCTGTGTTGACTGGGAATGGATCACACGTGGTCAACGCCAAGGAGAATGGCTGAGTTCTGCTGCAGGGGGTTTGCTCTCGAAAACACTGGTTGCTCCCCGAACCTACTGGTGGTAAATTAACTAAACCACTTACTACACTCTCTGCTGTCCTGACTTCTTCCTCTTTATCGTGTTCAGTGGACTTAATTGAATAATCAGCCTCAGTCACCTTGCTGGAGGGGATCAAGTCAGGGCAGGACTTCTCTGTGCTAGTATTCATAATCTGTCTCTGAGCCTGGGAGCTAATTAAAGTGTGCAAAGGAGACTTTGTTTCAGCTTCATCTGGGTTACATTCAACAGCCCTTGGACTCTCGTGTGCATTTTCACACAAGGCTGCTTCCCCCTCAGTCTCTCCAGGTCCCCTCTGGAACAGATCCTGCGACGCTTTGCAGCCAGTTTCCAGCATACTCAAGTTTCTGTTTCCTTTGACTCCAGTGGGTGTGGATCCAGTTTTCACCTGATTTCCTGTGCCAGGACACGCCACTGCTGCTGAACTGGGCAGAAGGCCCTCTGAGTGGCTGGTAGGTGTGAGGAACAGCAGTGTTTCTGTCCCAGTCAGTGGCTGGGAATCTAACTGATCTCCCATACCTTGATCCTCTTCTGCTGTGCTGTGGTGCTCACTTGGAGCCTTCCAGGCCAGCAGGGTACTGGCTGACATTACACTTTGGGAGGCACAGGTGGGATATTCTGAAGAATCTATTTTTAACTCTTCATCAGGCTCGAAGGTGCTGTCAACAAAAAATACATGTTGTTCTGCTCTATAATGAGGGGACACTGCAGTCTGAGTCCCTGAAACCTGACTAACTCCTGAGTCACAGGAAGTTTCAGCCCTGTGTTCATCAGCTGTGTAAATCTCTCTCTGTTCTCCTCCTGGTTTACCTGGTTCACAGTTGGGCACTTCTAGATAAAAATCGCTTAAAAGCAGATCCTTGGAAGAGGGAGTGAATGCTCCTTCTTGTTTTGCTATTTCTGTTAGTTGGTCTGTATTTTGGGGTAGATTCTTATGTGTTACGGTTTCAGGAGTCTTAATTAAAGGAGGCAATTGCATTACAGAACGGTATTTCTGTGCATTAGAAACAACCTGAAAATCCTGACAGCCATTAATTTTTGAAAGATGGCAACTATCAGAATTAGTGGCATTTTGTGCATTCAAGTCTGAGTGATTTCCTTCTTCTCGTAAATTCACTTCATAACTTTTATGTATGGTGTTAACAGAAGAGTGTTCTGCATGTGTAAGCTGACAGGTATTTTCACTGGGGAAAATGTCTTTTTCTTCAGGGAAATAAGCCAGTCCTCCTCTTGCTGGATAACAGTCCCTAAAATGACAGCCTTCTCCAGGTACAGACTCATTTATCCAGGGTATGTGGTGTTCAGTATGAAGTAACTGTCCAGCTGTCCCATACAATGTATCTGACACATCAGCTGGGTTTGCTTGGGGATGTGCTAAATTACCACTCTGAGCACTTTGTAGCCTTTGGGGAGAATGTGCTTCACATGTTTGGGAAGCATTATTAACAGTAAGCTTTCCTTCCCAAGCCACAGTGGATCCACTCCTGTCCGTTCCCGTTGGCCTTGGCTTCAAGCACTCCCCTGGGCTTAAGAGGATGCTGTTTGCTGAGGTACAAATGGACGGTGTCTCCATCTCATTTCCAGCACCAGAATCTACACATGCACCCTCTGTTCCCACCACTTGTGCCAGACAAATGTTTCCTATGGATGCACCCTCGCGTTCTCCAGCTCTCTGAAGGAGGGTATCAGAAACACTGCAGTCAGCTTTCCCAGTGCTGAGGTTGCTGGCTGGTTCTGTGCTGGGTTCCTGCTCTTCCATCAGATCCATTGGCAAAGGATCACCGGAACAGGTCTCCTGCACAAAGTTCAGTTCTCTAACTTCGATATCTGTCGGCCTCGTTTCTAAGCTTGTGATCCCCCTGTCTGCAAATGGGATTTGACAGTCTGAG
Organism: Chiroxiphia lanceolata; assembly: GCF_009829145.1. Taxonomy (NCBI): domain Eukaryota; kingdom Metazoa; phylum Chordata; class Aves; order Passeriformes; family Pipridae; genus Chiroxiphia; species Chiroxiphia lanceolata. Next base: position 426,564 of record NC_045671.1, on the reverse strand, counting down.
TCATCTTCATGAAGAAGTTTCCACAGCTTGTCATGCACTGCAGATATATCAGCATCTCCTTTGCACCCAGGTTCTCCAGATTCCAGGACTGACTTGGGATTAGCTTCGAACGCAAGCTCATCACCTGATAGGCTGCAGAGAATATCTGGGTCACTGCTACCATGTATGTCAAACCCAGACCTTTGCTCTCCCTCTCTTGGCTCATCACACAGCTTTGCAGAAGAGAGAACAGCACACAAGCGTTCCTGTTTATCAGGAATAGAGTCTGTACCCCAAAAAGGAAAAGCTGAAATGTCATTCTTTGATCTGTTGCCATTACTAATAATTTCTTGTCCAGAGAAGACTTCTTGGTGACAACCTTCCTTCTTATCCCAAGGAGCACAGTGTAGAGAAGAAGTCTGTAAATCTGCATTCTTTGCTTGCGGTGTGTTTTCAGTAGAGAGCATGTCTGCAGCTGGCTGGCTGGTTCCTACACTCTCACAAGCCCTGACGATGCCTTCTGTTTTGGGCTCCATACAGAGGTTCTCACAATTCTGGGTAACACTTTTAAGATTAGCACCTTGATTCTACAGAGAAGAAAAACAGAGAAATGTAATTAAAAATTAAATATTAAAAATGCAGCTTGACATGGGCCTGAACTAGAGTCCTGGCTTGAAATGTACTTTTTTTTTAGTTTTTTGTTTTGTTTTTTTTTTATATATTTTTCAACAGCCAAGTTTCTGACTTGTACTATCAATCTAATGGATTGAAATCAATCTGGGCATGAGTCTGAAAGGAAGCACGTGTTGTTCCTTAGAGAAGGATTTGTAGTGAAGCATCTCCCATGGGCTACAGTGTGCTCAGGAGAGGCAGGGGCTGCTCAGACTTTTTAGTCTCCATAAGTTCATGGCCAAAGGATTACTGGCTGTAGCAAATATTGCTTTCCTTTGCTGCAAAAGCCACCCACTTCAGCTGCAACTCCTTTCATCCTTTCTGTTTCTCCATTCAGCTTGGGTAGAATGTGGAGCTGACCACATGCTGTGGACAATGGGGAAGGAAGAGATATAGAAAATTGTTGTCAATGACTTTAACTGCTGTTCCCACCACAAGCTCCACGCAGCTGTCACCACACTGCCTTCAAAACTCCTCAGCCAGTGCATACTCACCCAGAAATCCTGAGCCCAGGAGCCTCAGCTCCACACCCCAGTGCCCTCTGACCCCCAGTGCCCTGCTCTCCTGCTCAGCTCTGCTCTCAGAAGGTGCCAGTCTCTAGGTCTTGCAATTTAGACACACACTTTCTCCTGAGTCAAGGGGCGTGTGAGCCTAGATGTGCCTCTGCAGTCAGTTCCAGCTCTCTTCTCAGTTCTGAGCATCTGGACCGAGCCTAGTGCTCCTTCTGCCACTTCCACTTCCCTCTCAAACCTCTGGAAAGCAGCCTTTATTTTCTTTTCCTTACAGGCACAGCAGCCTCAATCACAGCTTTTACTAGGACCTGTGGAATTCCTGCTAAACGTGTTAGAGACATGGTCAATCCATCCCTGCCTGCTCTTGGTGTGGCACTGGACACAGAGAGCCCTCATACCCGTGGGAAAGGGGGCACGTCATTCAAAGAACCCTACTGTCTGTCTAACCCGTGGGACTGTCTATGCTGGCATCTGGGTATCCCTGAACACTGCCAGGGACAGGGGGCTGAACCCTGAACACTGACAGGGACAGGGGGCTGAACACTGACAGGGACAGGGGTTGAACACTGACAGGGACAGGGACAGGGGGCTGAACCCTGAACACTGCCAGGCACAGGGGGCTGAACCCTGAACCCTGAACACTGACAGGGACAGGGGGTTGAACCCTGAACACTGACAGGGAACTGAACACTGACAGGGACAGGGAACTGAACACTGACAGGGACAGGGTGCTGCTGGCTGAACACTGAACACTGACAGGGACAGGGTGCTGAACACTGCCAGGGACAGGGTGCTGGTTGACTGCTAACAGAGCCCAGCTCCTCAATGACACTGCAAAGCCTCCTGGCTCTCTGTACACTCTGTAACATCATACAGCTGGCACAGTTGGCTTTTAGGACCTACTATTAATTGAGCTGCTTTGAAGCACCAGGTAAATAAAGAATTTCACGCTGGTTAGACCACGAGGTCATGAAAGGAGTGAGGAGCCTCCCACCTTGACCATCCAATGGAAGATGTCCCCCAGCACAGCAGCTGCTGCACGAGACACAGTGCAAGGGTTGTTCCAGTTCGAGGCAATCTGGCACTAAGGGGAAGTGTAAATCCTGGGGTCATTAGTGCTGCAGTCCCGTGGCTGCTCTGTACCCTCAGCAGACCCGAGGTCAGCAGATGATTCCCACACGGAGAGGGAAAATACAAGGCCCTTCCAAAGTGGTCGGCTGTGGGGTTTGCTGTGAGCCCCTCACCTTGCTCCTGGCACAGCTCTCTCACACAACAGGCTCCAGCAAACACCCCAGGGGCACTTTACCTCAACCTGTGTGCAGCAACAGCAGCTGATGATTTCTCACCTTTCTTAGGTTATACAGGCAGAACCCTGAGGAGTTTCTGGCTCACTCTATGGGAGCTGTGAGAAGCTGTCCACATTTTCCTTGTGTTACAAAGAACACTTTCCAGGTGGGATGCTTTTGTTTGGCTCATTTTCAAGACCACGTAATTTTGAACCTACACCTAAATTTCACTGTCATTAATGCATGTTTAAAACCAGGGGTTTGATTTGTGCCCAGCTCTAGCCCTTTTCTGGACACCAATCCTTCTTTTTTATCTAATGTAAAGTTTTGGCCATGGAATGTGGACAGAAGGAATCCACACTGCCTGCAGGTACCAAGAGTAACTGGCCAATCTGAAATTTGGCCATGGTACTCACTGGAACATAACAGCTGCTCTTGGCCAGGAGGCTCCTGGGATTTAAATTATTGTACTGCACTTGTGGAAAAAAATAAAACAATGCCTCTGGCAGATCATGGCTGTACCCTGCCAGGAAGCTCTCCGGAGGTTAATTCCAAGGGAGGGTATTCCCCATCATAATGTGCTCCTAAAATGGGACTGAAATTGTATGTCCTGTAAAACCAGAGAAACCTACAGATATTTTTCAGGAAGAAGAATTCAGCAATTTTTGACTGCTTAAGACATCCCAGTGGTGAGATTAAAGTCACTGTACTGTGACTCTACATCCAGAACTGGGAAATGTTTTTGCCCCAATAATCAGACGAAGAAAAGCAACTAGAAAAGGCTTGTGTTGTCATAAATATTTTTTCTGTGCAATTAACTATACACCTTCGAATCAGAAAAGTTGGTGATAATAAGATTAATCGTGGTTTAATATTCACGCATAGGTATTTATGTATCTTGAATCTTTGTGAAATAAAAATGATGATCCCATTTTCCCACTTAGGAAAACTGGTGGAGCATCATACCTGTACATACAGTCTGTCCAACTGTACTGATTGACCCAGCTGTTTCCTACCAACACCATCAAATATGCAAGCACATGGGGAGTACCACTTTGGGGTTTTTATCTTTTAACTGGGTTGCACATTTCAACTGGAATACCTGCTTCTTTCACTGTTTGGTTCTTAAAAAGCAAAGAGCCCCATTCACCTCTGTAACATGAACTCTCTGCATTGAATTCCCCTCATTGTTATAAATCCAGAGCAAACCCCCGTTGATTTGGTTTAGGTTTCCAGCACCATAAATGGAGGACAATTTTGTTTGTTGAGTATAAACTGAAAAGAAAGTAAATCCAAACATTCTCTGCTCACAATAGGTATTCGAGAAACCTTTTGGGTTGAAACATTACTTTGCTAAGACCTGTTCAGTAGCCTCCATATCAGATTTCCCTATCCAGCTGTCCAGAGGCCCATTAGTGCCTCTCACCATTATCAGGCTCACTCTATAATTAGAACAGCTTAGGCTTTACTTGGGCCTTTTTCAAACCCAGATTTCCCTCCCAGCCGTAGCTGTCATTCAGAAGTACACGGACAGTACCTTTCAAAGTAATTTCAATTTTACATTATTTTGTGACAAGCAGGAATAAATGGCATTTAAATCAGCAGAGCAGCTCTCTGCATTAAATGATAAACGATAAACACGTTACTTACCTCGAGTGAGACGTTCTCATCTGGCATCTGATTTTGCTCAGACAGGCCCCGAGTCCTTCTCCTTTCCCAGTGACAGTCTTTATCTGCCTCTTCTGTCTGACACAGACCAGCCTGCCCTTGCAGGCTTTCTGTCTTCCTGGGAATCTGTGTTGAAAGCACACCTTCCTGCCTGGGAGACGGAGTGCTGGATTCCCTGCCCTCTGCTGCAGCCTGGAAAGATTGCCCTATAGTACTTACATACCTGCAAAGCTCTATAGGGTTTAACAACTTGAAAAGGTTTCTTCTCAGACTTTCTGTTAAGGTGCAGACAGTGTGCCGGGCGTTCTCCTCGGGCAGGTCCCTGCCCCCCTCCTGCAGCAGCAGGGAGCTTTGCCCCAGCACGACCCGCTCCATGCCAGGCTCTGTCATTGTCCCTGGAGCCTGATGTGCCCCAGCAGGTCCTGTGCCACTGGCAGCCGGGTCTGCCTCGGCAGGTGCAGGATCCGTGTGCTTTGCTTTCTCAGCTGAGGAACCTGCAGCCAGGTGACCACTTCCATTAGTCTCTTCTTCACTGCTGGGGGGTTCATTTCCAGGGGCTGCAGATGCAACAGGCACTTCGCTCTTGTCTTTGTCTTTCAGACTGGTACTTTTGTCTCGGTGGTGTCCAACAGTGAGAGTCATCTCTGTCTGCAGAGTTGACTGGCTGTACAAAGAGGGGTCTCTCCTTACATTTACTCCTTTGAATTTTGAGTGATGCCCACAGAAGCCAATGGGGGTATCCATAGGCGTAGTGTTATCTGACACTTGGAACACACAAGGCATTTCACTGAGGAAGTAAGCACACCCATCACAATCCTTACCCAGTTTTAGATCATCTTCATCATCACTTTCTAATAAAAATTGTAATTTCTTTTTCCAGATTTCATCTTCGCGCGCTGTCAGCACATCTGAACATTCAAAGTACTCCAGGTCATCATCAGAAAAGTCATCACTTACACTTGGAGCTTTCTCTGTATAAATCTCCAGAACAGCGGCAGGATTTGCAGAATCATCTTTTACAAAATAAGTGGGATTTCCTATGGGAGTATCTGCCTGCTCACTGAGCAGGGAATTCATGGTTAGAGGACTGTCCAACCCAGTCTTTTTACACACCTGGACATCTGCCAGAGACTGACCAGATCCAGGGTGTTCCGTGTCAAGGCAACAGTTGTCTGTGTGACAAGTGGTTACATCTGTAGGGTGGGAAGGCAGCTGTGTGCTGCAGTATTCCTCTGCTCTTGCAGCAGTGACAGCGACCAGACCGTTCCAGTGAAGCAGGTCATCACCATTCTCTGACAAACGCCTGAGGCAGGAAATATTTCCCTGGGATTTAATCGGATTTTTTACATCCATGTTGTCCTCTGTGTTAGGCACGTGTCTGTGGGATTTCTCAAATGGGGACAAGACTTCTGCTTTGCAGAGCTCCTCGAGCAGTAAACGGATGATTTCAGGAGGGTCAGAACCTCGTGAAGTCAGCATGGCTCACCCTCACAGGGTGAACTCCTGTGTTTTGTAAAATGTTTCCCATCTTGCTCATTTTACCCTGAGGTCTCCCACGCGCTCATTTAGGACGACAACAAATTCTGGGGAAGTTTTGTTCTTTGTATCTGGTTGCAGTTCAACAAACGTCATTCTAGCTGTCAACAAAGTGCAGATCTTGCTCTGTGCACCTGCAAATAAAAGAAACCTGAAGTTTAAAATTACTTCTGAAATGGGTATAGCTTTTTTCTAGAAGGTGGTCGATTGACACATACTTGCAAGCATTTTCAAAACCAGAAACCATTATTTAAAAGCCAAGGCCAGACATTAAAGCAGTAACCCTAACCCAGCTGTCTGTGCAATGACAACTAAAGGCAACACATTGCAACTGCCCGCAGTGACCTGTGGCACTGGCACAACAGGAGGCTGTTCCTTGAACTGGCATCACAGGGACATCAATTCCAAACCCTGCTTGTAGAAATACACAGAACAATCAGTCTGGTTAGATTTTATAGGGCTATTTCTGTCTTAAGCAACTTTATTGCTCTTTGGCTGGATGTTTGTCATTTTGGTTTGTCACGAGGTTGGTTGGCTTCAGCTTCTGCTCCTGTCAAGTCTGACTCTCCAACAGCCGTGGCAGTCACCTGGGTGGCGAAGAGCAGGAGGCAAAGGTGGTTAAGGGGAAGGACACGAGAAGGGACAACGTTGGGTTGTGTGACAAACAGTTTGACTCCACGTGCACCAAGGAGCACAGACAAACAGCACCTGGCAACCAGACCAGCCTTTCAGAGCTCTGATCACATTTTGCTTTCCATTTCAACTCTAAGGAATATAAATAATTAACAGAACAAAAATGGAGCAGCAGGGAGTAATCTTTTCCTCATCCGTTTTATTACAGTGCCATGGAATTACCCTCCAGCATTCAGCCATCTCCTCTTAAACATGCATTTGCCTAATGTTCCCTGTTGCACTCTTTTAACTCCGCTCTCATCTTTGCTTTGCAGAAGACCAGATGTCTCTTTCCTCTTTTTCGGAGGGTCTAAGTTATTTTAAAAGCGTGGTAATTTCCCCAGCTGAAAAGAGCTATGGCAACATGTTATTACTACAGATTGACTCATGAAGGGCCTTTACTAAAGCCATTGTACTACACAGTTATCACTGTCTCAGTTCAGCTGCTCTTTGACATGGAGGGGAAAAGAGCTGGCAGATTTCTCCAGATGACAACTGGATTGGATTGTCACACACTGTCAGATCCAACCACAGAAATGAAAGCAAAATAACGTTCCATGAGGAAAGCTGCAGTAAGTGATGGTTTTCCATCCAAGACAAAGAGATTTTTTTTTTTTTAAATCTGGGGAGCAGATAGAAGATATTAGATTTTTAAAAATTCGATTACTGAATTCAGATAGAGACTGAAAAGAGAACTGCTAGTATGACAGCCTCTCAGCTCCGCAGGGAAACACATAAGGGTGTTGCAGCTGCTTGTCTCAAGTCTTGCTCTGGACACCAGTGATGTTATTTGCTGAATTGAGGCCTGGCTCATGACAGGAGACAGTGAAGCACAGCTTTGCAGGAGGAATTAAAACATCAGGGTTTAGCAGGTCATGGTAGGAAAGATGCCTATTTTGGATCTCTAATAGTCTGTAAATATATTTTCCATCTCTTACTGATCAGAACCATGGCACATGTCAGGGAATTTTTATGGTACCCCTTGAGGCAAATCAAACACACGTGTGTGCTCACCAGGCTCTGCTGCAGCCTGAGCTCAACGCCCTGGAACCGAGGATAAGGGAGAACATGATTGTTCATTCAAAAGTCATGCTTCATCATAATTCCACACTGGTTGTGGAAAACCTGTTCGCTACTCATATGAAAATATTGTCTGAAATTCCAACTCTAAATATAAAATTTGACTGCTCAAACTTACTTTCATTAAAATGCCAACGTTTTTCCCAATTTGAAACTTATTTTTATATGTTATTAAAAAGGTTCAATATTTTATCATTTATTCCAATTGAGAACAAAATATTTTTGAAGAATCACAGTTTAACATGGAAGGAACAACACTTAAATAAGGGGTTTTTTTTTAGTAATAGCCATTTTGCATGTACTTTCAGGCACAAAGTCACTTCTATTGATTTCAGAAGGAGCTGCAGGTTTAATCCCAATGTCACCAAAGAGAAAAAAAATTACTGACAAAACTATACAAATTTGATTAAATGTAAGAAATGGTTATTAATTTTCCTCTCTCGCATCACATTTTCCCCTAATTTATTTAGTTATAACCAAAACACAAATCTTCCTTTGTAGGCAATTTTATATTCACAGAAATTATTTCTACAGAAGGCTTGTGGATTTTACCAGTCCAGTAGTGAATTTGTGTCTTTCTGTGAGGTTCATGTCCTCCAGAGTGGGTGGAAAGAATCCCCTTTATGGCCTCTCAGCAGTTTCTTCTGTTATTTGCTGTCTATTCATCATGCAATCTCAGTTCTCTGTGCAGCCCTACTCAGCCCACACCTGATTCAATAGGATTCCTTCCTATCTCTCAGCTGCACTTGCTCCTCCCTGCCCTTCCCAGGATCTGTCTGTCCACCCCCAAGAACTGGCTCCCCTTATCACCACCTCCAGCTCTCCAGGGCCCTCCCGCGCATTCCCACGGCACAATGGGCACCTGATCTGTGCCCACCCCGGATGGAAACGCGCCATGACCCCCAAAGGCCCCCTCGGACCCGCCTCACACCCACGGCAGCACAAAGGAGTGGGAAGGGGGAGCCTGGGGGAGCCCACACACAGATATCTCGGCAGAACACCCCAGGCAATGACACTGATAATTCCACAGTGTTTCACATTCAGAAACACCCTTTCATCAGCTGACACTTTGGTGTGTTTATACCGAGCTGACAGGGGGCCAGGGGTACCTGAACACAACCCAAAGGGAGAGCCCCATAAACCCCCTGTGCCTCAGAGCACACGGGTCGTGTCTGCAGGAACTGCTCTGCCCCGGCCACACCAAGTCTGGCAGATCCCTTGGCCTTAACTGGCAAGGATTCCCTTTCACCAAACTCTGGCACTCAGAAGCCCAGTCTCTCTTCTCTGTACACACGTGCCCATGAGGAGGATGGGGATGTGAGTGTAATGCAGTCTGCTCCCCTCTTCCTGTAGCACTTCTCCAGCAGACAGATCCTGGTTAGAAAGGCAGTGGAGTATTTGGAGCGTGTGCTTTGTTTTTTATTTAGAGCTTCTTGGTCTGAGACAATTTAACTCCCCAACTGCCAGCACAGTTTCCTACTATCACTTCCACTCCACAGGCTAAACTTTGGGATCTGGATTTGTTCTTTTGCAAAACAATTATTATCCCCTAGACTATCCTACTAAATGTTAGATTTAGCGACAGCTGCTTCTTCACGTGCCTGGCATATTATACACATTTCCATACCTCCCTTTAGAGAAGTGTTACACTGACAGGTAGCTAAGCCACAAAGAAAGCTGGTGGGTACAATTAGACTTCACATAAGATAAACATGAAAAATCTCCAAACCAAACCACTAATAACCACAGCACCTTTCTTTAAGATGAGCAGAAATGGCCATATATTATGCAGATCCAACCAGAAAGCTCGCTGGTATGGACAGCAGGATTTTGGAAATATTGATTAAAGGGACAGAAAGCAGCAAAAGCAGAACAGAACCCACAAAAAGAAAAAAAAGCAGAAAGGAATCTCCACTAGCCACAGGATCCCAGGAGAAGTCTCAAACAGGTAGTGTCTAAAAGGTGGGACGAGATGCCTGGGTGTGTATCCACGGCCCAGCTCGTGCTGGCAGGAGCGCTGCAGGACACTGCCCCTCCCTCAGCCCGAGTGCCGCGGGACGCTGCCCCTCCCTCAGCCCGAGCCTGGCACAGGCCCGGAACACACGTGGGGTGTGACGGTCTGGGCCAGGTCCCCGCGCTGTGCCACCATGGGCTGAGGACGCGGAGGTGACTCGCTCTGCACACAGACAGGAGCCCGGCACAGACAGGCTCGCAGTGCTCCAGGGGCAGGGCTCTGCACCGTCTCTGTCAGCAAACACACTGCACTGTTCAACACTGTTCAACACGAGAAGCCAGAGACCACAGGAGAAAGTCAGAGCACGTGTCTGTGAGAACCATGAGAACTAAATTACCTGGCGTGGCAAACACAGCTTAAATGGAATATTACTGCTAACAAAGCTGGTGCTTTTGGCACCCCAGCTCCTGGGTTGCTCGTGTTTTATGACTCTGACTCTTGGTTTGCTGAGAAATAAAGATGCCATAGTCCTAATCACTCTGAAAACCTTACAGATCCTTCCCAAAAATCACTCCAACAACCTCACAGCTCCTTTACAGAAATCACTCCAATAACCTTATGGATCCTTCACAGAAATCACTGCAGCGACCTCACAGATCCTTCCCAAAATGACCAACTACAGCACCGTGTGTATAACACACACCCTGCCACCTGGGAAATCTCAGTGTCGTGCTCCAGTGCCATTATATTCCAAGGTTAATGCTAATTCCCTTGCCATTCTCCCTGGAAATATTTCTCAAATATGCCTTAACTCTCCTGCAAAGTGTCTGCATATGGTTTGTATAGCTGCAACACTCCTCTAAGAAACCAACAGCTGTAATTCCATCCAATCCACATTCCCACCCCACCAACCATTTTATATTTGGGAATACACACATTTTTTTTACTTCCTCATACAGGGCACCTCTCAAAAGAGATTTTTTTACGTTTAGCATTTTTCTTCTTCCAAAGCAGAACAAAACATAGACTTTTCCAGTTATGCAATAAACACAGACATTACACACCCATTTGCATTTCTTAAGTGAGGTATTATATTCCCCGTATGGAAACACATACAATATATTTATGATCAGAAACATACAACTTTACTTTAAAAAAAAAGCTTCCCATTAATGTTTTGCTGTATTTAAATGCTTATTCTCACGTTCTCTCTTTAAGCTTTTTCTTTAAAAGAAATCAAAGATTTTATAAAAAGTTTTCAGTTAAAAGTTTTGTCAACATTGGCATGTTTCTGTGAATTTTCTCAGTTCAGTGCATCCACAAGTACTGATGGAATCACATTCCACATGAAATTTCTGACCCTGCATTCCCAGCCTATACAAGCTTTCCAAAGTGATTGTGCCAGAACGCCATAGAACCATTTTCCAAGTATTGTGATCATGGTTACATTCTTGGCAATGGTTATAGTACCTTGTAAAAGTTAAAATCTCCAAGAGAGCAGAAACCAGAATTCCAGGGTTCAGCTATAACTTTGTGAACTCACAATAGAGCTATGGTGAGGACTCACACAGCAGTGTGCCTACTGCAGAGAGGAACATTTGATGGGGTAGGAGCAGTGAGAACCTCTGCACCCCAGGATACACAGGGATGCATTTTCTACTTGTTTCTGCACCTCACGGGAGCTGCACCTGACTCACTTCTGCCTGAAACCCAAACAGTAACTATAACCACAGTATTCTTCTATGAATCCTTCAATCAAATTGAACACTTGGAGCAGCATATTTGTCAAGGAGTGCACACTGTCAGAAATCAAACTAGAAAAACCACTGCATTACCTAAGCCAACTATCACCAAAATATGTCTTTGCCAAAAACGCTGTGATATGTTGTGGTTCTTCAACTGCCAGCATCCCAGACTTTTTGACAACTTTCCTGTTTTAGTGCCCCACCCACCGTGAACAGCCCCACGGTATAAAAACACCTCAGCTATAATTCACTGGCTAAATGCAATAATAAATGACTGGCTCTGCATGCCTCTAACAAAGACCTTAACATGGAGTAATTAAAATAAGCAATCACAGCACAACTCTTCACACTGTGATCTGTCTTAATCTATTTTTAACATCTGCCAAGCATCTGACCCTGTCAGATTGAGCAATTCATGCAGCCTGAGAATCATCTATTTCTGCTAAGTGACCAGATTTTTTTCTCAGGAATAGAAGAAATTTTTACCTACTGAGTACTAGAACATGCAATATATATTTAGAACAAATAAAATTCATTTTTCAGGATACCTGGTATCACTTACACATTTTTCAGAGAAGGAAGCTTGTTTTCATATGATTTTTGCAAGTTTATATTGCTGAGACTCGGTGGAAATAGTGTAATTTTAGAAACAATGAGCAGAATTCTAAATGCAATGCATTTAAAAAAAAATAAATCTATCAAGATATGGAAAAATTACTATTCTTTAGCAGAAGCAAATAACAAATCCTATTTCCTGTTCAGTAACACTACAAATCACTACAGTAATGTAATGCCTTAAGAATAACGTAACGTGCCCTCATTCCTTTACTCGTCTTTTACGATTCCCAGGAGAAAAAAGCAGCCGAGTAACGTTTGCAGTACAATCCCCCTGCCCCTGAGCCCCCAGACACACACTTACCCACAGGACCCTTCCTGGCCATCCTAGCAGCAGGCTGGGCCCGGGCTGGGACCTGGTGCTGCAGGACAAAGGACGCTGCATTCGTGCATGTTGTTGGGAGCTGGGAAGCAGCCGAGGCTTCGGGGGTGTTCTGCTGCTGTGACCTCGGGGCAGGGAGTCTGATCCCTCAACAGGTTGACTTTTAAGAGAGACGATTTCATTACATGCAGCAGATGGCCCTTCCTGAGAAAACCTCCACCAGACAGGGAGTTGGCAGTGAGGAGAGGGCACATCCTACTGCCATAGAAGTCCACAGGAATTTCCTCGTGGCTGAGAGAGAGAGGAAGTGTTGGCCTTAGCTTTTCGTACTAAAGCACTGGATTGTTTTTTGGAGAGCGTGCCTAACTGCTCTGCTAGGCACCTCGGGAACTTCTTACTTGCTGCAGGTTAAGCACACAAAAGTTCTGCTGAGCATGAGAAAATCCACAGTGCCTAACAAGCAGGCTGAGGAGATCAAAGGTGGACAGTGGACTTTTAACAATCACTTCACAGAAATTCACCCGTGACTCACATCCCTCAAAGGCAAGAAGGCGAATCCTGAAGTAAGGAAGTATTCCCACTCCTGTTACCTAAGGAGCCAAGTCTCACACAGGAGGAACTTCAATGAATTGCACAAACTGCTCTGAGCTCAAGCGATCTGGAAAAGGCTGAAAAGCAAGTTTTGTGCCAGAAATTTTTTTAAGCATTTTGCAATAATGGCAGCTAAAACTGGTTATGAGATACTACCGTGCTAAATACTTCTTGCTCCAAGTGTTATCTAGACCCAGATAGGAAACTGGTGTGTTCAGCAATAAATATAGCACCTCCAATCACCATCATTCAGGAATAGCAACCGGGATATCTGTTTTATGTAACAGTCTAATAGCCAAAATAACCCCCAAAGAAACAAGAGGCAGCAACATTTGTATCACAAAATAGTGTGGGTTGGAAGAGACCTTTAAGGGTCCTATATTCCACCCCCCTGCCATTGGCAGGGACACCTTCCACTAGACCAGATTGCACCAAGCCCCGTCCAACCTGGAACACTTCCAGGGATGGGGCACCTAGCACCTCCCCGAGCAACTTGAATGCTTGATCACCGATTAAAATTGTAATAAAGTTACTTTCTAAGGCACTTTCAGTCCACTTTGAGCAACTTGCAATTCCAGAGAGATAAGAATTCCCTTCAGATCATTGCCCCACTCATCTCTCTATTAGCAGTGATGGAGAGCAGCCACGGGAACATCTCTTTGGGAGGCTCTTCCCAAGCCGTCCCTCCTCTCCCACAAGGGGCCTGAGCCTTAAGCTGCACACCTGCCTGTGTGGGCACTGGCAGCAGGGTGGGAGGAAGCTGTGGCACGGAGAAGAATCCATGGCCGTGCCGGCTGCAGGTGGATAAGGCTGTTTCTCCTCAGAGCGCGACCCCTGCCCTCAGCGCTGTGTGCTTTTTGCCCGCTTTAGGGCCCAGCTCCCGCCTCTCCAACCACGTCCGGCCTCCTCAGGGCCAGCTGCGGACGCTGCAGGAGGTCTCGCCCTGAGTCAGATACATAACGTTCCCGTTTCAAAATGGGGGAAACAAAACAAAACCCGCTCGGTTCCCTCACAGTGTCCGCAGGGCCGGGGCGAGGGGGAACCGTCTCCTGCCCCGCCATGGCGGGGTCCCCTCAGGACGGGGCGGCCGCACTCCCCTCAGCCAGACCCCTACGGGCCGCCCCGGCTGTCCCGCTCCCCTCAGCCCCGCTCCCCTCAGCCAGACCCGTCCGGGCCGCCCCGGCTGCCCCCCTCCCCTCAGCCAGACCCGCCCGGGCCGCCTCGGCTGCCTCGCTCCCCTCAACGGACCCACCCGCCCCGCCTCGGCTGCCCCGCTCCCCTCAGCGGACCCGCCCATCCCGCCCCGCCCCGGCTGCCCCGCTCCCCTCAGCAAACCCGCCCGCCCCGCCCCGGCTGCCCCGCTCCCCCGCTCCCCTCAGCGGACCCGCCCATCCCGCCCCGCCCCGGCTGCCCCGCTCCCCTCAGCGGACCCGCCCGCCCCGCCCCGGCTGCCCCGCGCGGCGCTTCCTTCCGGGGCCGCTGTGGCGCTGCCGGCAGCGATGGATCGCGGTGCGGCGGGGCCGCTGCCCCTCGGCCGCTTGGCCGAGCCGCTGCTTCGCAGGCTCAGCGAGCTGCTGGACCGGGCGGCGCCCGGCAAGGGCTGGCGGGAGCTGGCGCAGCGAGCGGGGAGCCGAGGCACTGTGCGGCTGAGGTAGGGGGGCGCGGGGAGCGCTGCCCCGCGGAAGCCGCGGTGCCACTGCGCGGTCCAGGAGTTGGATGTTTGTATTTTCCTGTGAAACACTGTGAAGGTCCATTTGATAAGTGACGGTATCTCGCCCCTAGGTTGGCGTGGCACTGCGACTTAATGAAAGAAACGTTTCGAATCTCTTTAGTGGGGATACGTAAACTTGCATTCCCTTTCTGTAGCTGTCTTCGTGTCCTTATCATCTGAGTTCTTTGAATCCGCTGTGGTTGGAAGTGCGTGAAGACTTCACACTAAAGTTTAAACCAAGAACTTCAGAGGCAGTTAACTGCGCTGCAGTGATGTATGGTTGGCTGGGCTGCACCACTCCCTTGTTTTAAAAACTCCTCTAAAATGAGTCTTCCTGCACTTTGAAGTTAGACACTGAGTTGCTCTTTACTGCTTCTGAATTAGGCACATGGAAATGAAGGGTACTGTACTAGCTTTTCTGCTGATACCTTAAGAAGTGAAAATTAGAAGGTTTCTCAATACATTGGGTTAGACTTGTGAGGTACACACATCTCTTACCTTGTAGCACACAAATAACTAATACCAGTTTCTGTCACTGTATAATTTCTGAACTCATGAAACTTGAAGGAAATACCGCAAATATGTCCAAATCAGCAAGGAATTTCTGTCTCTATTTTTTTAAATCTTTTTGTTTGTCTACAATTGATTGTTAACCCAGCTCCTTTCTGAGCAAAACGTGTTAAGAAGGTGGTCTGTGCCATGTCCTTCTTTTGTTCCTCCGTAGCCCTTTGGATTTGGAGCAGTGTTCCCTCCAAGTGCTGGAGCCAGAAGGCAGTCCCAGCTGGAGTCTCCTGAAGCTGCTGGGAGATCGTGGGTGCACTGTGGTGGAGCTGGTGGAGTCCTTGCAGGCCCTGGAGCACACAGAGGCTCTCCGGTGTCTCAGCCATGCAGGTCAGTGCTGGGCCTGTGCTTTCTGCGTTTTACACTGGAAACACTCAAGTAGCTTGTTTTCTGCAGTAGCTAAAAACATCTTTAGTGCTTGAATTCCGATAATTGGTATCCATATGATTATCGAGGTAATTGGCTCATCTGATTCTGAGATTAAAAGTAAGCCAAGTAGATAAACAGCCTTTGTACAGTGTTGTTGTGGACTTGAACTTGGCTGCATGGACATGCAGGGTGGACTTGTATTTGTTCCTAACTTTGCTATGTGTAAATTCTGTTTTAAAGGTATAAAGATTGTTGTACAGCCAGACTCTCAAGCAGTGCTCTCTGGTCAGGTGGTCAAGCTGTGTTGCTGGGCAGCAGGACACCCATTTGTGCACTACCAGTGGTTCAAGCAGGAAAAAGAGGTAATAGTTGATAAACAGTGCAGGTTTTTGCAATAGTGAAAATAATAGATAATGATTTTGGATGATACCTTTTTCTTTCTAAGACTCTTCCCCTTATTTACAATGAGAGAAGATTGCTGGATAGTGACCCTAGGAATCTGCTAAAACATTGTGGTGATTCCTTATATTCAAACCACTTCATCCCTGGGGGCTAATTTTGGAATGGGACAGAAAGGAAGCTGTAAGTTTAGTTGTCTCTCAGCTTAGCAATAAGTTCCAAGTAAGTGAAGGAGTTGAGGTTGGTCTTACGGACATGGAAATAACTATTGTAGTGCTTGATGCTGGTTTAGATTAAACCAATCTAAATTTAAGTGTTTTTGGTTCACCTGCGATTCAGGTTCCCCATGGTGACTCTCCAGAGCTGGTTTTGAATCCAGTGAGTGTAAAGGATTCTGGCTTTTACATCTGTCGGGTGAACAGTGACTGTTCTTTCGTGTTCAGTCGGTGGGCACGCCTGGAGGTCTGGGAGCTCCGGGGCACATCTCATGGTGAGTGGCAGAACCACTGTCTTCTGAAACTCTGTCCTCCTGCTTGCTAGAGGAACTTGGGCCTCTGTTGCTGTGCTTAGGTTGTCTCACCCTTTCTGTTTTCTTCCTTTTTGTTTCTTTTAAGGGAGCTTGGTGGGTTTGCCTCAAAACAAATTGTGCATTTGTGTTCAGCCTCAGCCACAAAACCTGACAGTGGGGGATGCTTTGGTACTAGAATGTGGAGCTGTTGGAAACCCAATTCCTCATTACCAGTGGTTCAGAAATGGATTTCTCTTGGCAAATGGGAGCAAAAATGTCTACACAGTAAGTTACTGCAATGGGCCAGCCTTGGGGGCCGATGTGCAACGACCTTGAACTTATCACAGAAAGCCTTCTTGAAGAAAACAATTTCTCCATAGTCTTGATTAACCTCTGACAGAAGTGCTCGCTCCAAGTGCTTCTTTAGTTTTTACTTTTTCTTGCACGGGGGCTTAAATGCAAGGCTTGAATACCTGATACAGGTGTTGTCTTGGGGTCTGTCGGGATGACTGGGATGATACTTGCACAGGTAACTTCTGTGGACGTGGAACATCAAGGGACATACTGGTGTCACATATTCAATGACCACGAGGGTGAAGACAGCAAGAAGGTAGAAGTCATTATAGGTGAGGAGTTTTTGTGTTTGATACAGGACAGGTGAGGTTGTTCATTGCAAGCAGAATGAATGAATAGAACATGTTTCAGTGTGTGTGCACGTATTTTCAGGGAACTGAAGAGGAGCAGATCTCTGTATAGCTTCCAGATCTATCTGGGAATACTACTATGTACCTCACAAGTTCTTTCCTAACCTAAGGAATATCCTAGTGTAGTACTCCCAGGTTTCAGTCATTAGTGCTGTACAGTGGTCAGTGCAGATTTGTACTGCTGTAAAATGAGCCAGACTGCAGAGCAGCTTGACAGTGACCTTTGTCTGCCACCTCATATGCTAACACTAATAACTGAGAGCACTTGTCTTCCAATTTTCCCCCTCCTTAAAACACAAGGAAGGAAAGCAATGGCAGTGGAGTGCACAGAAGGTAAAGTAAACCTTTAGTTGTGAATCAATTTTAAAAAGTCAGTGAGGGGACGATGGGTTGTCAGGTGTGTTGCTGAAAAGCATGTGTGGGTTAAGATCTTTGGTCTAGTTTAAGGCACTGATGCATGATGCAGTGTTCCTTTTGCATGTGCTTTTCTCTTCTTTGCCCAGATGCCATGATCTAGAGTACAGGAGAATAAAACAGGCTACTTTCTCCTATGGTATTCAAAATGAATGTAAAGATCTGGAGAGGTTTTTGGCTGGGCTCAGGAGGCAACATCCTATCCAAGAAAATCTGGAGGTGTTTAGGAACCTGGGTAATCTTAGAGAGCTCCAGTGTCAGCACTCTGTCTGCAAGAGGTGTTTCCAGCCACCTCATGAGGATGATTTCTGTTCTCCTCTGCACTGCTGCCACGGGGAGGAAGAAGTGTATTATGACCTTTGCTGTTTGCACCATCCCTTGATGGCTGAGCTCCTCAGAGTCTGCAACACCATCAGGGGATCACGTAGAACAGTGTAAGGCTGCTCACAGCAGGCCTGCTCTGAGACATCCCTGGGGCTTCAGACATGGTGGTTTTCTTTTCCGTGGTTTCCAGTGCTCTCAGATTAAAGAGGTGAAACCTGTGGTAGCTCAGAATATTTGAAAATTGTGTCTGAAGTCTTTCTGAATACATGTGGCTTCCCAAAGTAAGATTTCTTGCTCAGGATGTTGCTTTCTCAGCAGTCTTTCAAGCATATCCTCTTGAAAGGGGTGATTCTGACACCTTGTTCCTTGCTCCTTCAAGCTGCCTGCATGCCTGTGGGATTGAAGTGTAGGGAGTGTCCCTCCCTTGGTTTTTAGCTCTCCTGTACTGTAATGCTGGTCTAGCATGGCTTCATACATTGCTGGATTTTCTCTTCTCTGTGTGGAATAGACACAAAAGATTACATGTGCAGAAATGCAAAGCCAAAAGTATTTTAGAAAAGTAGCTTGTGGTCAGCTTTGATTATTAGTGGCATGACACTTATATTTTTACTAATAAAAATGTTACTTTTGCTTATTGTTTAAATGATGATCTTATTGGTGTGTTTCTTCGCAGAAGATTTTTATGATCTTCAAGAATCAGGTCAGTGATAAGTTTTGAAAAACTTTAGTTTTGCATCTCATTTTTATGTTACAAGTCACTGAAGCCTAGCTGGGTTACAATATATACTTTACAGTATTTGCATGTGTCTGTAACTAGGAATTGAATAGGGGCAGGTATCATGTTAAGAGCAGCACAGCTTCCTGGTTCCAAAAGGTTGACTTGAAGCATATAGTGAATTACAGGGGTGCTATTATCTTTGTAAAATCACCCAGGGCTGGTCTTACTGCACTGCACGTGCACTTATACAAAGGGAATTATCTTTGCTTTCTTGTCTGTAGTTTCTCTGGACTCTCAGTTTTAGTACATTGCTGCTTTCTCAGATGATGTAAGGTGTCTGGCTGTAAACAACACAACGTCAGCAAAACACCTCCAAAGCCACCAAACCAAAAAAAAGCCCTTTTTTTGTGCTGAATTAGTGAGGTGTTAGGCAAAGCAGAGTCTCTACACCACAGCTGTGGGGAACACGCAGTTCATTTTCTGGTGTTGCAGCTCCAGCTGTAGCCACTGACAGTGCTCTTTTCATCTCTTTCAAGCAGACCCGCAAGAACTGTCGAGTCACAGACCTGTTGGTGAGTAGACTTGTAGCTGGAATGTGTGTTTCCCATCTTGGAAACAGATTTTGCTGCTTCTGACACTGCCAATGCAAGACCTGGGGGCACATAGAGAACTGCAGGGAGGGAGACCTGTGGGCATTTGTACAGTCCCTTACAATGCTTGCCTGCCCTTTCAGGAGTAAACTGTGCTGAGGGCAGCAGTATTTTTAGTGCCTCTGAGGGGAGTTTAGGTGCTCCCCCCCAAGCTGGTAAGGTTGGGGTTTTTTTGAGATAAGAAGAGAGTTGAGCTGTATTATTGATGTAGGATGGCTTTTGAAATCACATCAAATATTGTGCCTGGAAATATTGTGCCTGGATACTCTTTTCTCTTTGGAAGACCTTACTTTTAAAGGTAGTGACCCCTGGAATATATAAACATGACGTGTTTTTTTTCTCCCTGTGTCTTGGCAGCCACAGACAAGGTGGCTCTGTTAATAGGAAACATGAGCTACTGGAATCATCCCCAGCTCAAGGCTCCCATGGTTGATGTCTATGAATTGACTAGTTTGCTAAGGCAGCTGGATTTCAAAGTCGTTTCTTTACTGGATCTTACTGAATCTGAGATGCGAAACGCAGTGGATGAATTTTTACTTCTCCTGGACAAAGGAGTATATGGTAAGAACAGTCAAAGTCCCTTCTGAAGTAGGTCAGTGTGGTATGTATCAAGTACACAAACAGCTGGTATTTACCTCTGCCAGCTCTCTACACATGATGGCCAAACAGCCTTCCTGGTAAATAGGATGTGTGCAGAATGGGAAGAGTAAGTGAAAAGCACCCACCAGCATAGCCTTTGACTTGGCTTAAAATGTTTTTGTTTCTTTACTTTTAGAACAGATCAAAGGTTTGAACTCTTTTCTTTAACCACCCCTAAAACTGCAGTGCAAGCTCTGGGGGAGGGCACAGTGGAATTGATGCACAGAGCAAAAGCCTTCGTGTCTTGCATGGAAAAGGCCAGGAACGATCTGGTTGGGAGCTAAGACAAGTTCTTCTGTGGGCTTTGAGTTTTCAGCTGACTGCCACTATTTTGTCATTTTTCTAAAGGCTAAGGTTGTATAAACTCCTTGAGAAGTGACTTAGAACAGAGCAAAAAGTTTTGCCAGTGTTCCTATTTAAATTGCAGAATTCCTGTAGTAGAGCCCATTCACGAAAACATGATTTGATCCTTTTTTGGAACACAAGGTCAGATTATTTGCTATCATGACTTTTTTACGGATGTGTTACCTGATGCTCTGTCTGAGCAGCACTGGCTGCTCTGACATTTGGGCATTTATGTCTGAGCCAAAAGCTGCCTGACCCGAAGCCTCAGCCTGGCAGGAGTATCGAGGCTTTCTGAGAGCAGTCTGCTTTTTTACCCCCTGGGAAATAGATGTGCTGGTACATTTGGGACTCTTGCACCTTCTCAATTTTTTTCTGTAATTGTTGTCATGAATGTAGAAAATAAAGCACAGAAAGGCTTTAATGGGTTTCTCAGCAGCACCACATGAAAGCTCTTACACAACATATTTTTGCAGTCATACATTTCCAGCCACTTGGTATAAAAGGCAAGCGGAGCAGTTTTTCAGTGGTGTTTGGCAATAACTACTTCAATTGAAATGGTCACTTTATCCTTTCTGCATAGTGGCTATTAACAGCTTAAAGCCAATAAAAGGTGCTGTCAGTGCACAAATAGGTAATGATTTATAGCATTTCTAGTGGGCATAGGTTCAAATAGAAGAGGCCCAGTGGCTGCCGCTGTCTGGTCCCTGTTACATGTGCTCCTGATGCCTGCTAAGTTGTGTAATTCTGGCCAACTGCCAGGAAAGTGGCATTTCAGATACCGGTCCTTAAGGGCAGGAGTGGTAAACAAAGTGATGATGATTGCCTCCTCTGATGTCTTAGTTTGTGCTGTTCTAAATGTAGGGTGCAATTAACATTGTATTCCACACAGGGTAAAAGCACAGCCCCGGATGTTTGAAAGGCTAAAAATATTTAGGCTGCTTTCTTTTTAAAAGAGAGAGAGAGAGAGGCAGATACCACTTAAATGCTGACGTCTCTGAGGAACTTGAGCCTACTTAAAATTGTTGTGCCTTAGTCTCTGTTGAGACCCTCTGAACATGTTTACTCCACTTACCCCGGGTATGCACAGATGTATTTCTGATCTTGAGCTCAGCACGGTCAGTGCTGCAGGTACTGGTGCCACAGCACAGGCATCTGCCAAGGATAGCAAAGGGGTGTAGTCAGTGCAGTGACTTACAGAGTATACACTCAGATAGATTTCCAGGCAGCCTAAATTGTCACATTTCTGTTAACTTTGTTCAGCTGCACACTATATACTATATATATTGCAGAGCTGGCCCGTAGACTGCTCTGTATAGATAAATAAAAAGTCTTTTTAAAAGATGGAATTTGCATCATTAAGGAAAACCAGCACTGGGAACAAGCAATAGGAAAATCAAATTTAATCATACAAGCTTCTCTTAACTGCATTTTTTGGCAGTGGAGGTTATTCATTCTAAGAACATCTAATCTTACTGCAAATTGATATGTCTAATACTGGACATCTTTATTCATATAAGTAAAATCTAAGCCCTGGCTTGCAGTTTCCTTTTTCAGGGTTCAGAAAAGCTGTCTTTAATTCCATTACATGTTTGGGGTTTTTTTTCCTACAAAAATATTTCACGTTTTATTGAAGATTTTAAATCTTAAAATGCTGTAGACTGTTGTGTACTGGCAAGTGAGGGAGATGATGGCAGGATAATCGTTTCTGGCTAGGAAAGCATGCAAAGAATTTATTTGTTTAGTAGACCCAGAAGTAACCCAGTCTGTAACTAAGAGATGTAGCTGCAATCAACTGAACATGAGCTGCTGGTAGTTTGGTAATGGGGATGTGCTCTGGAGTCCTACCAAACTGTTCAGCAGGGTTTTTTTCTGTCTACAAAATCTGCAGAGTTACTGCTGCTCAGAGCTTTGTAATTGCACACGTGGAGAAGATGTTTTACAGTTGGCACATTTCCTTGTTCCCATCTGTGAGTTACACATCATACATAACAGACTATTTCTGTTAGAGGTCATAACTACTTAAAGCATTTAAGAGTGTTTAACTCGGTGTATTTGATGCAAATATCTGATTGATTCTCTTGCATGTGTGGTATTTGCTTTTTTTTAAGTTCATTGTGTCTGTGTGTTGTGGAGTGGATGTTAATGTGGCTCGCCCCTGCCTCCCCTCCCCTCCTGTGCTAACAAAAGCATATTGATATTACAAACCCAGCTTGGAGTGGCTCGAACGATCTCAGTCCCGCCGTGCACGAGGGGTTTGACTCGCTAAGGTGTGCAGCAGTGCTCCCGTGTGCTCCCCGGGCTCTCAGTCACACCTGTTTTGAACCCAGGTTTGTTGTACTACGCTGGTCACGGCTACGAAAACTACGGGAACAGTTTCATGGTTCCCGTGGATGCTCCCAGTCCCTACCGGTCAGCAGACTGCCTGTGCGTGCAGGACGTCCTGCGGCGCATGCAGCAGAAGGAGACGGGGCTCAACGTGTTCCTGCTGGACATGTGTCGGAAAAGGTATCGCCTCTCTTCGTGGGGGGAGAGCTGACAGCAGGGGCTCGGGGATGGCTTTGCTTCACAGGAGAGGGAATAATGACTCAAGGGTGGGGGACCGACTGTGAGGTTGGCTTTCTGTCCCCATGGGTGGATACCTGCCTCCTGATTCCAACGACAGTTATTTCTTCTTTTTTGTTGTTGCTTAAAAGTTATAGACCATTAGTCTGAGTAGATAAAAGTGAAATTGGGCATCTTAAAGGAGAAACGTGACCCTTTCCCCTTGCACCATTATCCGTCTTCATTACAGGAGGAAGGAGAATCCCTGTGATCAAAGGCATGTTAATTTGGCAGAAGGGCTCAAGTGAAGTGCTTATTTTAGAACTCTTCAGAGCCATGGATTTTGCTTTTATGCTGGGGGTGTTGTATCTTTATTTAGAGCTTAAAAACCAATTGATTTATGGGGTTTTTCTAAACAAAGTACTGTGTTCTTCCCATGTTGAGAAACTACGATGCCCAATTAAACTTGCACTTGAAATCAGCTCTTCAGTCAGCACTTCTGGCAATTGGTCTCTCAGGAATGTTTCATAACAGAAAAATGCTGGTGCCTTAGTGTCTGTGGAGCCTCTAAACTTCAGTGCTAATGAAATGCCTGTGACCCAATTCAGGTTCACAATCTGCTGTCCAAATAGAAAATCCATCTACGTAAGCCTTGTGCTAACTATGCAGACACCGTGTGTGTGTGGGAAAGTTAGAAAAAAATCATAGCTTTTGGTATAACCTAAAATGGGCAGTTATCAGAAATGGGTTTTGCAGAGATTGTAGACCAACTCTGCTAGTTACTGTAACATGATGGTGCTGAGTTTTGTCTTTTAGCAGTCAGGATTCGTTCCAGAATTGTAGGAGTGAAACAAATTCCTGGTTCTGAACTCTGCTTTTCTGGTATTTTGAATGTGTTACCTTTATTGACTTTCTTGTGTTTCCACTTATTGCAGAAATGAATATGATGACACAGTTCTTATCTTGGATGCTCTGAAGGTTACAGCCAATATTGTTTTTGGATATGCAACGTAAGGAAATTTTTCTTCTTGTGTGCCACAGAAGTGAGCACTGAAATTGTACAGCTGCCCTTTTCCAGAACAGTACTGTGGTGTTAAAGGACCAGTAACCTCGGGCAGTTTGCAAGTTAAGTGCAAAAGCTGCTGAATAGAAGTAGTCAAGAGCTTTGATAAAATCTGCAGTGATAAATTGAAGCTCCTCATATAAGCAGTTTGATAAACAGCTGTGGTGTGTGATGCCATTGGAAGGGAAACCTTCCGTGAGCTGTTTGCAAGGGAACACAAAGAGCAGGTTGGCCTTGGACACAACCTGGTTTTCAAATTGTAGGAAATTCCTTCCCCCCTTCCCCTTCACAGCTTTACTCCTTACCATGCAGATGTTTCAGTGTTTTTTTCCTTGTCTCATGCTGGTGATCTCACAGGTGCCAAGGAGCAGAAGCTTTTGAAATTCAGCAGTCGGGGTTGGCCAATGGCATCTTCATGAAGTTCCTGAAGGAGCGTTTGTTAGAGGACAAGAAGATCACTGTTCTGCTTGATGAGGTTGCAGAAGGTGAACTCCAGCTTACTGCACTAACAGTCTCCTCAGCCTGCATTGCTGAAAACAACTTTGCTTACATGTTCTTCCTCCCATGGTGAATGTGTTACACTACTTAAAGCTCTTTCTTGTTGCGTTTTATCAAATAGCAGCTTTTATCAAGAAGCAGCTGCTACTGGGCAGCACATTAACAACGTTCTTGGTGTTATAAAGGGATCTGAGCTTCTTTAACAGTGTGCAGTTTTATACTTTAGTGAACCTTTTTTGTTCTGAGTATCTTTCCTCATGGAGCTTTGAATTGCCCATTGACAAAAATGCTCTTCTGTCCTGTGGTTCCAGCTGCTTGTGGTAGTCCAGTCATTTGCAAGTTCATTTAAACAATTAATGGAGTCCTACCTGCCCCATAGTGCTATAGTGATGATAATGATTTGTTCTCTATTGAGAACAGTAAGTTCTCTTAAGTGCATTAAATAGGGCAATGCACTGCTTTCAAATGCCTGGTTCAGTAATTGTATTTTAGATTTAATGGGAAAAGTGCTAAAGTGAAAAATGTCGAGGGAACACGTGCTGCTTCTGTGCAAACATCTGCCCCAGGTACAGAAGAACAGGCCAGCCATTTTGGCCAGGATCAGCCAGTGTGAGACTGGCTCTGTGGGGGATGTCTCTCATCAGCTGCAGGTCACAGAGCTTTGCCCAGTCTGTCTTTTGTTCAAGAATGGAGAGAAGGAGTGACCTGTTGGGCAGTGTGACAGGCACTGCTGTCAGTATTCCCAGGTCTTGAGTGTCAGGGACCACACAGGTGAATTGAAGACACTTGTAAATGTGCCAGAGGAGTGCTCCCATTGCCAGTGTTCCATGTAAATAGCCCCCATGGAAAAGGCCCTGCTGGCACTGTGCTTCCTGCTGGCTGCCTTTGCCACCAGAGTGCAGTGCTGGCTCGTGCTCAGCTTGGTGGCCCCCAGGCCCCTGAGGTGCTTCCCTGCAGAGCTCTGTCCCAGGGAGCCAGGCCTCTTCCTGCACCCATGCAGGGCATCATTCCTGCCTGGGTGCAGGACTCGCTGTTCCCTGCTGTTGGACTCCATGAGATTCCTCTCTGCCCAGTTCCACAGCCTGTCCAGGGCCCTCGGAAGGGCAGCACAGTCCTGTGGGATATCAGTCACTCCTCTCAGTTTTTAACCACTCTTTGCACTCTGTCCTGTCATATGGATCATTAGTAATGCTGTTAAATAAATAATATTGGGCCCTTTATCAATGCTTAAAATACTCCCCTTGCCTCCCGGTCCTTTAGAAATCTCTGACTGGAATTATTCATATGCTCGAAATCAGTCACTCTAATTAGGCCCTTCCCCACTCAGAGCTGTGATACTGCTTGAGCTGGCTTTGAGGAACAGGGGAGGGTGTTGGCCAGGCCCCATGTGAACCCTCAGGGCCCTGCAGCAGCAGGAATGCTGCCTTGGCCTTCAGGGAAGGAAGAGGTGAGCAAGGCATACCTGTGAAACTACAGCTTTTGATGGATGTGCTGGCGCTGGCATAACCACAGCAACCACACAGCACTGCAGTGAGGGGACTTAATTCAGTTGGCATTGCAGCAGCATTGATTTTGAAAGAACCTGTATGCACCTTACTTTTAGATATGGGCAAGTGTCCCCTGACCAAGGGCAGGCAAGCCCTGGAGATCCGCAGCAGCTTGTCGGAGAGGAGGGCACTGACCGACCCCGTGCGGCAAAGCACAGCCTCGGCAGAGTCGCTGGCACGGAACCTGCAGTGGGCCAAGGCTCATGGTATGGCACACTCTGCTCTTACAGGATCCTGCTGCCATGGTGGAGAAGTGAGAGCATGTAGTATTGAATGGAAATGGAGAAGTGAGAGCATGTAGTATTGAATGGAAATGGAGAAGTGAGAACATGTAGTATTGAATGGAAATGGAAGACATTCAGATTTATATCTGAATTTTCATTAGTCTGTTCAGTAGGAAATCTTGGTGTTTGGGTTTACCCTTACATGAGATAGGAATGAACAAGGTGACATGGAGAATTCATCCAGAGTAAGTATATTTAAAACCACAGTAGGGGAGACTTAGGGGATGTCTGCCCCCTGGGACAGTAGTTTATGTGTCTAACAGTGACACTTCTTCTAAGACATCATTAATCTCATTCAAAAGTCATCACCTAAAATAGGCAGGCAAACTGGATGGTAAGTGTGCATGAGATGAAAAGGAGTTTTCAGTGCATACAACTAAGTAAAATAAGGATGAGTTGGAGGCTTTCTAGGCTTCTTTTAACAAGGGCAGTGCAGTTTAAGATCTTTCACTTTATTTACCTAAAGTTGTTGGGGTACATCTTCAAATTGCTTTGATAGATTGGGCAGAGGGTCGGGGTGGCATTTCTGAGACAGCTCTTCCACAGATGCAGGTATTTATTTGTGAAATTACGCCCTTAATTCTTGTTTGTTAAATGATTGAAAAAACACAGAAACTATTTTAGAAAAATACAAAATGCATGTGCTGAGTTATATTTAGACTGTAACGATGTGTTCTTCGCAGAGCTTCCAGAAAGCAGGTACCTTGATTTTAAATGTGGTGTTCAGATCCAGCTGGGGTTTGCAGCCGAGTTCTCCAACGTCATGATAATCTACACGAGGATAGTGCAGAACCCCCCCGAAATGGCCGCTTGCAGAGCCCACGTCACAGACTTCGCGCTCGTAAGTGCTTCCTCTTGGTGTCTCATCATCTTGCTCCACTGAAGTTGAAAATTTCCTGTTCCATCCATGTCAAACTGCATCTTTTGTAATTAAATGGGTCCAAACTGTTGAAACTTCTAAAACTGAAATAAGTAATCGTTTATGATCTACAAATTCTATACCTTCAGTTAAGTTCTCGTTTCTTTCTTGCAACAGGACCTGGATGTGGATCCTAAATTGGCTAATAAAGGAACTCCTGAGGAAACTGGAAGCTATTTAGTATCAAAGGACCTTCCCAAACACTGCCTCTACACCAGGCTGAGTTCACTGCAAAAACTAAGGGTTAATATATATTCCTCCTCATGTTTGTTCAGATAACTGACACTAATCATGTTGCTTCGCAGTTCTGTTGAAGCATCTGTGTATTGTCTGCACAGTAAGTTCTTTGGAGGGAACCAATGGCTAATAGCACAGTTTAGTGACTTTAGTTCTGTAGCTGAAAAGTAAAAGCCAGAGAATTGATGAATATGCAATCCTGAAACCAGCATGTATTTTCTTGGCCAAGGTGGTTGTTTTTGTGAGGATGATCTATAGCACACTGAGGGTGTTCTTCTGCACTGCAGTTCAGGAAGAACATGACCTGAAGCAGAGCTACCTCTTACAGAGTCATTAGTAGCAGATGAAAGTGTTGTGTATCATCGGCCAGTGCTCCTGGGCATGCAGTTTTTGGAAGGTTCTCCCTTCAGCAGACTGGGGCACTGTGAAGTGTCTCTCTGTATCTTTGTGTCATGAGCACCTGCCATCTCTTCTTCAGTGCTTTTGGCAGCTGAGGTAACATAAGTGCTTCTAGAATTACAGACTGTCCTGTGAGCAAGTACTGACCAAAAGAGGTCCTCAGTAAACAAGTCTTGCCCAGTGTGTGTCCTCAGCTCCTAAAAAGGTTGCTCTTCTCCAGGAGGCCAGACCTCTCAAAGGGTTTCCTACAGTGTTTATTTGGACTGGAAGTATAACTTGTTCTCTCCCCCACCTTTCCTCTTTTACAGGAACACTTGATCTTCACTGTTTGCTTGCACTATGAGTATTCAGGAATAGAAGATACAATGGATGAAAGAAAGGAAGTTAATGTTGGGAAGCCCCTTATTGCTAAATTAGGCCTTCATCATGGATTCAAAACCAATAACTGTCCCCATACCTGTTGCATGACTGGTTATCCTTTTCATAATTCAATGGAATCGAGTCTTAGAGAGGCAGCTGAATACTACAACTCCAGTCACTGCCAACCAAATTCCTGTCCAGGTGTTTACCATCCAAACTGTACTTGCTCAGCCAGCATCACACAATCAGAGGTGTGTTCTTGCAATGGGACTTCCAGGATACTGGCTTCAAGACATGAAGTATGGAATTACTCACCCACTGTGGAAAAGAGTAATGTACCAGTAGAGACCACTGATGATACTGTTGAACTGGAATTCCTTCTCTCTGACAGCCTCAGCTTCTCTGAACAGCAGTAGCTGGGATGTGTTTGGAACAGACCTCCACAGAGCTCTGCAGGATGCCTCCTGAGTAAAAATAACCTGTTATCCTGAGAGTCCTGCAACTGCCTCCTTGGCTCCAGAAGAGCATCTGCCCTGCAGGACTCTCCACTAGGAGATTTCAGGGCTGCTGTTGCTGTCTCTGTAGTTACAGCTTTGGTTCATGCATCAGCTACTTCTCCTCATTCTGTCAGCTAATTAGGAGCTTTGGCAGCTCACATACATTAAGTTTCTGGGCCATGTTCACCTTGACATAAATTCCTGACTGCTGCAGGGATGATGGTTTCAGTATTGCTCCTGCCTTGCACAGAATTTTAATTCGGGCGGAGTAAGATCCGCTCGCTTTTTAGAGTGCAGCATTTTGAGCACCAAGGTGTTTGCAGTGAACTGGAGATAGTTTAAAGTGTCAGGTGTGGGGGAGGACAGGTTGGCAATTTGAGGGAGTTGGGTTTATTTTTTTAAAAAAAAGATTGATCACCCTCTTAGTTTAATAATTGCAGCAGTCTAGGAATGCAGTGAGGACCCCTCCATGTTGTGGAAATTAGGCAGTTATTAATTTCTAAGGTACCATTGCAGCAATTTAGTCATTCCAGGTTTATTTTAAGAGCTAATGAGAAAAAATGTGTTCTCCCATCCTTGTTGGCATGCAGTGAGCACGAGCCCAGGATCCCTGTGGGTGTGTGTTACCACAGCAACCAGCCTCCACACCCACATCTGCAGCGGATGCAGGGGGAAGCAGCCAGGACTTTCCATGTGCCCTTCCCACAGCCCCTGCTGGCACCTGCCTGCGGGTTTCCAAGTCACTGCAACGGGGATGGAAAGCCTTCAACCTGGTATGCAAATGACTTCACTACACATAGGATCAAGCAGCTCTCAGATGCTTCCTGGGCTCTCTGATGCCTTAACGTGATGGTTATGATTTATTTCACCTCTCTATACATGAGCTAGTTCTGCTTCCTGAGGCAGCTTCCTGCCATCCTGTCAGAGAGGGATGCTGAGTGTGCATGGCAGGACAGCACCAGTCTCTCCTGTGGGTTACCAGCAGGCAGCCTGGAGTCCTAGAGCAGCCTCTGTCACAACGTGCTCAGATTATTCCCCTCTAAATGGGCAGTTTGCCGGTGCTGTAGGTGTTTAAAGTGGTCCCAGGATTCTTCTCTGTTCACATCCTGTCTGTGCCTGTCAGCTCTTTTCCTCTCTTTTCCCTTCTGCTGAGTGCCAGTAGTATCTGTGGTACCTGCCCCTCAGGACCAGCTGAGGATTGGTCCAGCAGTTTTTGAGAACTGCTTTGAAATATTGGGAATGTACCCAATCTGATATTCTTTTTTGTCTGTAGGAAGCATAACAATCTTTTAAGAAAGTACAGTTGCTATAAAACATTGGTTTGCAGATTCTCAAAGCTTTGTAGGTTTTGCTGCACGCCTGCCTTAGGGATATGCAGAATCTGCTGCACTCTGGTTGCAGCTGCAAAGAGAACACTTTGTTTGAAACAACCCTTAGATTATCAGTTCTGCTTTTAGTGGAAATAGCGGGTTCATTTTAATCAGAAAATAGCTGTGTTTGATGCCAAGTCATTTACCTGTGCTGGCAGGTAGAAAACTGCAGCTCTTTGCACTCTCACTGTATTCCAGCACGTAAATCAGAGGTGGGACTCGTTCACTTTGCAGAGAGTTGTATATGTTGAAAAATTCCTTTTCATCTCAGGCACACTTACCATCCAGTTTGTTTGCCTATTTTAGGTGATGACTTCAGAATGAGATTGATGATGTCTTAGAAGTGTCATTGTTAGACACACAAACTCCTGGGACACTGTCCCAGGGGGCAGACATCCCGTAAGTCTCCCCTACTGTGGTTTTAAATATACTTACTCTGGATGAATCCTCCACGTCACCTTGTTCATTCCTATCTCATGTAAGGGTAAACTCAAACACAAAGATTTCCTACTGAACAGACTAATGAAAGCAGCTTCTCAAATTGGCAGATGGTGGCTCTGTAAGAAAACATGTTTTCTTGCCTTGCCCCTCAGTTCATTCCCAGACTGAGCAAAGAGAGCTCGGTAGTAGCATCTGTTGATGGAATAGTTCCTGTTAAACTCCATCTGCCTGCCAGCTCTAAGATGTTCCAACCATGGTGTGTATATAAGGTACAAAAGGTATAATTAGAATTCTGATGTATCAAAAACTGCTGTGGGTTTAATTATGTAAGATGGACATTTTTGGCCAGCTCTAAGTAATAAAAAATACCATGAGTGGTGAGATGATGCTCAGCAGTTGCCTTTGCAGCCTGTGTTATTATTTGCATGCAGCACAAGATGTAGATTTTTGCCTGATCTGAAGCTGAGCCAGTTCTTGCACGGTGGGTGTGTGGGAGCATAACTTCTGAGGCAGAGGTTTGGGACGTGAAGGGACGAAGAGAAGAGATCCCCCAGGGCTGGAAGGGCGGATGAGCTGCCCCAGGCAGTGTGAGCAGCCGGCCATGAAGCACAGCCTCACCGGGGGAGCGGGTGCAGGCAGCCCCAGCACTGCCCCCAGTGACAGCAGCAGGTGCCCTGCCAGTGGCTAATGGTGGCCACCACGCTCAGTTTATGGGGTAACAGGGTTGTTGAGTATTTTTAACACTTTTGTAGGGTAGTAGAGCGCTCACTGGGCAAGGAGCAGAGCAGCTTCCCTCTCTCTCATCATGCTAACATGGGCAAAGTCATGTCAGGCAGAGGGTGCAGAAGTGGGTAATGCCAAAGCCCAGAACTGATTTAGTTAACTGGTAAGGACTGGAGATTCACCTTGAGTTAGAGGACTGCCTGCAGCAGACCTTGGGATCAGGTTGGCAGTGGAGGGAAGCAGCCAACAAGCTGTTGTTTAAGCTGCAGCTGATAGTGAGCTCAGTTGTTATTAAATCCTGTTTGGTTGGAAGAATCACTGTAGAGGCAGCAGTATTTGCAATTTGAAAGAAATGGCAATGGTGGGGATAGCCCCAGTCTGTCCCAGGGAAGGACCAAAAACCAGGTCATGCCAGCCACCAGCCTCAGCTGGGGGCATCTCTTGCTCATCATTGTGCTTTTAGGGGTTTGTTCAGTAGAGACTTTTATGGCAGCAGAGAGGGAAGTTTGCAACACGGGAAGTAGTGTTGTTACACAAACTAAATGGAATTTGTATAATCCTGACTCATCTTCGGTAGGTGGGGATGAATCAGATGTCCTTCCTCCAGCAGGAGATGCCAAGGACCAGCATGGAAAGTCTGAGTGCTTGAAAGACTCCCAGGCCACAAACCAGCAAGGTGCCTTGATTTTAACTTTGCTTCCATTGTAGGAAGATCATCACAGGCAGCTTGGAATCAGCAGCCACTGCCAGGCCCAGTTGCTGCTGCCACCCTTGTCCATGAGGACAGTGTTTCCCGAGGTAAAGAGAGGAAAGACAGCAGAAAAACGGCTCTTGCTGGAAACAATGCTGCATTTAATTGAGCTGCTTCCGGCTGCAGAGGTTTCTTAATTGGCTGCCAGCAGCTTTCACTATGTTCCTCTGACTTGCTCAGAGTCCAGCCCTGGATGTTTTGGATTCCCCTTTATCCTTATTTTAGTAGGTGATTATTCCATTTTATGGGTGGGCTGTGGGAAGGCAGAAGTCGGAGCCCAGCTGCTGCTGGTACGGAGTGCCTGGGTGTGTTCCTGGAGGGGCAGCAGCCCTCGTGTCACATGGCACCTCCTCCAGTGCCCAGCTCCCCAGGGACCAGCGGGAGCCCCTGTTCAGGTTCAGCACTCTCCTTTTGCTGTGTAAATGCAGGTGAACACACAGCGAGAGGAGCTGTTGATGGCACCATCTGCAAAAGCCTAATGGCTCATTCATTAAGCAGTGGGAGCCGGCACTGCCACAGTCTAATCAGATACTGTATGATGAATAATTCAGAAATAATCCTCGTATACTTGAATAAATATCAGGAGAAGGAAGGAAAAAGGCCCATACATATGGCACACTAAGAGAACAAAACAGGCATTCTTCACTGTCCCCGGCTGCTGAGCGCTGTGGTACGGGATGTTAATCGTGCAGGTGGCTAATGCCTGACAGAGCTGACTGAGGGCTGCTGGCCCAGCACTCGAAGGTGCTGGCGAGCGGAAAAGACCGCGGTGCTCATGGGAAAATCCATCAGCATTGCAGTTGGAAATATGCCTGTGCTTGGGTTGTGTAACTGGCTGGTGACACGGGGGGGAGATGGCTGGGAAAACCCAGGTCTTGGCTGGCCTTGGGCTGTGCTGCTCTGTGCTGCTGGGCAGATCAGGGGGGTGCTGTCCCCCAGCAGCTCCTGCCCACACCCCCAGAGCTGCTGGTCTGGCTGGAGTATTGGTTATCTCCTATGAGATCCCTTTCTTTTAATAAATCTCATCTTTCCAAAAGCAATCCTAGAGGTTTTAGTCCAAAATATAATAGGAGATTTATTTTAATAACCAGGAAAGGAAATTATTTTTTTTCCAAGAAAATACATAGAGATTAGCGATAGGAGCATCTGAAAAGGGGAAGTTTAGTTGTAAGCTGGTTTTTAATATTGAATGTTTAAATATAAAGTACCATTGCATTCTAAACAGTGATAGAAAGAAAAACATAAGTATTCTAAAACAAGAAATGCAAGCCTCTGCTCTTGTAGATCATATATTACCAGAACATTTAAGGTGAAAACCTTAAAAAGCAACTGCAGGAGCAGGCAGTATTAAGTATTTGCCAGAAGCTGTAAAGTTATTAGTCTGAATTCAGGGTTTGAAATACGGAATGTGTATGTTACACTTCCTGCTTAAGCTAAGCGTGTTTCACTAGCCAGGAAGGAACTGTTTCGTTTTGTTATTGTCCTTCCTAGAAGTGGGGAAGGACAAAAAGGGCAGCCTTTATTCTGACATAAAAAACCCTAAATGTAAATCAACTTTGGTTTTTATTGTGTCAGTCCACCTGCACAGTCTTCTTTGGCCCCAGCACATCTTTAATGCGCAGAAGCTCTGTTTGTAGCTGTGTGTGATGCAGTTAAAACTGATCTCTGTACAGAAAGCTGACGATGAATACACCATGGTTTAGAGTTCTGAATTTCAAGAGCCTTAAAATCCTTAGAAGTTAAATAATTAAAAAGTTATTATTGCACACAAGTTCAGCATTCACTACAGCATCAAAGGGAAAGTGTTCTGAGTTGGCAGCACTCCTTGCTGACTGCTGAGAAGTAACAGCGGGCTACACTGGAGACATTTCTTCAGGAAAAAGAAAAGGGGGGGTTCAAGATGTACCTGCTTCCTGGAGAATGAAATACGTGGTGTGGGACTAGGGACTGCACGGCTCTGTCAGGGCAGGTGAGCAGGAGGTCCCATCTCAGGGCTGCAGTCCAGGTGGAAGGACTCCCTGGTGATGGTTTCACTGGTCAGGACAGGGACTGCACACGAGGACAGTGGTGTCAGGGGCTTTGATCCCGGTCACTGCAAAGCCAAGGGAGAAAACGGGATAACCTAAACAAACAGAACTTCTTCCACCACAGCTTCCCAGGATCATGTGGCACAGTGTCTGGTGGGGTGAACAGGACCTCTGGTCTAAGACCTAGAGATAAGATGTAAGGTCAACCTGCTAAAAAACCCCCAAAGCCTCCCAACGCAGAAGTGATGCTTGTAGGAACACTCACTGTGCAATTGCCTGTTACTTTGTGTGCCTGAATTAAAAAGCCACTGGAGAAGAGCCATCAGCCTGGCACTGCTTGTAAATCATACTTAAAATTCTCTTCATTTTATTTTTAAAATCAAATACTAAGGGCGACGGACGTTTTCTGCCATGTCAAGGACACCTTGCTGGGAGGAAAACAAATAAATCTGTGTGAAAGGCAGCATGCACAAGGACCTTTGTGCCACGTATAAACTGTGAAATCGATTAACAGTTCAGATATTAATACCAGAGTGGTAGTAACAGCTGCCATCTTCTTTATGCTGTTATGCAAGCCAACCACAGAAATGCAATGTAAGTAAACAGAATTTGGTTTTCACTTTAATCAAATCAGTTTCCTGGTTAATTGGGAAGAAATAGGGTGCTATAAATACTATAGCTTAATTCTGCAAGTCCCTTGCAGGATGAGCTTGTGCAAGCTGAATTTCCTGGCCCTTCTTGAATGTTAAAACTAGTGCAGAACACAAATCCACTTGGGTTTTTTATATAAATCCCCAAATCGATTTATTAAATTCACATTCTATCAACTTGTCAGACTCACTGATTGCCAGAGTTTGCAACAGAGCAGTTTGCTGCTGTTTTGGTTCATTGGACAAGTTAGAATTTGTACGTGGGGAAGTCCCTTGGGCTGGGGTGGGGCCGCCAGGGCATGGGCCAGCCCGATGGATAATTCCCTGCCCGACTGATACCTGCGGGCACAGCTTCAGGGGCAGCCTGCCAGCAGGAGCTGTGCTCGTGCAGAAGGCCTTTGGGACTCGGTGCCTCGCCAAGAGGCTCGTAAGAGATGTTCATAAACCGGCATTATTTCAACCAGAATATGTACTGTGCTATATGCTCAGAGTATAAATTTGAGACCGGTGTTATGTGTTTAAAGCCATTAATGTGATCCAATAAAGCGATTCGCACGCCAAGGTTTACATTCTGGAAATGGTGCTGCACAGCGGTAAGAGAGAGAAGAAAGGATCCCGTCCTGCCGTTCCGAGCAATGGCGATGCCGCCAGGATGCTCCGCTGCCAACAAAGGCGGCTGCTCGGAGGCGGCGCACGGGCCGCAGGCGCTCCGCAGGCAGCACCCGGTGACGGGGTGTGTGAGGCAGGGCAGCGCTGCTCCGGGACACGGTTCCCGGCCTCGCCCCGGGCCCGCAGGGTGACCCCGGCCGGGCCCGGGCACAGCGGCCGCAGCGCCGGCGGAGGTGGCAGCGTGTGGCTCCTCCCGTCCTTTGTTGGCCTGGAAGCGGAGCAGCGGCCGAGTGTCTTCCCCCGCTGCCCTTCGAGGCCTGAGGCGCTCTGGCCCCGGGAGCGCCCGGAGGGCTCCGGGCAGCGCCTCCCGGGGCTGCCCCGGCCCCGGGGAGATCGGCCCTGCCCGCCGGCACCGCTCGGTCCCGCTCCGGGCGGGACCCCCGACCTGCCCGGGCTGCGGGAGGCCGCGACCCGGCCCCGGCCCCGCGGCGCCCGGCGGCCCCGCAGCCTCCCCGCCCCCGGCACTCTCCAGGGAGCCGTTCCACACGGAATCACACGGGAGCGTCTCCCCATCTGTGCCGCCGAGCACCCCCACCCCCACCGCCCAGCCCCGCAGCCTCCTGCCATTATGTTCCTCCGTCGCGGGGCCGGGCCGCGCCGCGGGCCGTAGCCCTGCCCGAGCCCGCCGGCTCCGGCCGCAGCAGGTGTGTCGCATGGGGACCGGAGGTTGCATGCGGTGGGGTCGCTTCCTCCCGGCCCGGCGGCGGCCGCAGCCCCGCGGGCACCCGCGCCGGGGCTGCCCGGGCCGGCGGCTCCGGGCCGGCCGGGCGGGGGCGGATCGCTCTCCCCGTCGCCGGAGGGGCCGCGGCCTCCTCTCCCCGAGCGTCCCCGGGGCTCGCAGGACCCGCTCGGGCAGGGGCCGGGAGCGAGCGGGCCCGCGGGGAGGTGCCCGTGGCCGCGGCGGCCCGGAGGAGGGAGCGGCCCCCCGGGCCGAGGGGCCGAGGGAGGGCCGGCCGCGGCCGCCTGTGCGGGGAAGACGGGCCGAGGCAGCGGAAGAACATGGTGGTTCTCCCCAGAACGGGGTGGGGATGAGGGATGCGGAGAAGGTGTGCAGGGTTGTGCCCGAGACCTCTGCTCAGTTGCAGGTGCAGCCCAGGGCAGAGGGGCTGGCCGGGGTTGCCCACCCGCCCGGAGGGAGCCCTGCAGAGCAGCATCTCCCGCAGCCCCCGAGAGGAGGGGGCTCGGCGCGTAGGCGGAGGTGGTTACTGGTGTTCCCAGAGCAAGGGTGAGTAGCCAGGAGGAGCGGGGTGGCTGCTGTCTCGGTCTGTGTGCCTGTCAGCCATGCAGGAGGAAGGCCCAGCGTGGCCGAGGTGAAGGGGAGCGGGCAGGAGCAGAGCGGCCACGGGCACAGGTGGGTGCGGACCCCCGGAGCGGCCTGGGCACCGCGGGGAGCCGAGCCCCTGGCCGGGCATCGCCCCAGAGGCGCAGGGCCGAGCAGGCGGCTCGGTCCGCACGGTCTCTGCGGGGTGGGAGCCGCGCAGAGCCTGCCCGGGCCTCCCCAGCCGGGGGGTGCCGGCCGGGGGGGCTGCCCAGCCGCGGGGCTGCAGCTCGCTGGTTCTTAGGGCCTCTAGCATACTCGAATAGCAAAAGAAAAAAAAAAAATCAGCGCAGCGGCCGACTCGGTACTGCGAGGAGGGGGCAAAGGAACTATTTTGCAGGCATCTTGCTGCTGCGGAAATGGATTTCTTGAGGGGAGGGAGGCGCGCGTGCGGGTACTCTGTCTAGTGATGCTGCCCAGAGCTCAGAAAATGCCACTCGGGCGGCCCCAGATGCAGCGAGGAGTGGGGAGGGCGGACGGGAGAAGCCCTCGCTCAGGCACCCCTCGGCCGTGGGCATGAGGGGGCAGATGTGACGTGTGTGAGCAGCCACCCCTCGTGCTGTGGGAGCAGAGGGGGAGCAGCCCGGGTTAGCAGCCTGTCTCCCAGGGCTGTGGCCGAGCCTGCCTGGTGCTGCAAGAGAGATCCTATGAGGATTTTTATTGCGGTCTCTTTGTTAGCTACAGACAGGCACGCACACACTCCCAGCTCTCAGCCAGGTTGTGGGAGGTAAGTGGGGGAGGCGAGGAAGGGAGCGTGCGGGGGGCTCTGGGGAGCAGGGGCTGCGTGGGCCGGGCAGGAGGGGAGCCGGGGCACAGGGCTGCGCCGGCCCCACGCCACACAAAAAACAGCCCCTGCGATTTTCAGGGACTTGTTGGCAACTCAGCGAGGGTTGCCATAGCTTTTTATGTAGGGTGACCAGAACCGGCTGGAACTGGTTTGAGGCAGATCAGCTCCTGAACACAATGCAGTCACTGAGCTACTACACTGGGAGAGCTTCCTCCCTTCATGGCAGCCAAAAGCAGAGGAGCTTGCAGAAAGATACCATCCCAAAACAGTATGTGAATGCACACTTTAGACACACAGCACTGGTATGTGGCTAACGTAGTCATAAAGGGTTCTGTATGTAAATGTACATATTTGCAGTAACTGAGATTACTTTGGCTTTTCGTGCCTTTTTATGCTTAAGGAATGGGCAAGAGCTGAGATTTATGACCCTTATTAAAATATTTTTGCTTTGCAAGGGTGGGACACTGGTTATGCAGTCTATTTTAAAACTAAACTACATAAAATGGATTGAATGATTTGTAATTGTAGTTATGCTTGTGACTGAGGATGCTGCTTTGCATGCGGTTTTATTTACAGGGTGCTGTCTTGTGGTTTGCTTCTTTAGGGGACGTTAAGGGGGGGGTTGCTGTGCCTTTCTGTAAGGCCAAAAGGAAACAGTATTGTTGTAGAATTGTGCATAAAAGCATTGCAAAGATGCTGTAAGGCATACTGGTTTTCCCTTTTTTTTTCCTTGTAGGCCTATTGATTGGGGCTGCCTTTAACCCTTTGGTGTTTGCAGAGGTAATGCGGCTGTGGCAGTAACTGAGCACCGGCTAAAAAAATCTTTCAAAAGGTCAAGGTTCACAAGGTGAGACGTGGTGGTTTGTGCTGATTATAACAATAGCGTGTAGGTACATGTGTGTGAGAAGTAAATCTGACTCCTCATTGCACACTTGGCACATTAGGAAGGAGACAATTGTTTAAGTGTTACTGAAGAAATGCTATTAAGGTCCTCCAGCTTTAATAGGATTAAAGCTCTTATTTTTAAAGACTTACTGATATCGTGGCTAAATACACTATTTTCATTGAAATATATCCAGATATACATTTTTTTTCACAATGCAGTGATATGGAATAGGCCTCTGAGTGACAATCATAAATTGTGGACCAATTGTGGCAGCGAGCTGTTCTGTGCTGTGTTACAGACTCACATGCAGAATTTGCTGTCTGATTATTTACAGGTTATTGTTTGGCCACATCCGAGTGACCCAACACTTGGTTTTGAATTAAGGTCTTCAGTGTTAAGCATGTACTTAATATCTCCTAGAGAGAAAAAAGCCGTACAAAAATAAATAGTATGGGTGGCTTTTCTTAGACTGTTGTAACCCGGGGAGGATTTTGCAGCAGCCAAGTGGAAAGATGTATTTTGGGGGGTTGGATGGAGCTCCAGCGCATTATCAGTGGCATGAATTATAATACTGTGCAGTAATGAAATCAGAAGAGGAAACCGGATGGGCAGTGCATCAGCTCCTGAGGGGTGACTGCTTTTAACTCAAAGCAATGGATAATGGACAGGGGTCTGTGGGGTTTTTTTCTCATCTGAAAAATAAATGTGTACTTAGATTCGAGCTGGCATTTGTATCTTACAGTGAAAGCGGAAGGATTCAGAGAGAGGGAGAGGGGGAGAGAGGAGGAAGCAGTAATGAATCTAGCAAAGGGAAGAACAAAGGCTGTTAGAGCTTACACAGTGGATCACTGAACATTTTGCCTTGGGGATTCTTTGCTAGAACTGTTACTTCCTATAACAGGAAATCAGCAACTCTAGAATCATAACCAGTGTGATTTTTAAAAAATCTACCCAGTCCTAGCTGTGTTAGCTGGTTGGGTAGTCTACAATCAAGATAATATGGAGGCAGAACATTGAAAGTACTCTGTTGTGGTGTGAAATGAGTGTCCTCTCCTCTGTGCTCAGCAGATAGACAGTCCTAAAAGCCTTGAGAGGTTGTGGATATTGGGTAAGTTGTGAGCTGGCTGATGATAGGCAGGGTGCCTGCATCCCAGTGACAATACAAGGAAACCTTTTTGTTCCTGACTGCAGTACATTACATAAGGTGTTGAGCTATTAATTGTAGAAAAGCGAAAATAACGTGCTAACGTTTAGCCTGAAATTCTGGGTTTGTGGGTTTTCCTGCAGTTGTGGTGTGTTGTTTCTCAGGTTTGGTAGGGCAGTGAACAGCCTGTGATGGAGCAAAATGCCTGGCAGATCACTGTGCTGATTTCTGCTTCTGTCCTTCAGCACTGGGATGCAGAGGGTCTGTATTTGACTGTGGACGTCTGTTGCAGAGCGGTGCTGGCAAACAGGAGTTCTTGTTGCATGAGAGGAGCGGTATCTCTTGATGATAGGACGTGTGTTCTTTTCCAAGTGTCAGCTAAAACTCATCTGTTACATGAGAGCACCTTTTAGGGTTTTTTCTCTCTAGCAGAATAGTAAGCAGCTTTAAAATTGTGAGTTCTTGAATTGATACAACATTCTATGGATCTGTTTTGTTTGGGTTTTTGAACGCTATCTGTACTACAAATTTTTATTTTTAGCAACGAAGATTTTGAATTTGCAGGGATTTTTGTAGGCTGTAAGATGAGAAACCTGACTAGATGCTGGAGTCTGCAGTGTTCTTGGTGAGTTGAATTTTTTCAGTCTAATAATCTCTGTAAATGCTCTTCACCAGGAGATTGGGATTTTGCACGCAGGCCAGCTTTCCAGCAGAAAATGCTGCTGATGCTGGAGGGCTGGTCCTCTGTATCAGCACCCAGGATCTCATTTTGCGTTGAGGCTGGTCTCAGGTATCTGATCTCCAGAAGGAGGGTAAGGATTTATCACATTCCAAGCCCCTTTGGAGTGAATTAACTAACTGTTGTTTTCTTAATCATATGACTGTGTGTTAAAATATAAATATGCACACAGAGAGCCAGGAATGCGTGTTCAGAAAAACCCAAACTTGACCCTGACGTTTTGGGGTCTTGTTGTTGCCCTGTTGGGCACTGCCTGGCTGGGAGAGCTGTGGCTCAGACTGGCTGCAGCTGCCACAGTTGCCACCCCCTTCACAAAGAAACACCTTACAGCAAAGGGGCGGGAAGGCTGTGCCACTGAGAATGGGATTCAAATCTGCATTAATTCTGGAATCTTACAATTCTGTCCATTGTGGCTGTACATCTGAATTATTCCCGTGTTATTGTCACAGCCTGTTTTACATACGGAAGTACAAAATTAAGGCATGTTTATAATTTAAGTAGAGTGCAAAAAGAATGGTGTGTGGATTTCCTTGTTTTTCAGGAATTCAATTCCATTTTAGGAGGAACTGGGGAAGTGTCTAGGCCCAGCCCCTAACCTGGATCTCTGGATACATCCAGGTAGTTTCCCTGTGGCCAGCTGAGCTGGGCATGGCCTGTTCAGCTCCATGCTCTGGGGAGGGAGCTCATGGGCTGAAACATCCCTGGTCTTTTTTCCAGCCAAAGGCTGAACATCCTGAACTTTGAACCAGCTGTGTGTGGTTCTTTTCCAAGCTGTGCTAGAGGTGGTTTAGACTCCAGAGGCTTCCCCTTCTCTTTCCCTGCCTGTTTTCTCCTACCCAAAGAGAACTTGAGATACCCAGTTCATTGATGGGTTGGACTACAAGATGAGGCTCCTAAGGAGTCATAAACTACAGTAGTACTATTTTGGCTGTCAAAATTTTGGATTAAGTCTTTACTCACTGAGTCTTGTGCATGGAAGCAAATTGGATTTTCCTCTTTTTTTGAAGGCAGATAGATTTGGTGTATAATATTGAAAGAGTAAGTTGCTTTGTATAAATTTTCACCGTGAAACACCCCATACTTCACAAAGATGTGGAGACACATTAGGCCTGGCATGACCTTATTGATGCTATGGATGGTAAATGAGACCTTTATCCTAAGAAATCAAAAATTCTTAGGATGAGAATTACTATGCCTATTATGAAAGGAATTTCTGTGATTTCTGGAAGCAGGTGTTTGGGTTTTGCAGCAGTAGCAAGCCGTGTGCCCTTCCCTAGGGCAAAGGAAGCTCACACTTAGGAGTGCCAGAGCCATCGGGGGCTGCGGGTGAAGTGGCCTCTTGCTCGTGCCCCTCGCCTGCTGAGGGTGTCAGAGCAGGCGAGGCTGTGATTTGAGATGTGGTTCCTGTTTCCTGAAGAAGGGTTTGTGGTTAGGTTAGCACATTGCTCTGCCTGTCTTTACAGTGCTTGGCTTTCAGGGTAAATGATTGGAAGTGTAAGTCAGTCATAACTACTAATATTTGTTGAATAGCTCATGAACTGCTCATATTCTGCCTATTAGGCTGAAGTTTGCCCAATGTTAGGATATATGTTATTGTAATTCTGATTGAATCACTTAAGTCTTCTCTACCTGATGAAGTTTCTTGGCATAACAATACAGAAACTTTAAAGGAAAAGTATGCTTTTATGCTAGTTAGGCTGGTATTGCTCCCTGTGTAGGCATTTTGTTCCAGAATGAGCCTGATCTAATTTAGGCATCATTACTCTTGTTTGGACATAGAGTAATTATTCCAGACTTTTGGAATTTTGCTTTGGAGTAGTGTAACTGTAATAATAGCTGTGTATGGCTGTACCAGAACCAAGACACTGCCGTGTGCCAGACCCTGAGAAGCTGTGTCTCTGGCTTCACAGGACTGAAAAGAACACTGGTTTGCTCAGAGGAACATACAAAAGAAAAGGTCTCACCCCTAAAGAGTCCACAACCACAAACTGAGGGAAAAACAATACAAAGAGTTTAGGGAAGGTAAAGGACTGTGGTCCCAAGAACATGAATGCCATAGGGAGATGAAAATTAGAGCTGGGGGGTTTCCTGTTTCCTTCAATAGATTCGCTGCTGAGGGAAGCTGAAGTTGAGTAGTTGTTTGACCAAAAGCAAGGAGTTAGATATTGTAAGTATAGGCAATTACATGGGATTTGAAGGCAAAGGGTAGGAATTTAATAAAGCAGAAAAGACAGGGCTGATACAGCTAAAGCAAGTGTATAAAGTCGTTGGACTTGTGGTTCAGCAATTTGGAAGAACTGGATGAATGGGAGGGTAGGTGTCAAAGAGGAAAAGTTGGGTGGTTCTTCAAAGGTTAACAATTAAATAAAAGAATAAAAATTGAGCATGTAAGACCATACTTATGATCCAGAAACAAGAGAAAACTTCATGCACAGAGAATATTAATTGGAAAAGTATTGGAAAGGGAGGAGGATTATTTGTCCTTGCTAGGCTGGAAAGCTTTAAGTTGTTCTTGTACCTGACAAAAATTAGGGGTTTGAGTGGTCTGGAGATAGGACCTGTCTTGGAGCTGCCCCAGAGTATTCTGGTTTTTTGCCATCATTAGGCTGTTCAGCTTCCCCAAAATGACTCTGGTTTGAGTGTTTACAATTGCTCAGCTTTACTCCAAAAAGTATCCTTTCATTACAGCAAGGATTTCTAGGCAGCTTGGTCTTTCTGTGGAAAATGCTGTGCCCCGGCTGCAGGTGTCCTAAAGCCAGAGTTACAAGATAAATCTTATTTAGAAAGTAAAAAAAGTCTGTGTGTTTCTCTGGTCCCCCCCACCTCGGCAGAGCACATGAAAGGGTAGGTTTGTTTTCCCTCATGTGTCTGGAGTCCTTCCATCTGAAACGGGTACAGATACAGGGCTTGAGGAGGAGTGACAGCAATTCCATGCAGGAAAACAAAAAGCCTTTATCTGCCTTTATCAGTCCTTCAGAAGCAGATGTTTACTTCTAAGCCCTGCTTGTCCTGCTTGCTTCTTCCACGGTCAGAAGAGTTCTCATGGGCTGGTTCTTGTTTTGACATAACTCTCCAAGTGAGTGCTTCGCTGGAATGTGTTAGCACACGTGAACTGGGAGAAGTAAGGCAGTGGAACAGCCAAGTACCTTCCTTTGGCTAAAACCTATGAGATTCTTGGAAGTCATGGAGAAAGGTACATTCAGATCCGTTATCTTAAGTTTGTAAGACTTGGTGGTGTCTTCCCAGAAGTCCTCTCAGCCACCATCAAAAAAGCAGAACCCAGAAGCATTTCACCTCACTGCTCCATGACTCCCTAGCTGTGTAATTCCTATTGGAATTCCATATGCAGATTTTTTTTCCTTGTTACTTTTATCACTGAATAATAAGTAAGCAAAGTAATGCTTCAATTTTTAAAGAAACTGGTTTTCTGTTTAACTTTTTTCAAGCATTCTCAGAGCCCTTCTCAAAGAAATTCCAGTTTCTGGAAAATCCTGATTTCCTGGGGAACCAGGAGCTTGCTTCATTTCCTGTTCTGAAGTACTTACAGGCATCATGTTGGCCCAGAGAAGGAATAGGCTGACAGCCTGTCTGGCAGCCAAGGTGTCAGTTGATTTTGATCTTGAATAAAAGGCAGAGTTATCTCCTTAAAAGAAGGAGTTACTGAAAGGTTTTTGGAGAGAGGAGAAAAAAATAGGGAGGAATGTGGCTGCAGAGTCCTGGCAGCTGTGGTTTAAATCCTGAACCTTAAGATGGGTGCACTAGAGCAGTGAGGAAGAGATGAATAAAGCGGCCAGGTTAGAACTTCACCTCTTTGCCTGTCATGACTGGCCGTGTCCTCTGTCCCTTTTTGTTTAACTTGGATTGCTTTACATTTTGAAGAACGAGAGGAGCTCTTGCTAAGGGCAGCAGTAATTTTGGGTCCCCCAGGGAGCAGAAGCCCTTTGTGTTGGTTGCAGCTCTGTCAGAGCCCGGGGGTCCCTCCTGCAGAGCCCTGCAGCTCTGTGCAGTGGGGGGCATTTGGGAGTTCAGCTCAGGAGAGCCTGGAATTCTTTGGAGATACTTTCCTGGTTTGGAATGAGCCCAACTGAAGGAGTTCCTCAGGAAAGGACAGATGGGTCTCCTCCGCTGGGCAGTTCTGATCTTAAACATACTTGGAGGAAATAGTGGGTAAGCGGGCCTTGATTCATTGCTATTGATAAATGTTAATTAAACTCCAGGATATGTAATTAGAGGAGGTTTCAGACTAGGGTGACTTTCTAGTTCTTTTTGAGTATTTACAACAACTGCAGAAAGACACGTATGACAGATGCACAACCAGAATGCAAATAATTAGTACCTCAGATCAAGAGTAACTGCATCAAGGCTTTGTGTGGATTTACATGGATTTTATATGCTCTGGTCTCTGGAATCTCTTCCATTTAATTCTTATAGAAACTTGCTTTGTAATTTTGATATTATGTATGTGTTTATTTTTGCGTTT
Source organism: Chiroxiphia lanceolata (assembly GCF_009829145.1). Taxonomy (NCBI): domain Eukaryota; kingdom Metazoa; phylum Chordata; class Aves; order Passeriformes; family Pipridae; genus Chiroxiphia; species Chiroxiphia lanceolata. Next base: position 382,260 of record NC_045671.1, on the reverse strand, counting down.
AGGACTTAATAAGTTAGACAAAGCCACAAAACTATTAAGTGAACCATGTCAACAAATTTCAGAACCCTTCTGTATTTCTGTGAAGGTGTTGCCTGAAATGTCTGTGTGTATTTCAGTATCCTGGAAAAATTTTCCTCCTCTGCCTTCTTAAAGTTCATAATGACTTCCAGGTAGCCAATGCTGATGAATTGATTGATACCTGAGTGTTACAGATTGTTACCATTATCAAGAAGACTCATCAGGTTGATAGTGCAAATGTTAAGGAAAATCAAGACAGGAGAAATTGCAAGTGCCTCCTCCCCTTATTTTCATGAACATCCAGGTATCTTGCTGTAATCACAGTGTATGTTGGCCAGGATAGGAGGGAGTGTAGGAGAGGGGACAGGAAGAAAGTCACTGAAATTTGGGCCCAGAATGAAATGGCCAGGTTACTGTGTGTGGAGTTGATGAATTACTATAGCTCTTGGTGTAAGACTAGAGCTTAAAGTAATGACCATCTGCTTATTTTACAGATTTGCTTCCAATCAAATACGTGACCATGGGGGATATGAAGACCCCAGATTTCGATGATCTTCTTGCAGCCTTTGACATACCAGACATGGTTGATCCCAAAGCAGCTATTGAATCTGGACATGATGACCACGACAGCCACATAAAACAAAACGCTCACCCCGAGGAAGATTCTCATGCCCCGTCATCATCTGATGTTGGCGTGAGCGTCATTGTGAAAAACGTGCGTACCATCGATTCCTCCGAAGGCGTGGACAAGGATGGCCACCATTCCACAGGCAATGGCTTGCACAATGGCTTTCTAACATCATCAGCTCTTGAGAGCTACAGTAAAGAGGAAGGGAAGTCACTTAAAGATGATGGGTCAGCTTCTGAGACTACGCTGAAGGATTCAGCTTTCAACCAGTTCAGCCCAATATCGAGTGCTGAAGAATTTGATGATGATGAAAGGATTGAGGTGGATGACCCCCCAGATAAAGAGGACATGCGTGCAAATTTCAGAGCAAACGTCTTGGCAGGATCTCTATCTCAGCAGGAATATGACAAACTAAAGGCACTTGGAGGGGAGAACTTGATTAAACCTGGAATCCCGGTTTCAAGTAGTATAGATAAAAATAAAGTTGCTAAACGAGAGACGGAGACAAACTCTGTAAATTTAAGCGTCTTTGAGCCTTTTAAAGCTCGAAAAACAGAGGACAAATTGCTAAAAGACAATTCTGACAAGCTTATTGAAAACAGAGTACTTGATGGAAAACTGAGTACTGAAAAAAGTGACACAAATCTTGCCAGCATTTCCCAGTCCAAAGCAAAGTCATCAGCAAAGCTTTCTTCCTGCATTGCTGCAATTGCAGCCCTGAGTGCTAAAAAGGCAGCTACAGATAGCAGTAAGGATTTACAGTCTAACTCAGGAGAGTCTTCTCCGTTACCAAAAGACATAAGTGAAAGTCCCCGGGCTATTGAAAAGTCACCTGAGTCTCAGAGCCTCATTGATGGTGCCAAGAAGCCATCTGTCAAACCACCTGACAGTCCCAGGAGCATATCGAGTGAGAACAGCAGCAAAGGGTCTCCGTCTTCCCCTGCAGGGTCGACACCAGCAATTCCTAAGGTTCGTATAAAAACCATCAAGACTTCTTCTGGGGAGATCAAGAGAACTGTTACTAGAGTGTTGCCAGAAGTTGATTTGGACTCTGGTAAAAAGCCAGAGCAGAGTGCTTCCATGGTAACTTCCATGACATCTCTGCTGTCCTCGCCAACTTCTGCTGCTGTTCTCTCCTCTCCTCCCAGAGCTCCTCTCCAGTCCTCAGTTGTCACCAATGCAGTTGGATCTACAGAGCTTGCCCCCAAACAGGTCACTATCAAACCCGTGGCTACTGCCTTCCTGCCCGTGTCCGCAGTGAAGACAGCGGGCTCCCAGGTGATCAACCTGAAGCTCGCTAACAACACCACAGTGAAGGCCACTGTCATCTCTGCCGCGTCTGTGCAGAGCGCCAGCAGCGCCATCATCAAAGCTGCCAACGCCATCCAGCAGCAGACGGTGGTGGTGCCGGCATCGAGCCTCGCCAGTGCCAAACTCGTGCCAAAGACGGTCCATCTCGCCAACCTTAACCTTCTGCCTCAGGGTGCTCAAACCACCTCTGAACTGCGCCAAGTGCTAACAAAACCCCAGCAGCAAATCAAGCAGGCAATAATTTCTGCAGCAGCCTCACAGCCTTCGAAAAAAGTGTCTCGAGTGCAGGTGGTGTCATCCCTACAGAGTTCTGTAGTGGAAGCGTTCAATAAGGTGCTGAGCAGCGTCAATCCCGTACCAGTTTACATCCCAAACCTCAGTCCCCCTGCCAATGCCGGAATCACGCTACCTACACGAGGTTACAAGTGTTTGGAGTGCGGTGACTCGTTTGCTCTCGAGAAGAGCCTGACCCAGCACTATGACAGGAGGAGCGTGCGAATTGAAGTGACTTGCAATCATTGCACAAAGAATTTAGTTTTCTACAATAAATGCAGTCTCCTGTCACACGCTCGTGGACACAAGGAGAAGGGCGTTGTGATGCAGTGTTCCCACCTGATCCTAAAACCAGTCCCAGCAGATCAAATGATAGCATCTCCTTCCAGCAATACTGCTGCATCCCTGCTCCAGAGCGCGGTGGGAGCTGGCACGCACTCCGTAACAAAGATGCAGTCTGGCTTAACTGGGACAGTGATCTCAGCCCCGGCGAGCTCTCCTGTCATTCCAGCTATGCCGCTAGACGAAGATCCATCGAAACTCTGTAGGCATAGTCTAAAGTGTTTGGAGTGCAATGAAGTTTTCCAAGATGAGACATCCCTTGCAACTCATTTCCAGCAGGCTGCAGACACGAGTGGACAAGTAGAGTATCCTATGTTTACATTCCAATGTTTCATCTATAAGCCTAGGAGACTTTGGATATGTTTTTACTTCCATTTAGCTGTTAATTATCTGAACCTCCGTGATTAAAATGATAAACGAAAACCACAAAAAGTCTTGCAAGCACTTACATAGTCAATGCCAACACTTTTTAAATAAGACTTCTCTTAGAATCTTTTTAGGCCCTGAAGTCTGAAATCGACACTATATTTTTGCTAAAATTTAGCATTAGCTTTCTTACAGCTGAACATTTTAATCCTGAAAGTAATAATAGGTTTTACTAATAATACTTTAATGATTCTTTCTGTGCTTTGGAATTTGACTAGCCTGTGGAATCCACTTAATTGGCACCCTCATTAACAGCCCGTCTGTTCAACCTGAACGGTAGCTTTAAGTGATTTGTTCTTGATTGGTCCTCAGCTTTGAGAGTTCTCATCTAGCCCCTAAGTGAGCGAGGCATTCCTCTCACCTGCAGGGACTCAGGCAGTGACAAATGGCACACTGACTACTGACAGCAATGCCTGCTGTTTGCCTCAGGTCTTCCTTAAAAAGTGCAAAGCCCTGTTCACTGGCACCATTCCTTGCTGTGGTGTGACCACTGGTTTAGTTAGTTGGGTTTCCTTTCCTCTTACGAGTGCTAATGAGTTAAACTTACAAACCATTTTAAAATTCTCTGCTAATGTATGTGGCCTAACCTGAAAGAAATCCGTCATTCAATAAAACTTACTGTTAATCAGTGTGCGATGTATTTTATAATCCTGTAGGAGCCAGGGTGGTTAATTAAACAATACCGTTGGATCTCTGTTGGGGCGTGCCAATTAAAAGGGATTCTGCTGTGTTTCAAAGCATTCAGTTGAGCTTGGTGATCCAGCTTCTTGCTATGGGGGAAGCTGAAAACCTGCATGCGTGCTCAAGACAGTAATGCCCTGGGAATATTCCTGGGAATCACACAGCAGTGTACAGGATAGACTTTAGGTCCTGCAGTTAGGAAGAAATGCAGGTAGTCACAGGAGCACAGGCAGGGTCCTGTCAGGATCTATTTGCTGCACTTAGGACCTGTTCTGTACCACGGAGCAGCTCCCACCTCTGCAGGCAGGCATGTACAGAGATTTGCGTGTGGAACAGCCTTGACTGTGGGTGCTGTGGCTCTGCCTCAGCCCCTTTCCTGACTGGCTAGCAGAGTTGGACTGAGAGCCTGCATTCCCAGCGGAATGCCATTCCAGGGAACTCTTTGGAAGGTACTACAGGGGTGCCTGCCTGAGTTTGGTAGCAGGATGTGTTCCATCCTTACACCTTGCTGCAGTTCTAAACAGTATCTAATGGCTGACCATAAGTATATTCTGCACCAGCTCAAGTTACTTAATACACTCAGTACTTTGGATTTTTACCTGACTGCTTTGCTGGTGCTTGTTGGTGGCAGATGGATTCTTTCCCATAGTAGATCTGTTAGGTAGCATCCCATCTAAGATCAGTAGTCCTTGCAAAAACCCTGTTGTTCTTGGTATTGGAAAAATCAAGCAAGTAAGAAGGCCCCAAGATAAAGCAAGTGGATGAGAGACAGAGCGATATTCTGAGAATAGGGAGGATGAGGCTAAAATGGAAAAAAAAAAAAAAAAGAGAAGAAGGAAGATAAAGTGATGTACTCACTTTTGGGGGGCCCTTGTCTTTACGGACAGGTAAACTAAACCTTTTGCCCTTCCCTTTCTCCCTCTGTCTGGTGCTTTTGCCCATCTAATTGCTGTTGAAAGGAAAATGTCCCCTGAAAGAAAAATGCTCTTGAAAGGAAAATGTGTTTTCAATGAGTCTAAGCAGTAAGTAAGTGTTGTCGTTCTCCTGAAACTCCTGTTATGAAGGTAGAATGTTTCATTTAAAATAAACAATGGTAGAACAGCCCTAGCAATGAAAATATGTTCCCTATAAAGTTGTTACCTTTCTGTAATGTTTTATTTCCATTAATATTCTTGTTAAAGGGAATGGGGCCACTCGCTGACAGATTTTCTGGCTAAATGAAACCCCCATCTACTTACTAGGGAGAAGAAGGTAGCAGATCTAGGCTAATGAGTGTTAATATTTATCCTGGTTACAGATAGGAGTGTATAGCTCCCATGGAAACTACATAGCTCATTTTCCTTCATGCTCAGCGTTCTTGTGTATCTTTATTTTCCACCTCCACCATTTTTCCTTCTAACCCTTTTTTTTTTTCTGAAACTTTGACTTTAAATGCAGGCAGGTGATGATTTTCACAAACTGTTTTATTTTGGTGTGGGTTGGAATGAGAGAACTGAAGTTAATGCCACCATAAGCCCAAAATAAAATGGTAAGCAAATGTGCTGAATGTCAGAATTTCACAGTAGATGCTTCTTGTTCTACTGTAATCAGTTACAATTAAACATTTTCTGTACTCATCGAAATAGCAGAGCAGGGGCCTTAACCAAGAGCATTACTGGCATGTTGGGTCAGCAGACGAGTCTGGCAGGCGGCTTTCTGCAGGCTCAGAGAGGTCACTGAGCTGGGGCTGGAATGCTGTACAGCTCTTCTGTGGCATCACATCCCAGTTCCCTTCGCTAGTGCTGCAGGCCAGAGGCTTTGGAAGGACTGTGAAACACTCAGACGTTTTTGTTGCTGGAATAAGAAGTTCTGGTTTGCTGTTTTCTTACATAATGAAATAATGCTGCGGATTCCCCAGTACTGTATTGCAGCTTGTTAACACAGACGTGGCCAAAGATGGATTTGGGGAATGATACTGAAGCCCAGTAAATGTGGCAGAGTCATGGCCAGTCAGGATTTTGCCTTTAAGCTGAACTGAAGACCCCAAACCAGTTCTAGTCAGCCTGGGGGTGTGAGTCCCCCACTTGTAGCTGTAGCTGTTGGAGACCTCTGGATGGAGACTGTGTTCAAACACACCAGGCCATCATGCTCACAGAGCATTTATTTTGGGATTTCTTCAGGCATATGTTAGTAAATGATTTATAATGCAGCTCTGGAGTTCTTGCTCTGGTCTGTATTCTTGCAGAGAGTGCACATCAGTACATCTGCCAGACTCTTGCAGAGAACATTCCTATAAATACCCATGTCAGGAAAGAGTCTTGGGTTTGATTTTAATTCTTTGTAAGTCACTGGTGAGATTCACAAGTCCCAAGTCATAAGAAATAATAGAATAATTTGATTCTCGGGTTGTATGTAGGCCCTTTGTGCTATCAAGGTAATCTTGGGAGGCACTTGAGTAATATTTCTGTAAACCCACGTGCATCTCCTGTGGTCAGTGGTGAAATGAAGGAGCTCTGTGGTGTCAGGATGGCCCAGAACACCAGTGGGTCTGGCAGCCAGCACCTGCCAGCTCTGTCAGCAGGGCCTGTGTTGGTGCTTGCTGCTTCCTTGGGGCCCGTCCCAGCCATGCCGTTTAACCTTTATTTGCTGTATTGCAGTGTTTGACACAGACGGTACGTAGAGCTCAACCAAACCTATTGTCTCATCTATTCTGGTTTATCGTTTAGAAGACATGCAATATCTGCCAGATGCTGCTTCCTAACCAGTGCAGTTTTGCATCACACCAGAGAATTCATCAGCATAAATCTCCATACACGTGCCCTGAATGTGGAGCAATCTGCAGATCTGTCCACTTCCAGACCCATGTCACTAAGAACTGCCTGCATTATACCCGAAGAGTTGGGTTTCGGTCAGTATAATGATTGCTTTTGTTGTCAATTTATGTACAGTTTATGCTTTTAAAAGTAGATTTCCATTTTTGTAAGTACTGTTTGGAGAATACAGCTTCATGGGCTTAAGGTTGTCATGGCAACAGTATTGTTAGTGTTACAGATTTTGGAATAAATACATTAGGATTCTGCTTTGTTTGGGCATCCACTTTTGTATATGATTAAATCAGACTATTAGCTAGTGTCACACAGATTCAGGACCTCACTTCTTATAAAGTCTAGAGAATTCAGATGCATTGCCTTAATTTCAGGCTTTTAAAAAAACTTTGAGTTTTTTCAAATTATTGAATTCTAGATTGTTCTCTCTGGTAGAACAGTCATTTTCAGTATTTACTTCCAGAATGTATTGTCATGGTGTTGATGGGCATACTGCACCTGCCTGGTTGTTCTCATTTCTGTGGGAAGTCAAGATTCCATGGGTTTACATCACGTGCAAATTACCTTTCTCACTCAAACAGCCTGGCCTTTTGGTTCTCCTTTGTTACTCTTCAGTTTCCCTTTTATTTTTACATTTCCTTGTAATGGCAACTGAGTGAGAAAATGGGGAGCAGAGGCATTTCATAGATGTTACACTTTGAAAGACTTGAAAAAAATATTTCATCTCAGAATTCTCCTTGCAGGGAATGGCAGGCAGCACAGCAGGTGATCAGAAGAGCCGCCTGTACCACCGAGCTTTGCTCAGCACTCCTAAAACATTTCCATTTCATCCTGTCTCACTGGAAAAGGGGGATTTTAAATCTTACAGCTGGTAGCTCCTTTCCCCTTTAAGGTGCCACAGTTCATTTTCCAGAGTGGCTGTGCAATCTTCCACTAAGGGAAGAAAGCACTTTTACTGCATCAGGCGCCTGTTTTCAGCTTGAATCCATGGCCTGACACAGCTCCAAGCTCTTTGCATTTCTTTGGGTTATTCTCTTTTCCCCTTTTCTCCCAAGCAGTACTGTCTTGTCCTACATTTCCTGCCTCTGCTCCCTGCACTGCACTACCCTTCCCTCTGGCCTGTGTCTCTGGGGCTCGTACACACAATTGCCTCCAGGGACTCCTCTGCCCCAGTAACACCAGCACGCTCACAAATCCTTCACTAAGTCTAAACTGTCCAGGATGTCTCATAAACATCTCATGTCACACTGGTTCAGCATTTCTTGATCTGGTGAGACTAAACCAAAGTGACCCAGGCAAAGAAAAGCAATATCTGGGAATGTTAATGTCTCCCTCCTCAGACTCCTCAGCACTGTGGGGCGTTTGCCTGAGGAGCAGCACACCCTGGCCTGCCTTTCCAAAGGGCCTCTGCCACGGGCTTCCACTTGATTCCAGTGATTTAGGCCAGTTGTCTGGACTAAACCAGGGGAAAACTTGAACCTGAAAGTTTACCTGCATCCTGCCAAGGTGAAAACAAGCGAGCTGTTAGAGCAGTCCCCGAGGCGAAGGCTTGGGCCTTAAGAAGTGTTGTAATAGACAGTGGTGGATGCTGAGGATCAGTTAGATCAGCACTAGGGCAGAAAGTCAAGCCGTGGGATGGGGAGGATCACACTGTGTGCAGCTGGGGAGAAGGGCTCAGCTCTGCACGAGCAGAGAAGATCTGAACAGACCCCCAAAAGACCAGGACAATCTACTCGAGAGGATGCATTGGCAAGCAGAGACTAGATGAGTATAAACTTGAGGAATACTATTAAGAATGTAAATTAAGTGCCCAGAAAAGAAAGGATGATGCTTCATAAAATTCAAGGGTGATAAATTTTAAGAGGAAAATGGGATCCTTGAATGCAATGTGTATTTCCTGCTTTATTGCTATCATCAGGACACTAAAACCATCTAAAAACTGATTTGACAACAATCATACTGCCATAACAGATGACAAAGTACTGGAAGGGCAGAGGCCTTCTGTGTTTAAATTGTAAAACTCTTAGTACAAAGTACTGGTCAGTGCGAAATTGGTTCATTTGACAGGGTATTTTTTAATTGCTGATTGCAGTATGTTCTTGGACTGATTTGGTAGCATTTACTACTGGAGATGTAGGGCACTAAAAGGGACCGTTGTGTAAAAACATCCTTATGTTCTAATATTAATTCAATTTTTTAATTGTTTCATTTTAGAATAGATGCGGAAAGGTCACAAATATTCGACACAGCAGAAGTATGTTTTTGAAAAGTATTTTCTGAATTCCAATCTGATGTATTGATATGATTGTAGAGATTCAGTTTAGTTTCCCCGAGTTTAAATCCAAGTGCTGATTTGATTACATGTACAGAAAATCATTACCAGTACGTCTTCATTAAATCTAAACAAGGGAAATGGTGCAAATATTTTCCTTATTGGTTTTCTGTTTGGTGGTCATTTCTAAATTGCTGTGGTGCACCTTAAACAATCCACTGCATGTGATAAAAATTCATTTTGTAAAATCTCTTTACAAATGTGCAGAGGATTTAAGCACTCTTTCTGCAATCAATAGAATATTCCTCTGTCAACCCCTCTTCCTGTTTTACTGTAATAACACAAAAACATGTTCTGACCTCACATCTCTTAGGTTCTCAAATTAAGATGTGTGAAATTTCTTATCCCTTGCTTTGTGATCTGCAAATCAGTGGTTATGTTGATTCGTGCTGGGCTGTTTGAATGGACAGAATGAGGGAGTTTCTGCAGGTGTGGTTTGTCCCTGTGGGCCGGGCCCAGCCCTGACTCTCTGCTCTCTCCGCAGCTGCGTGCACTGCAACGTCGTGTACTCGGACGTGGCGGCTCTCAAGTCTCACATTCAAGGCTGTCACTGTGAAGTCTTTTACAAGTGTCCTATCTGTCCCATGGCATTTAAATCTGCTCCCAGCACACACTCCCATGCCTACACACAACACCCCGGTATCAAGATAGGCGAACCAAAGTAAGCAAAATTCACCTTCTACTGCACTTGCCTGCCTTTGAATGACCTGTGAAATTGCATTCTGTCCTGTGCTTGCAGTCTTAAAATCACCTCTTGACAGCTGCCAGTTTGGGGTTCGTGGAATGCTGTCAGGAGTTTTCAGCTGGCAGTTTGTTGGGCGAAGGTTGCATTTCCCTGAACCTGCAGCAGTAGGTCTTTAAGCGCTGTGCGCTAGAAAAGAGTGATTACAAAATGTAATTACACAAATGATTCGCACAGGTGGCTGGAGTGTTGCTCGTTCTCATGTTTTAATCTGCTTAGCTCATCTGCATTTTTACTGTGAATTAAGATAATGTGATTCCAAAACGAGCTGCTAAGACTCATCAGCACTTACATGGTGATTTTCAGAACATCTGGTTGAAAAGTTGGGAAAAAGCGATTTTATCTGTTTATATAAGCTTTTTTCCCCATATGTAATCTCTTTCTTTCTGGCTTAAAGCAGAAGTGGTTCTTTCCTGTAGCTAGAAAAGTTGTGCGTGATGTGGTGGTTTGCTGAAGGTGGTGGCACAGGGCACAAGGTGTTTGTGCAGAGGTGTTGAACGTTGCTGGACTCCGCTGAAGGTGCTGATGTGTGTGCAGACCACTCCAGCCCTCAGCTCTGAGCCTGGTGCCTCTCCCTGCACCCCTTCTCTTCCTTTTCCTCCTCACTGGTACAGTGCACTCTTGAGAGCAGACATTCAGGTATTAACTCTATTTTTTTTCTGTGGTGTGCAGAGAGCACACGGTAACAACTCGCAGGCTCAAGAAAATAGAAGGCAGAGGAGAGAAACAAGGTACCATGTGATGCAATAACCAGAGTTCAGAAGAATTCAGTTTATCACTGTTTCTTCTAACATATTTAAATTGTTTAAACCTGCATCAAAGCAAAATGGCAACAAACTTGTTAGTAATGTAATTGTAAATCACACAGTTCCAGTAAATGCCAGAGGCATGTGTGTCTGATACCAGATGAAGGCATTTCTGCCCAGTGGTAAATGATACCTTGTTTTAATTCAGGATGGTATCTTGGGTGAGAGGACATGAGATACTAACATTGGAAACTTGTTTCAGACCAAAAGATTAAGATGACTGTTTGTGTAAGATGCTTCACATAGGAAAAGTGAATTGTGCTTGGATCTGCCAATCTGTTTCTGATCAGCTTCATGACTTAAGTATTTTGCATTAGTTTTCTTTCAATATAGATATGCTTATTGTATTCCTTTATGAATTTATTTTTGATTATAAAAAGACTAAAATGAAATTTTATTAAGTACTACTGTAATAAGTCACAGACTCCGTAGCTGAGTGCTCCTCTTATGAAGTGGTGTTTTCTTTAAATTAGCCAGTTTTAATCCACATGCTGTCTTAAATGCCTGCAGAGTAAGTGGTAGGATTTTCCCAGCCCTTGCAGTGTTCGGAGTCCTTGGTCTGCCCAGTGCTGAGCAGAGCTGACAGGTTGTATTTCAGGCAGTACAGTCCCATTTGGTTTCTCTGTGCTGCATTATGGAGCACCCAGGCTGCCTGTGCGTGGTCCCCACTGAATGCTTGCCAGGCTCACTCCTGCCCTGGGGTGTGGGACAGTGCCAGGGCACTGCCCACGGCTGCAGCAGGTCGGGCAGGGCCCCGTGCTGGCCCTGTGGCCCTAAGGCTCCTGTCTGGGCCCGAGCAACCCTGTCCAGGGGCACACTCTGGGGTTTACAGGAACTGGGCTCGCAGGGATCTGGCTTCCCGCCTCTGGCATTTACTGGAACTGTGTGATTTACAATTACATTACTAACAGTTGTTTCAGAACAGATGCAGAAAACTATTTGGTGTATGAAAAATGACGTTTATGTGCAGGGATTCTCAGTGGGATGAAATGAGATTATTTAATATAGGGAAATGGGATGGCTGCTTGTCTTTCAACTCTACAAAGCTCTCTCTGTAACTCTAAGCTTGATCATGGCTGATATCTTTTTGAATACTGGAGAAATTCTTGTTTCTCAAGCCCGATTGTGGATATCTACTGTATTGGTATTAAGCGTGTTATCCCACAAGTTCCATTTTTTTAGAGAAAAAAAAATGTGGGAAGGAGAAATACCACCCTCTGGTGCAGAAGTTTCCAAAACGCTAAACGTCTTTTCTGTGATTGAAGTATTTTCCTGTGAGACAACCCGTGTGTTTATTGTGAGATGACCCGGGGTTCTGGGCGGTGAGGAGGCGCGTGTGCCGTGCCTGCGTTGGTGTCGCTGCAGGGCAGGAGTGGGTGCTGAGTAACCAGCCCCGTGCTGGGATCCTTGAGCTGCCTGCCTTACTCCAGTGGCCTTGGTGTAATGTCCCGTCTCAGCACAGCTGCCTTCAGGCTCCAGACAGTGTTCTGAGCAGTTACGTGTTAAACACCGACTACTGCAATTAAATAAAAAAAACCCAAAACCACCATACGTGGCTGCATCTGTTTAGGATTGAAAATCATACTTTTGCTGTGTCTGAAAGAAATACTTGGGTGTGTATAGTCACAACTGACACTGTTAGGTGTGTTGGTATGAATTTGAGTGAGTACGGTCTTTGCCCAGAGACTTGTCTGAAATTTGGATCTTTACCAGATAGTTCTTCTGTGAGAGCAGAGTAAAGTATTTTAGCTGCCATAGAAAACACATATAGTCGTGGTGTTCTTAGAGAGTTACAATATTTATATGACACAGATTCAGAAATGTGTCAGATTTTCTTGTAGCACATTCACTACAGATCTGCAACGAAGGGTTCACCAGAGAAAGCAGGACAACAGTACATTGGTCATCAGAGGATGCTGTGTAAATAATACATTTATCTTAGCATATCTCAGTGAGAATTTCTCTTAGTGAGCATTTATCTTAGTGAGAAACTGGGACTGCTTGATACCACAAAAATAAGTATCTTTCCCAGTTAATATTAAGTGTACTGTTTTTCATCTGGACTTACAGAATGGCTTGGACATTGAAGAAATGAGCATGTTCTTGTCACCTCACAACTCAGTGCAGAGTGATCCTTAGAGCTGTGGAACAATGATAATTGCCTAGAGGGACATGGAATATTTACATGGGTAATGAGAAGATTCAGCATTCCAGCAGCAGGGGGTTTTGTGGGTGTTTTTTAATGAAAGGTGCTCTGTGGGACAGAGATGGGATTAGGAAGCCTGCTTGTGCAGGGGAAGCACCTGTTGCTGTACTGAGCACCCGTGGCTGGGTTTCTTTGATTTCAACCAGACTGTCCCTGCAGCACTGCCAATGCCATGGCTGGTGATCTGGGGTTAGAATGCTGCCTGTCAGAGGAGGGGACTGGAGGGATGAGTTCAAAAGTCCCATGTGCTCCAAGAGAGGAAGGTGTGGGTTTGGCAGTGTCTCTACATTGCTCTGACAGACAGACTGATAAAGGTTTGTAATGGTAGATCAAGGAAATACTGTCCTGCATTGTTGGAGCTTCAGAGCATAAACAGAGTCTAGGCTTGGCATTCAGGAGCTTCAAAGCCACAGACATTGCCAAAAATACACTTATCTTGAAGTATGTTACTAATTATGATTGAATCAATCGCTCCCTTAAAACATACTGCCTTTGCAACCTGAGACCAGTGTATTGTCCTTTAGCTACAGCATGAGTTCAGAAACTGAAGATGTTGAACTTTCAGAGTATCCTGAGCAGATGTTGATGTTATGTATGTAACTGGCATATGCTGTTGTTTTCTGGCTTCTTGTTTGCACTTTTTAAATAATTTTTTCTATTTTTGTGTTTCTTCTAGTGCTCTCATATTTTGACATTAGAGGACATTTCGAATTAGTTTAATTTTAACTTTTTTCAGGCAGTGTGAAACAATTGCTTAAACATGTCAGATCTTATCTCTGATGAGAAAAAAGTTAACATCGTGATTCTTGCAAATAGATCATCTATATGACTGACATTGTTTATTGTACTTCTGTTTTTAGAATAATATATAAATGCTCTATGTGTGACACTGTGTTTACTCTACAACCTTTACTCTATCGCCACTTTGATCAGCACATTGAAAACCAGAAGGTGTCTGTTTTCAAGTGTCCAGACTGTTCTCTTCTATATGCACAGAAACAGCTTATGATGGATCATATCAAGGTGTGTAGGCATCTTCTCTTGTTTCCTTCATAGGTACCATTTTTTGTGCATTATATGCTGTGAGAACATACTGTGAAAAGGCACAGAATAACAAGAAGACTGATGAGGGAGATGTTGTTAATTCCAAGGGGGTAATCTGTGAATATTGTTCTCAAATGTTAAAATGTTATATTTCGGATGGTCTGTAGGGGGTTGACCCTGGCCAGATACCAGGTACCCACTAAAACTGCTCTCTCACCCTCCCTCTGCAGCTGGACAGAGGAGAGAGGAAAAAAACCAGCTAAGAATTCATGAGTAGAGATAAGAGCTGGGAGAGGTCAGTGACTGATCACCTTCACGGGCAAAACAGGACTCAGAGTGGAGATAGTTCTTTTTTTTTAACTAAATAGGCAAATTCTGTATATTGCAGTGTATGTCTTGTTTGGGAATTAGTTATTCCTGACTCAGGTATTACTGGAAAAGCGTTGTTACATCTGTACATAACCATTTCTGTAAGAGCTGGAGAGAATCTTAGGAGCTCGATCTGACTGCAGTTAGGGTCAGAAGCTACCCTCACACAAATCAGGGTGGTTCAGCATCTCACAGTTCAAAGTTAAGCTAAGTTACTTGCATTTGGGCACCGTTTAACTCTTTAGTGTTCCATGCCAGTATTTGTACTTTCAACCAGTGGGGTTTTAGCATGATTCACTGTAAATGACTCAGACATTTTTGAGACTAAAGTTAGAGGGTTAGAGAATACACGTGCAGTAGCAGTATTACTGGTTTTACAGATAGGGTGTGTGTATAGTAGTATGGACAGCAGCAAAGCAGTATAAATTGGAGTTCACTCAAGGGGGAATGAAAAAAACAGTAGCAGGCTATAGATAAAAGCAGAAAAGGACTCAGGGAGAGGACGAGTGCCCGGCAGAGGCAGAGCTCAGCTGCACAGAAAGTAATGGTTTGGTATGGCTAGACATAAACCATCAAGGCAGAGATAGACCTGGATGAAAGCAGAACAGAAAGGAACAGAAGGAAGCTCAGGAGAAGGCTATTTAAAGCTACAAAAAATAACCCAGAATAATTCCTGCAGATGTCAGTGCTCCTTAATGGTAAAACCTATGTCTCCTTTTCCTGCAATGACTCACTACAAGAAAATTTCCAGCAGCCAGTGAGAGCAGGTGCTGGAGCACTGGACTGGACTGGAGGTGTAACACTCCCCGTCTGGCTGGTGGCACGTGCTGCCAGCACTGGCACTCTGTGCTGTGCTTTAATGCTTTTTGTGCATTTTCAAATAAGAAATTAAATTTCAAATACTGAATTTAAAAGACATTTAGAAAGTTGAGCACTAACATTTTACACGCTGACAAGTTAGGCTGGGATGGAATCTCCAGGTCAGCTTCAGTTGCCTGGAAGTACAGGGACCTCCCTTCTCCCTCCCCTGTGCACTGGGATACTAAAGGCAGCCTCCTCCTTTACTACACACCTTCACTTTGCTTTAGAGCCAGGCAGTTGGGCCTGTGTGCTTTGCTTTTTTTATTACCATTTTAGGGTTTTTAATTACTGGTTTTCCTTCTGTTTAACAGCTCTTAAACAGAAGAATAGAATGCTCTACAGATGAGGTTGATATTTGCTCTAGGGCCACAGGATTTACAAAAGAACTTGTTACCAGAGTATCAGATTGATGTTCCTATATTCTCAGAATCGAGAATGTATTGAATGGGGTTTTTGTGTCTGAGGTTACCTGAAGGAAAAGTGTTCCCTTTGGGATGGTTCAGCATATCCTCCAAGAGAGCTGTCCTAAGGGTCAGTAGATGAGAGGATCAGAACCCTATCAGGGTAAAGGACAAACCAACCTTTTAGATGTGAGAGCCCTCGACCTGGGTCCCTGTTCAGGAGGGACTGCAGTTGTCCCAGAGCCCTGCAGACTCAGTCCTGCTGTGTCCACATCCATGTGGAGCTGGGACACGTGGCCAA
Source organism: Chiroxiphia lanceolata (assembly GCF_009829145.1). Lineage (NCBI taxonomy): Eukaryota > Metazoa > Chordata > Aves > Passeriformes > Pipridae > Chiroxiphia > Chiroxiphia lanceolata. The sequence goes on along the minus strand of NC_045671.1, from coordinate 366,715 downwards.
AGCCCCCTGGGACACGTGGCCAAAGCCCCCCGGCTCTTCCTGAGCCAGGCACCGTGTGGGTGTCCCCCAGCACACAGCACACCAGCTCAGAAACGGGGAGGGAGGGGCTCTTCCCTCCTTACTGCCCACTGACAGGAACTGCAGAGGAAGGGTTCCTGCCCAGGAGCTGCAGGGGCTGGAGAGCAGCTTGGCAGAGCCCTCTGGGGCCCTGCACAGCCTGGATTCTAAAGGCTGTTAACAGAGCCCTAAGGGACAGTGCTCATCAGCTGAATGGGGAGTAGGACAGGGCTTAACCTCAGCCTCAACTGAAAACATTAATATATCCTAAACTACAGAGCTGTCTGATGTTTCTGATGTTGTCTTATTTACCAATGTGGCAAGTCAAAATTTGTCAGTAAAAGCCTTTCCTTCTTGGAAAGCATCAGTCACATAGTCTGAAGTGAGGATGCACAACTAGTATGTTAGGTAAGTAAAGCGAGAAATTAAACTGAGCAATAAGTGTTTGTTCAGCCCTTTTTTCCTCCCTGTTAAACAGCAATTTAACCTTAAGTAAGTCTCATTTTTTATGTGTGTGTGTGAAAATACCTGCAGATGGTGTCTGTTACTGGTGTTGGCTGTGTCATGCTAGGCCTTGCCTTTACTTAACCCTGTTTCTTTAAGAATGTGATCTGATGACAATAGTATGTGATTTGATGATAATAGTTTGACAAAGAAGTAAGTGAAGGCTTTTGGTTCAAAGGGTCAGTGCATTTTGTCAGTACAACTGTGTATGTCTATGTTAGTTTTGTCCTTTTTTTTTCTCTTTTATTGTAGTCTATGCATGGAACTCTGAAAAGTGTTGAGGGGCCACCAAACCTGGGGATAAATCTGCCTCTCAGTACTAAACCCACCACGCAGAACTCAGCCAGTCACAACAAGGAGGACACAAAATCTGTCAATGGAACAGAAAAGCTGGAGAAGAAATCTCCTTCTCCCATAAAGAAAGCAGAGCCTAAAAAAATTGCTAATCCTGGCTGGACATGTTGGGAGTGTGACAGGCTCTTCACACAGAGAGACGTTTACATCTCCCACATGAGGAAAGAACATGGAAAGGTAAAGGAATATACTGAATTACAAAAAAGTTAATCACACCTGAAATGTGAAGTAATGTTTCCCTAAATTCCATTTGTGTTTTTGCAAATAATTCCTTTAAGTTTCATCATTATTCTTCTCTGTTCTTATATCTCTTTCATATTTTTCTCTTTGGCTGCTTAGTTTTTGTCATGTTCTACATAGTTCTACTGAGAAAATATACACACTCTTTCTCAACTGTAGGCTTGTTCTTTCAGTACCAGAATTTTTTCAAGATGGAGAGTGAAAGATGTTGCACTATTTCATCCAAGTCATCTAATCTGATCCATGTTCCTATTTCTTCTTTGTGCCTTCTTAGTTCCCTTTCACTCTTGGAAGTTGTGTGAATGTGGCAGTGCTGAGGGAACAGTTGGATTTGGTCTTAATGGTCTTTTCTCACCGAAACAATTTGATTATTCTATTCTGTTCTGAAGTTCAGTGCCTCTCAGACTCAGGGAGTGGGGACTCAGTCTTGTTTTGCTGGTCCAGTGAGTGTCAAGCAGTGGTTCATTTTCAAGGCAGACCCACTCTGTGGTTGAGCCTGATCTTACACTTGTAGGTTCAGCTGAGTTAACAAGTTGCATTTTGTATTTAAAGCAGCTGGATTTGAGACATCTTACTTTAAAATGGATTGAAAGTGAAATATGGGAATGCTGCATCCTCAAGTCAGCAGAGACCCCGTTTGCAGTTCTTCTCCATTCAGTAGAGCTTCCAGTTAAATGAAATTAAAAAGACAGGCAGGCAATAGTGGCTCTGCTGAGCTGTGTCTGAGCCAGGCTGTGCCAGCTCCAGCCCACTGCTGACCCATGGCAGCTGTCTGCTCTCCAGTCCTTGCCTTGAAACACTCTGACTCTTCCCTCAGCTGGGAATCAGGGAATTAAACCAATGTACTGTGCTGCACTGCAGCAACAGAGCAGAACTGGAAGGAATAACAGGCTTATTTTGTCTAAGTGGAGGAGAATCATCCATCTCTGATGTTTATGTTATCTCAAGAACAGCCCTTACTATGCAATATTAGATAATTGTTGCACTCAAGTACTGGCCTAAAGGCCTCTTTTATTGCTTACATTCAGGTGCTGTTTTTTATCCCTCTTCAAGCAGTTCCTTGACTAACACAGGAGGCAGATAGATATTCAAATGAACAGAGATACAACTCCATGTCTTTCAGAAATGGGAAAGACCAGGTGCTACACTCCTTCCTGAGGAGTTTTTGGGATTGGCTGCCGTTGCAGAAACCAATGCATCCCAAATCCTGTTTGGTCTCTGTCTGGAGTCTCCCCAAGACATTTAGAATGAATGTGGTGTCACAGCTGGCTATCCCAGGTAGTGCCCCCGGTGCTCTGAGAGAGACCAGGCCCTGCTGAGCACTGTCCTCGTCCTGCTTTTCTGACCAAGGGCTTGATGCATCTACACAGTGCCGACACATCTTCGACGTGTTCCTGCTCCATCCTTCTCGCTTCCTCCTTTTCTTTTTCCTTCCACTTAACAGACTGAAATATAAACCCCACAAAATTCCCCAAACAGATGGTCCTCAAGTTGGCATTGGACAATACTTCTCATTTCATCATGACTTTTCTGAGCCCTGTTAGTGTCTCAGTGTCTGTGAGGTTCAGTTTTGGTCTTCTTTCTGTGCTCTTCGTGCTTCCCTGTACGTGGCTGAGGAGCTCCTAGTCAGCAGCTGCAGACACAATTTGGCTGTGGGAAGGGAAAGCAAATCTCTCACCTTACTGCCTTTACTGATCCAGAAATTATCCACTGATCTTCCTTGCTTCTTTGGTGGAAGAAATTCGCTTCACCCACAGTCCGTGACACCAGTTTACAACTGGTGGCAGGTATATGTGTAGCTCATTCTGGCCACATTGTTTTGAAAGAGGCCCAGCTCTGACTTGTGAGGTGTTGCTGAAGGAGGGGTGTGCACAAAAAAAGGGTAAGTGATGTGTCTTTCCTATTATCAAAAGGTTTGACACATGCACTACTTCTACTGAGCTTTTTTAACTAATGTCTTTCTCTTCTTTTTTTAAAGCAAATGAAGAAACATCCGTGTCGACAATGTGACAAATCTTTCAGTTCTTCCCATAGTTTATGTCGTCACAATCGTATCAAACACAAAGGCATTAGGAAGGTTTATACCTGCTCGTAAGTTCTACTTTTATCTCTTTGAAAACCCACTGTTGGCTGACACTCTTTCCTCGCCTGTATAAAAGCCAGCATCCCATGGATTCGGAGGGTCAGGAATTTCGATGCAGACAGGCCAAACCAATCCCCTGTCCTGCCTGCAGACGTAGCAGGGCCGTGAGAGCACAAGGCATAAGGTCTGCGAGCAGATCTGAAACTCGGCTGAGCTGAGAGTTTGCTTGGCTGGCAGCTGGGCTCACCACTGTGCTGAACCTGGCTTTCAGTAGTCTCTCAAACACACAGCCACTCTTTTTTAATCTACAGAAGGCACTTGTTAAGCATAACACTGAATGTGTGTGTGTTTGTGTGTCTGCAGGCACTGCCCGGATTCGAGACGTACTTTTACCAAGAGGTTGATGTTGGAAAAACACATTCAGTTGATGCACGGTATTAAAGACCCTGACGTGAAAGAAATGACTGAAGCTCCCAATATGGAAGAAAGGGAGGTAAAAGAAGACACAAAGGTAATCCCTTACAAGATTCATACCTTCACGGAGAGTGATTTTTTGGGGGTATATATTCAGGATCTTTAAATAGATATGCTTATTTTGTTGCCTTAAGGGTCTCATCTTCAGTGAAGTAGAGCCCCAAAAGCATTGTGTTTATCAGAGTTGTACTGGAATCTGCCAAGGGAAAGTTTCTGACGTTTGCAAGTCACAAACAGTAATGAAAAGAACTGCTTATTTATGCTTACGTGGTCCCCCATTTCTGTCCCCTTTTTAGGTTCCCAGTCCAAAGCGTAAATTGGAAGAACCTGTACTGGAGTTCAGGCCTCCACGAGGTGCAATCACTCAGCCATTAAAAAAGCTGAAGATAAATGTTTTTAAAGTTCACAAGTGTGCAGTTTGTGGCTTTACAACAGAGAATCTTCTCCAGTTTCACGAACATATTCCTCAACATAAATCTGATGGCTCTTCATACCAATGCAGGGAATGTGGACTCTGCTACACGTCTCACGTGTCCCTCTCCAGGCACCTCTTCATTGTACATAAGCTGAAGGAGCCTCAGCCAGTATCAAAACAGAATGGGTCTGGGGAGGATAATCAGCAAGAAAACAAACCCAATCATGAGGATGAATCATCCAACAGTGCAGCATCAGACAGGAGATGCAAAGTGTGTGCAAAGACTTTTGAAACTGAAGCGGCCTTAAACACTCACATGAGAACACATGGCATGGCCTTCATTAAGTCCAAAAGAATGAGTTCAGCTGAAAAGTGATCAGATTATTTGGGATGCGGAAATCTCTCTCCACATTGGAATACTAAGGACATTTTTGCTACAGAAAGTTCAAGGTATAATAGTGTTGCAATATATTCTGCATAAAAGTGTCCCCTTCACCTCATTGTCTATATCCTCAGAACCATTGAAGCAGTATTTGAGTTGAAAAGAGTTTGTATATATTTAAACTAATAATTTTTATACTCTTTGTTATGTGTTTGTATCAGTATCTAGTGGAAAGTTTGTTTTTTTTCTGTTTTGTTTCTGTTCTTTTGTAGTAAGTTTCTTTGAAACAGAGTTCTGAATGCTGGGGCAGTTCCTTAGGTTCTCTTAAGCTGTTTCTTTTTTGAATGCTCCTGAAAGAAAGTTTAGCTAATGGAAGTGCATCAGAAGGCAGTGCTTGGAGGGGAGAAGGGAAGAGAAGCGAGCTAAGATTTTAAATTCTAAGAACTTGTGCTTCTAAATGTCTGTGGAAGCTTTTAAACTTTCTGTTACAAAGTATATATTAAAAAGAAGTAGCACTGCATGCGTAAAATGCAGTGCTGGCTTTTAGGTGGCAACACCAGAACAGGAGCAGACTCCTCAGACTGGTAAAGTACTTTTGAACAGTATAATTGCACAACTCTATGTATGATAAAGTGATTTTGTTTAGGTCATCAGGTGCTTATGATCAAAGCTCAAATTGTTACAAAAGGGCTGGGCTGCTCTGGATTTAACAAATAAGATGTAATTAGAGGAATAGGTTTATAATGATGATGTTTTTTGTCATGTAATTTATTAAACATTATATAGAAGCGAGTACACAGCATTACGTATTTTCCTTTTTGGTTATTGAAAGCAAATAGTTAACCCTCGCTGCAGGGGTTGGTGTTTGCCAGCTCTGTAGGCTCATGCCAAACGTTCTGGTGCTCAGTGTCACACACAGCCACAACTGTGAAGGAGCCAAGGCCCAGCCAGTGATGGGGGCTGGAGCTCCAGCACAGGCCCTCGGCGCTGGGGAGCCACTGCGCACCTGCCCAGCGCCACCGGTTCCGCTTGCACAAGTACAGAAAGGTACCATCCTGTCCCTTTCAGACAGAGTTCTCTGTGAGAGTATATTTTTGGTTTCTTTTTGCATTTTATACCTTGTACGTACCCCTACGAGAAGAAATTTTGTACTTTTTTTTAAAGCGAATTGTGTATATATAGATAGGTGCATGATGAACAGTAGTAATTGTTGGGTTCCTTAAAAGTCTTGCTGCTGTCAGATGTTACTATACACTACGTCCGTTACAACTGTATTAAACACATTTCATATGTAAATAAATGTGGAGCATTTTGCCCCTAAAGATTTGTGAGATTCTCTTATTTATCATGAGATTTTAACAGTTTTAAGGTTTGAAGTGTTTAAAAAAATACGGATCCTCTCAGCCAGCTCTGTAAAACTTCTCAGTCACTCTGGAAATTGTGTATCGGGTACATTAGTTCTGCTCTCTCCATCCTCATTCTTAATTTGGCTCATCAGTAAATGCTTGTGAGGCCAGTTCTATTACTGGCATACTGAGTGGTTATGAGGTACCTCTCCATCCTACAGCTCTCAGCGGGCACAGGATCTCAGTGTGTGATGTACACTGCCACCACTGCCCTTCCATTCAGTGGATACCTCTGAACACTTGTTTGTTGATGTGCACTGTCAACTGTACAACAAATGAGTTATCACTATGCAGAATGGTGTTTTGTATACAGTGAACAGATAATAAAAGTTAAATTTTCACAGCCATTACTAATACCTTTGTTTATTTTCCCTCTTCACTGCCTTGTCCCTGCAGGGGATGCTGTGAACTACTAGTTTGTGCCATTGCTGGTGCTCCCAAGATGCAAACCACAACGATTTCCTGGCCAGTAACCTGACAATGTGAACGGGTCTGTGGTTCCAGCCAGGACCCGGGGTCCCGCAGTGCCACTGCCCCTGGAGCTCCCTGCACATCCCAGCTGCTGGGCAGGGGCTCCATGCAGATCTGTTGAACTCTCCTGCCAGTAATCTCTTGAAAGGCTTAAGGGAGAGGGTCTTCAACTGCCCTGTAACTCCACACACATTTCTGTGTCAGAACCTACACGCTGCCTAACAGAGGGGAATGTCCTGAAGACCAGGAGGGGAACTGAACAGAAAGCAACAAGAGACACAGTGGAAAGGCACAAATCTCAGTAGGCATACCTAGGGGAATTATCTCCTCTTGTAAACCATCAAGAAAATATTTAAACTTATTTTTGCCTGAGATCTGACATTTGAATTGTTTGCTTTTAATTAACATTGTGCCACTGACAGTCAACTGCAATGATGACATTAATAGTCCTCTTTTCTACATCTTTCCTCTGAGGATTTAACAGTAACAGATTCAACCTCATAATACCTCTCTGTGGGGTAGGAAAGGGATCCTTCAGCCTCTGCCATTTTGCAGCCACTCTTGTTGGAAACAGAGGTGCTTAATGTTGCACCTCAAGTGCAGCACCAGACTGGAATGCAAACAAAGGCTTCAGGGAGCATTTGGGCAGAACAAAGTGTCACTGTCAGGTCTGGGGTTCACTCTATTTACCCTCTACAAGGGCAGGGGTTTGATCTCCATGGAGGCAGTGCCTGACAGGTATCTATGTGTACCTATATATGTATATGTCCTCTTGTGTACCTTCCCATCCCATCCCTTCTCCAGGGAGGCAGGAAGCACACCGAAACCTCTGCCCAAGTATCCAGCTGCAGAGAAAACTGCCCAGCCAGGACTGCACCAAGGCTCAGCCAACACAGCTTCAATAAAACTGATTTTTCACACTCAGGGGGGTGTTTAGCCTTGCCTTGGCCTGCTTGCACGCAGGTACAGAGGTAAATCTTACCACAGCCACTGTATTTTTAGACTTGTCTGGTTTTTTTATTTCTGCAGGGCACTTACAGATGCACAACTTGACCTGCCAAAAGCCCAAATGTTCCCAGTTCTTAACCTCTGGGTACCTGTGGGGAAATCAGTACGGCGAGCCTATTTACTTTTAAAAGGATTTTTATATAACTCTGACCTTCTCATTCTGTTAATATAACCTTTCTCAGTACATCTATCACACACACGCAGCTGCCAGGCCAATAATGGGACACAGAATAACCTATTTTAGTTTAAAACCTTTCTCAAATATTAGGGCAGTTCAGTAGTCAATTCTTTGTATTTGAATTTCAGATTATTACTAAAAGGTTATCTGTCTAGGCTCCCTGAAGGGCAACTAGGGTGGGGATTGGAGTGACAAGAGAAATAAGTACAGAACATGGCAAACACAGAAGGCACGAGCAGTCCCGACCCACAGCCCTGGGCTTTGAGTACAAACTGGGTTCTACAGCCAGGAGCAGACGCAGAAGGAGTGCAAAAGAAGGAGCCACTTCTTGTCCCCTCCCTGAGCACTCCTTCCCTTTGAAAAAAAATTGTATTTGCTCCTCAACAGTGACTGTACAAAAACTGGTTTTAGTGTTATTTCTTTCACAGCTGGGGAAAAAGGACAGGTTGCCTTCCTGGGGACCAAAGGGCCCATTTGAGGGCATCACAGTGAGACACTGCACTGGGAATGACCCAGATTCACCTGGAAAATGAACTGGAGGCACTGCAGCTTTCTTCTCTGACCCCCAGGTTTCCACGTTGAAGGCAGAAATGTATTTGGCGCAGTAATGGGACTATTAGTAAAATAAGCTGAGCGTTGTATCCTTCCCAGATATGTCCCCTAATATGATTTGGCAAAAGACTTTATGCAGTCCATTTATTTCCTATTCTCAAATGCTGCTATTTTGCATTCAATGACTCTAATGTGATGGTGGAATATGGATGCAGAGCATTATGAGTATTGCTCCTGCCGAGTCAGGCCACACTTGGCTGACACTGCCATAGCTCCACGGGCCAGATTAATATTGCAGGTCAAGCACAACAATATTTCCTGGCCTAAGTGACTGTCACTGTCTCAGTTAAAATGGAGAGCAGGCCCTGAATGCAGGGTGGAGGAGCTACGGTCTCAAAATATCCCTTGGTCATTACATTTACATACTGTTGCTCCTGGCAAAATGAGCCCTTTCTGTGCAGAGAAATGTCCCCTCGTGGAGCAGCTCCAGCACTGCTTCACCTCCCTGAGCTGGTTCCCACACACCATGTGCCCCGTTCACGTCATGCCAAGCCCCTTCCAAAGGCTCGGGAAAGTCAGGGCACGAGCATCAGACAGGAGACTCTACGGCCAGAGGGCACACTGGACTCCCCTGAACTCAGTGACCAGACTGTCTTACATGCTCTGTGACAGAGGCCTCCAAGTGCCATCACATAAATCATTTCTCTGGTGTTTTCCTAGGCAGTGTTTTAGCCTCAGCTCTGCAGTGCAGGTTAAGCAAATAGCCAATAGACAGTGAATATCATTATTCCCCTTCCCCAGTACAAAGCAAAACCTAACACATTACAAGCATTTTTAGTCTACTAAGAGATTGTTCTTGAGTAAGGGTTAAATACTTCCTTTTTTTTAGAATTTTTTTAAAACCTTTTTGCCTTCCCTCATTTATTCTTGGGCAGTTTTACAAATTAAACTTGTTTTTCACTTGGAAAAGCCTAAACATTTTGTCAGGTTGTTTCTGATTTTTTTTTCTGTTCCATGGGGGGAGGGGAAGGAAAAGAGAACATTATTTGCTAAATTCAACTGAATATTCGGATAGCTGGATCCCTCCCTCTCCTTCCCCTTTTTCCCCAGAAAAATACATTATTTTCACAAATAAACCATTCCCTGAAACAGATCCAACTCAGCTGAAATCCAATTATCTCTCCAGACACTGGGTTGCAGAGCAGACTAAAACTGTTGACTCATACACTTAAAAACACGAGCATGCAAAGCGCCCCAGGGTTGCCAACCGTGCCTGTGAACAGGTCCTTGCCAGCTCCCAGGGCAGAGGACAAGACCCATGAGAGAAGTGACACGAGACAAGCCACACATGCTCCAAAGCAGTGGCCTCTGCAAATCCAGGGGTGTGCAGGAAGAAAATATTCTTTGTACCATTACAAAACTGCAATGAAACGCAGTGCAATGAAATGCAAGTATTAGAAGAATCCAGAACAGTGTGCTATTGGTGCAAGTGGCATCCCATTGCTTTTGGAGAGCCCTGTGTGCACCACGGGCTGCTCTAACAGCCTGTTGAGCAACAGGAACGGGAAGCAAATAGCTCCCAATGGATTTGGACACACAGAGTGCTCACCAGGGAAGGCAGTTACTGTGCTGCTGCTGTGCTTTGCTGAGGGGCTGCAAAAGGACTGCTATGGCTCTCCCTATTAACCCACTCTTTTCAGCCCGGGGGCAAGGTGCCAGTTATGTGCCCATGACCAATCTCTCAGAAATCAAAGAGCTGTAATTCAATATTATATGTACAGGCTGTTTGCAAAGGTCTGGCAAATCTGCCAGAATGCCAAGAGCTACATTTTTTTCTGTGTACTAAAAAACTAGCATAATTTTCTAGCTGCAGAGCTCCAAAAGATCTACTGTACAAATATTGAAGTCAAACATCCAGAGTATGGGAAGATTTCAAAATACATGTAACCTTTAATAATCTAAATCATGCAGCTGGTAAAATAACAAAGCCACCAATAGAAGTGTAGGTGACTCCTCGCACCTGTGGAAAAGGAAGAAAAGCAGCTTCCTAACGTGTTTCCCTTGCCTCCCCATGAAAACTGGGGGAGTTCAAGTATTTTTGGAGCTATCAAACACCAATCACAATCAAACTGAGAGGCAAAGATACTGTGGTCTCAGAATTAAGTGTGGGTTCGTGCCTTGGACAAAAGAATGCCCCACCTCTGTGAACAAAAAAATAAGCAGCTTCAATCCTACCAGGTCTCAACGGAAAGCTGCCTTCTTGCCTCTCTACATTCTCCACATGCCAGCTCTGCCTCTTCTCTCTACTTGTCACAGAATTAGATTCTATCACCTGAACTTCCACTTTTAATTCTCTCCATCAGGAACGACAGAAGGAACTGTTCTAACACCACCCAGTCTTTGTCATTTACTTTCTCTCAGCTCCTGCCCTTTCCCTGCCGAGTGGCTCATCTTTTAGCTCCACAATTGATACATTCCTACTTCACAACAGGCAAGAGTCATTTTCTGCCCGTTTTGTAAATTAAAGCAGCACCCACAAATAACACTCAGAGATCATTTTCCTCACAGCCATCTGGGTGTCCCAGCCCCAGGCAGAGCAGTACCTGAGGGTTTGGAGCGGGCCACGGCAGGGTCACATCACAGTCACACGTCACAGCGCTGCCAGCTCACGTGTTGGACCAGGGAAAGTCTGAAAAAGTTTATTAGAGGATAATGTCAGCCAACCTGAACCATTGCAAACACGACAACCACTGCAAAAGAACCTTGCACACAACTTATACGCTTGCCTGGGAGAAGCGGGCAACAGAAAAGTGTCAAACATTGACTGTTAAATGTAAACACGTCACAAATGCAAAGTGTTAAATCTACTCTATTTCGGTAGCAATTTGGGGGTGACATAGTGTGTTTTGGAACAAAAGCTGGTTTGTTGTGGGGTTTTTTGTATTAACATACATATGATATTCTGCACTAATATAATGAATCAATAGCTAAGGTGAAATGTGCAGCTATAGCCACAAGAAATAACATAAATATTTCCTTCCAATAGCAAGTAAATTTAACAGAGATGTCTTTGTCAGATTGTTGCTAATTGACTATGAGTTACTGGTCTGAGTCCTAGTGTAAATTACTGGTATGTTCAAATGTTTTTAGGTGTATTCCAGGTACAACTATTTCTGCAGTGAATGAGAATTTGGCCTCTTTTTTTTACTTTCTGCAAGAGAAATGTAATTAGACAGTGGGTAGCTTATGTGTCATATGCTTTAATTAGCAGTTTTGTGATCATTACCTCCCAGTTGTATAGGTATCGCACACATGGGAAATGTGTTTATGGGAGCAGCCAGCCATGGAAAAGCAGGATTTTCCAAGCACTGGCAAGGTTTACAGGCTCCAAAGTGGGCGTGGATCCTAAATCATCATCACAGTGTGCATCTAACAACACCACCGACACAAACAACAGTTTATTCATCAGGGTAACCCACAGGTATTTAGACCTTCCCTAAAGCTTCACTGAACTGTTACCTTTATCATTCCTTTTCTCTCTTCCATGGACACCTCTGTACACTTTGCAAAAGGCCTCGACACATCACTGAAGATGATTCCTCTTGTCCAACTGTTTGCCAACAGAAAGTCTCGCTCAATTTCTGGCAAATTACAGAAACACCTTTCCAGTCCTCCACAAACTGTTTCCTTCCACTGATCTTAGCAGCATCTCCTTGTGTTCTTTGTTCTCCCATTGTCATCCCCAGTCTTCAGGGGCTAATTCTGAACGGTGAAAACCTCATTGGGTTTGGTTCATTTAATTCTCAGGAAATCAGGCTCTGGGCAAGGATCTGTACCCATGTGGTAGTTGCTGCTCCAGACTCACGCAATCATTCAGATGCCGAACTGGAAATGGGTGTGAAGTCTTTCTGCGCTGCCCGGGGGGCCTGACACCCTGCCAGCCCCACTCGCAGCAGCCCCGGCCCATCCTGAGGGCAGCCAGGCTGGCAGAGGGCACTGAGGGGCTGCCACTCACAGCTGGGGCTTTTCTGGGCCTCTGTGCTGAAAAAACACTGAGGGTACCGCTGGCTGCTGAGACGAGATGGCTCTGCCCACAGCTGGTGAGGAGGAGACTGCGGTGTGCCAGCCTGCGGGCTTCCGAGGCACAGCCCGCTGCGGGCACTGCGCCCGCTCCCACTGCGGGCTCGAGGGCTTGGCAAGGAACCACGGCAGGGCCGCTCCACCCTCACACCTCGCTGTCCCCTCACAGTCCACCGGGGCCGCTCCCCTCACACTGCTCTGTACTCACAGTCCGCTCCCCTCACGCTGCGCTCCCCTCACGCTGCGCTCCCCTCACGCTGCGCTCCCCTCACGCTGCTCTGCCCTCACGTTGCTCTGCCCTCACGTTGCTCTGCCCTCACACTGCGCTCTCCTCACACTGCTCTGCCCTCACGCTGCTCTGTACTCACATCCCGCTCCCCTCACACGGCTCTGCCCTCACACTGCTCTGCCCTCACACCCCGCTCGGCCCTCGCCGTGCTCTGCCCTCACGCGGCTCTCCCCTCACACCTCGCTCGCCCCTCACAGCGCCCCCTGCCGCCCGCCCCGCGCAGCCCCCGTCCCGCCAATGAGCTACGCACACGCCGCGGTGGCCCCAGGGGTGCCCGCGGCAAACGCCTGACCCAAAGCGCTGTCCCCGGGAGGCAGCGCCGCCGTTCCGGTTCTCCGCGGGGCCGCGCGGCTCGTCCCGCCGTTCGGGGGGGGGGGTCTGAGCGCCCACCGGGAGCCCCTTGGGACAGCCAGCTGCTCAGGCATCTCCAAGGGCAGCAGGCGAGAGGGCTCGCCCTCAGGGCCCCTCGCCGCGGTGCATGCTGGGAGTTGTAGTTCACGCGGTAGGAGACCCGCTGAGCGTCAGCGAGGCGGGAGGGGAAGGAGACTACAGATCCCAGGGAGCAGCGCGGGACCCGGCGCGGCGCCGCGGTTGGGGCGCGGGTCTGTCCGCCGGGGAGCCGCCGGGGCCCGCCATGGATCTGTTCGGGGACCTGCGGCGCATGAACAAGCGGCAGGTACCGGCGGGGCCGGGCAGCCCGCCGGGCACGCACCTCAGCGGCCAGCGGCGGTTCGCAGGCGGGAACGCCGGTCTGGCATTTCTGGCTCCGTGTTTTACTCCAGGGAGGAATGGGGACGGGCAGCTCCCGGGTAGAATGAGCCAGGATTGAGGCACACGGTGGATTCAGGGTTTATGCTGCAGTATGATGAATTCTGACATGGCAATCTGTGCCATGAGACTCGCGTTAGAGTAGGATTTTACTGTGAAGCCCACGCGCCTGGACTCTGTGGGCTGAGTTTCTATGTTGTTCTTCTAAATTCAATACAGTAACTAAAAAACAATTTTCTTGTTTCGCACAGCTGTATTACCAAGTCCTAAATTTTGCTATGATAGTGTCTTCTGCCCTTATGATCTGGAAAGGGCTCATCGTCGTCACTGGCAGCGAGAGCCCCATTGTCGTGGTGCTCAGGTGAGTCACTGTACAGGCTTTCTGGTTCAAGTCCAGGTGTCGTTTTGCCCTTTGCCTCTTCCCCTTTCCCCTTGGATACATTTGGAATTTTAAATTCCACCCACTTAAAGAAGTACTTGAATAGTTACTGTCTTCTAACTCTGTTTTGGACCCTGAGCAAAGGCCCCTGCTGTAACCATGGCTCAGTTTCAGCTGAGGTTTGTAGGAGCAGTAACTGTGTGAGATCTTTGAAATGTCCAGGTTCCTTCACTTGATGGATAAACTACTACAGATTGCTTGCTGGGATTTGGGTTGTGTTACATGGCTGAGTAGTGTTACTGAATCGGTGAAGCTACAGATTTCAATTTAAATTGTGAGTTTGTCTGTAAGAATTAAATGTTCTTTGATTTTATGGTTCTTCTTTCGTTTACCATAATACCAATAAACTCTTTCTTTCTTGTTGTTTGTAGTGGCAGCATGGAACCAGCTTTTCACAGGGGAGACCTGCTGTTCTTAACAAATTTCCACGATGACCCAATCAGAGCTGGTGAAATAGTTGTTTTTAAAGTTGAAGGCAGAGACATTCCAATAGTTCACAGAGTAATCAAAGTACACGAAAAGTAATGCAACTTGTCCTTTTCCTTGTTTCTAAAGATACTTTCTTTCCCTGGGATTTTCAGTTACACTATAAGTTTGATAGTAGTTTATGAGAAACTAAGAGGAAATTCAGAGGAACCCTGTGGCACAAGCCATAGGAGTTATTGTTGGCAGCAGGAATGTGTATGGCAGCAGGACCCACTTCTGTACTGGCAGTTGTAGGAGTGGGATTTTGGTTGTGAGAAACAGCTGCTTCTAAGAGCAAATCTCTGAAAGAAGGTGAGGATTCAGAGTCAGAACTGGAGGTGCAGCCTGATGAGTTTATAATCTTTGCTAACTGAAGTTTTCCAGATTTGACTAGAAAAAAAAATAGATTCTTATTCTTCTTGTGTCTGTTAGTCACACTGCCAGCAACAATTCAGGCTGAAGAGCAGCAGAGAGAGTTCTGGGGTTTGCCTTTATTGCATATGCCTACAATGATAAACTGTTCCTTCTGAAGCACAACAGAGGCAATTTTGCTTCTAGTTCTGCACAGAGAAAAGCTAAGCACTGACATATTTGCTCCTCAGGAAATGAACTGAAGGTGTTTATTTCTTGAGTAACATCTGTTCTTCAGTTATTTTTTGAAACAAATATGTATATCCAAGAATTTTCTGTTTTATCTATTTATTACCTAATTTATCATCATGAAAACTCCTTGTTTCTTGATATTAGTGCTTCAGCAAAACCATTTTGAAGATTGTGAACTTCATAACTTGGTTTCAGTTTGTGTTCTGTTGAAAATGCAGACACATAGGCTTTTGTTGAGGAAGTTTTGTGCCTGGGTGGACAACATCCCTTTCATATCCATTGTGTAGCTGCTTATATCAAATGACAATCTGGGAGTGTTTTAAAACCATTTCTTGTTAATACCTCTTGATAGATATAGTCAATAAAATCTGTAATGTTAATGGTTTAATGGTGTTTGTTCAATAAGCAGGACTGAAAGCAAACATTGTTATCTAATCTTGTAGTACTTTTCATCCTTATTGTGCTTTGTAGATGTTAATTGAGCTTTTTGAATTAAGTGGTATTTAGTTTATCACCTCATTGCCTTCTAGAGGAAATGGGAACATCAAATTTCTGACTAAAGGTGATAATAACGAAGTTGATGATAGAGGCTTGTACAAAGAAGGTCAGAACTGGTTAGAGAAGAAAGATGTTGTTGGAAGAGCAAGAGGGTAAGTGATTTAAAATGTACTTTATAATCAAATAGAAAAAAAATTTACTTCTTGAATTAGTTTCAATGTAATACAAACTAGATCTGGTGTGGTATTTTTTTTAATTTCTTAAAAAAAATGTAATTAAAAATACCCCCACACTGAAAAAGTTCCTTCCTGTAGTCCTCTCCCTCATGTGGGAGTGGAAATTAATATCTGGGGGGGAAAAAGGCACATCTAACAAATGGTTCTTCTCTAAATACAAAATTAACCAACTTATCTTTGTAATCGCTGGAAATTCTTGGGAAATTGTTACAGCATTCCACAGGAGTTCTATGCAAGGTTTGAGCTTTGGACTTTGTCCCCTTCCTCACTTAAGATAAAATTTCTTCAGATTTTTCAGAGATAACTTGATTGAAGTTTTACCTAAGGAAAACTGATGAATTTAATTTCCTGTTCAGGTATGCATTAGTCCCAGGTGTAAATGATGGGCTTACACTGAAATATTCCAGGCTGAGTAACACTGAAACATTTCCATGTAATATTTGAGGGCTAATTTTACCTTTTGTCAATTCTAGGTTTTTGCCCTATGTTGGAATGGTAACTATAATCATGAATGACTATCCAAAATTTAAGGTATGTGTACTGACATTTTGAATACTTGCACTGGTAAAATAACAAGTAAAGACGATAAGAATGTTACCTCTAAGCATCCACGTTAATAAATTTGTTTCTGTGCTTTGGTCCCTAATGTCCTATGAGCTGTGTTTCCACGTGTGCTTTGGCCTGGCTGTTACCCCCTAGAACTTGGTATTTGTGATGAGCTGAAAACACGTCATTTATAAGAATTTGGTTCGTTAAGTGCGCACAGTTGCGACACCCGTTTGTGATGAATTGGATCCCTTTAAAATATCCGTGCAGTTTTGGAGGACCAGAGCTCTGTGACTGTGGGCTCCTGAAGGAGCTGTGGTGTTGGAGAGGGCACACTTGGAACAATTTGTGCTGTCGGAGCTCCTGTGAAGAGCGAGTGTAACGAGTGTGTGTTCTCTGGTTTCTTGCAGTATGCTCTCCTGGCAGTGATGGGAGCCTATGTACTGCTGAAACGGGAGTCCTAGAACCAGGCAGCTTTCCAAGGACAAAGCTAAATGTACAGGGGAAAAAACTAATATATATTTCAGATGGTTTCATTTCTGTATACAGTTCCAAAGCTGTGCAAGCTTTTGTCTTGTCTAAATAAACTAGGACTAATGAGTGAAGCTGTTGGCTGTTGGTTAATTATGCAATGGCATATTTCCTGCCTTCAACAGACACTGCTCTCAGTCAGCCTGGCCCTGGGCTGGAAGACACTGTCATGTTCTAAAGCAGCCATGGGCTCTCCCTGATGTGCCTGGTCATTTTTCCTTGAATGCTCCTGCATCTGAACCCACTTTCTCCATCCTTTTTGTTTGGGGCTTTTTCCTTGATTATTTTTAATCTGTCAGTGCCCTCTTTTCTCCACCACACAAACTGGATTTATCAGTACCTGTGAGGACGTGGCATCTGGGTCAGAAGAGGTGGTGAGTTGTAGGGGTTTGGTCAGACTAAGGAAAGTTGGATGTGGTGACAAAAACAGCCAAGGAAGGGGCTTTCACTCTGATTAGGAACTGAGCAACGGGGACTTGGAGCTCTTCCCCTGAATTTCAGACCTTCTTCGTGGAGTAGGGACAGAAACCCTGATGGCCTGATTTCTAGAGGCCTGTTATTTAGGGACTGTGTAAGTTTCTAGAATTCAGGCTGTTGACCATTATGCCTTTTGTGTTCCTAGGTGTTAAACAAACCCAACCAAAAGGTTTTATGGGGCTTTAATAGCACTTGTAAATTACTGAATGAGCAGCACAGTAGTACACTCCAGGGGTATTGGCAGTAAGGGTAAACCATAACTCCTGTGCCAGTTTGGAGAACGTGTTACTCTCTCCTATCATGTAACACCTGAACAGTGTTAAATAAATAAAATTAAAATAAAATTGATTTTTCATTTAAAAATCTACCTGAAACTGTCGTTTTGTGAAATTCTATATTTTTCTCTTCAATTGTCGGTGTTGTACCTTCAACAAAGCAGAACTTGTTTTCCTCCCTGGCTTTGTTTTTGTAGCTTTGATAAGGAACAGCGTGATGCTCTTTTCCTCTGGAGTTTTGTTTCTTCTGTAATGCCTTATCTCTACAAAAATACTCTATTATACAATAATGGCACCTTTTCTGTTGTAACAGCTCATGCTCAGCAGACAACTGCTGAATTTTTTCAAGTAATATTACTTCTTTTGTGTCCCACTAAGCAGTTTTCATGTCCAACTGTATTATAAAAATTACTTTTTTTGTGTCAAATTGTGTAGAAATAAAATTGAGTATAGTAAATGGCATGTCAGAATAATGTAGGTATCCTTAATGCAGTCTTCCTGGAAGTGTATCATCACAGTTAAGGAAAAATAATGTAATTTTTGGGACAGTGAATGTATAGTAAGATTTTTTTTCCCCCTGGTATTGCTGAAATAGGAATTTATTCTGTCCACCTGCCCCAGTGTGAGCACAGTCAGCTCTGACTGGGAGAGTGGCAGATGGAGCACGGGAGTCCAGGGCAGGCCCCCTGTGCCAGGGGAGGGTCAGCCTGCACCCTAGGGAGCATTTCCTTGCTGGGAGGGTGGTCAGACTGGCACAGGCTCCCTGCAGAGGAGGCTGATGCCCTGCTCAGTGTTCCAGAGGCGTTTGGACAATGCCCTGGAACTTCTGGTCAGCGTGGAGGGGCTCAGGCAGTGGGGCTGGTGGTCACTCTAGGCTGTTCTGCTCCACAGGCGTGTCCATAAACACTTCCCATTTTAATTCTCCAGTTACTGAACCCCTCCACCACAGAAACTGTAAAACCAGAACGGCTGGCTGGCACAGCACACTGGCACACGTTAAATATGCACTGAGCAATCCCTTTGCTTCAGCTTCAGCTGTCTAGGGCTTCCCAAAATGCAGCACAAACAGTATCAACTGTCTTACACTGGGCCTTATTAAATAAATGTTTATTATTTCATATTATTCAGCCTCTGTAAAGCTGTGGAGCTCTTTTCTGAAAAATGTCTTCAGTTCTTCAGGGAGCTGTTGCTGCAGTGAGTTGATTTTCAGGTTGTTTGCAGAACGTCTGCCCTGGGTGGGGGCTGGAAGTGCTGGAGATTAGTCTATTCAGCATCTTCAACATTTACAGAGTATTCCTCAGTGATTGTGCCCTGTTATTACGTGGCTGATACGCTCAAACCAGTGTTTGTTCTGCCCGTATATCCTGGCTGTGTCTAACTCCAGCGTCGCTACAAAGGAGACGATGAAAGGCACACCATTTTTCTTTTAGCCCTTTTCATTTCCATAGAATCTGCTTTGCTGATAGAACAATGATAAGTTGTCTGAAATGTAAAGGAAGCAAATTAAAGTGCTCTTGTGGTAATAGCATTTAAACACCATTAGTGTTTTCCTGCCTTGGAGCACAACAGTTCGCTTTGCTGTGGGATGTATGAAAAGCAGAAAGGTATTTCAAAATGGAGAGAGCTGTTTCTTGGTGTTCAAACACAAATTTATGTTAGCAGGCTTCTTTTTTTGAGAAAGATTGTCTCAAATGAGTGAATCAGTCTCAGCTGATAACATCCTTTTATTGTACCTGAATCCTTTTCTGTTGCAGTGTCCAGAATACTGTTTCTCTATGTTATCAAATTATTATTTTTCTGAAAAGATTAATAAAAATAATAATTAGAATAAATCCATATTATGTTTTTTTATCCTTATGAACAAGTGAGTAAAGAAATGCTGATTCAGAGGGTGGGCTAGATCCCCAGCTGGGCTGAGGGAGAGGTACCCAGTCCAAGGAGAAAGCACGTTCTTTGGGCACGTCCCTGCTGTCCTGCCTGTCCAGACGTGACTGCCCAGCACCCAGATAACCTGATAACCACAGACCAGGCATTCATCAGCCTTTGAGGGGTCCAAACCATGGAGCCTTGGCAGCCTCTGCTAATGAAGGGAGCTCAAAGCAGTGCAAAATGAGAATGAATGTGAAGGCATAGCCTGTAACGCATGAAATGTATGAAGGCACATACACAACATATGAGGAAGGTTTATTTGTTTGCATAGTGTTTGCAGTAAAAGAGACTTGGCACTACTGGGCAATACGGAACTGAATAAGAATTCATGTTTGCTTGGGTTTGGTTTTGGTTTCTGAAAATGGACAGTCTCCTGAATTTTTGGATTTCCTGCCTTGAGTTGCACCGAACTTCCCATGGACAGCAATATTTTATTTGATCAGCTGTCACTCAGCACAGAGCACATGTCTGTAGCTGTACTGCACAGCAAAACTCGTGATTGAGGCATGAGAATACTATTGTAAATTAAGCAGGAATGCATAATTAATAACCAAAATAAAAGAATGAATCACATTAATCAGTAAAAGAAGATGCAATAAACTGTGACTAAACAAGGGAACAAATTAGCTCATACAAGAGGATACACAATTGACTTCAAAAGGGATTGTACTAGAGTTTGCCCGGAAATTATGGTAATTCACATCCATGGGAGCTACCGTTGGGTGTAGTTCAGTTCCAGCCATGTGGGGTTAGCCAAAGGATCTGGCAGGTTCCTTGCAGGCAGCTCTGTTCTCTGGGTATCCCAGCTTCTGGCATAGTTCTCCAGAGAGCAAAATCATCACATAAACTGCGCCCATTCCACATGACTCCATCCTGTCCCTGTCGTTCTCCTGAGGGACAAACAGCACATCAGGATTTGATATCCCATCACTACTCACCCACCTTCACTCCAGTGGAACCACTGACGTGCCCGGGGCCGAGTGTGTATTTAAGTGTTCAGCTTTATGGCTCTTACAGGGATATAACTGTCTCCTTCCATGATTCGTCCATCCTTTCTCTGCACTGCCTCTTCAGGATGGAAACCTTTTCATCCATTAACTACTACAGGGTTGGCCAGTTCCAGGTGCCTCAGGGGGCTGGAAAGTTTACAGGTCCCTGTCCAAGGAAAGCAGAAAGTCTTGCAAGGCTGTGTCCACTTTACTGGCACTTGTGACAGGAAATTTACCTGAGACTGGGAACTAAAATAAGCTTTTGGCGCGAGGTTTTCTGTTTCAGTGAGGGACAGTAAGACGCTCTGCACCAAGTGCAGGCGAACCGAGGCCCGCGCGGTGCGGAGGGTGACCCCGCCGCGGTCCCTCGCCCGCTGTCCCGTGCCCGTCGCAGCCCCCGGGTCCCCGTTGACGCTGCCGTTGGCACCGTCCCGCCGCCCCGAGGTGCCCCGGGCCCGCCGCCCCGATCCCCGACGGCCGGAGCGGGGGCACCAACTCGCGGTCCGCGTCCGTGTTCCGAGCGCGGCCGAGGGGAAGCCCCCG
The DNA here is from genome assembly GCF_009829145.1 of Chiroxiphia lanceolata. Lineage (NCBI taxonomy): Eukaryota > Metazoa > Chordata > Aves > Passeriformes > Pipridae > Chiroxiphia > Chiroxiphia lanceolata. The sequence continues at coordinate 345,923 of NC_045671.1, read as the reverse complement.
GGGCAGCGCCCGCCCCGTCAGCGCCCGGGGAGCGGCTCCCGGGCCGGGCCGGCCTCGCACCCCCGCGGGAGCGGCCGGGGCGGGGAGCGGGCGGGGAGCGGGCGGGGGCCGGGAGCGGGCGGGGGCCGGGGCTGCCGCGGCCCCCTGAGGAGGCGTCAGGCGCGGGAGCTCCGCTCGTGCCCGTCCCGGCTCCGTATAAATGGGCGGCGGCGGCGGCGGCGGCGGCAGCGCCTCGCCCGGACGGAGCCGCAGCCGGGCGGCACCACCGGCGGCACGACCGGCAGCATCACCGGTAGCATCACCGGCGGCGGCAGGGCAGGATGGGGGGCGGCCCGCGGCGGCCCGGGGCGCTCCCGCTGCTGGCGCTGGCGCTGCTGGCGGCGCAGGGCGGAGCGGCGCCTCTGCAGCCCGGCGGGACCCCCGCGCTCACCAAGATCTACCCCCGCGGCAGCCACTGGGCTGTGGGTAAGTCCGGTCTGACTCCTAGGAAGGCACCGGAACGCTGAGTTCCCGCGTCCGGTGTCAAGGTAGGGTAAGTCTAAAACCTACAGCTTCTCAGTCCGCTTCTTATTCCAGCAAATGTTACCGAGGGCTTCTCCGTAGCTCCGAGCAAAGTGCTTGGTTGTCGCTGCCCCGTTCTCGGCGACGTTTTCTCTGACAAGGCAGCACAAGAGACAGAAGAAATTAATTGCGTGCGACACCGTGATAAAATCTGCAGTCCCAGTAGTGCTTCAGTTTTGACATCTTCTAGCTCCTGCCCTTCCCTTCCATCAATCAGTAGCACAGTCCAGCCGATATTTGAACAATCAAATCTTTACCCGTTTTGGTTAATTTTGTGCTACTGTCATTGTTGTTACAGGACATTTAATGGGAAAAAAGAGCACTGGAGATTTTCCTTATGGTTTTGAAGAAGAAAGCAAAACACCATTTTCAGCATTACCTGACAATGTCAAGCAGCTGGAAGACTATCTGCAGTGGGAAGAAATCTCAAAATATTTGCTACGGCTGCTGGAAAGGAACGAAAATAAAAGCTCTCACTTTTTAAAAGGAGGGCTTCCCTGGTATGCCAGGAACACCTGGGAGACAGATGACAATAGCAGCTGGAAAGATGTAAGTAAGATAACACCTGCAAAGACACTCACGGTGTTCAATTTTTGCTTTACAGTAACATATCAGCTTCCTCTAACTTGAGGATTGTCCAGAAAAGCAGCAGAAATGCATTTCATGCATTAGACATTCAGTACAGTAAGACTTTGCTCTTGATTACAGATTACCACTCACAGATTTTATTTTGGATGAATCAATTTGTTATTGGGCATGAAACCAGCAAGCATTAAACAGATTTTAGTGTCTGGGTTCCCTTCAAGCTGCTCGGTTGAACCATTCTTTTCCTCATGCTGAGGTGACCACATCAGCACCATTCTGTGTTACCCGGCAAAGCCCAGCTGGTGTGACAGACAGATGTGAGGGCAGAGGAAGGCAGAGGCGTTGCCATCCCACTGACTCTCTCGCTCTGTCGCTGTTCGGGATGTTGTTCCTTGGCTCGGGGGGGAACGGCCAGTCCGTGGGTAAAGCCACCGGGCCGCAGAGTTCCCTCCGTTCCCACCTCTGTCCTTGTCTCTTTTGCCTTCCCCAGCTGACGGTGCTGGCTACTACCGCGGTTATTTGTGGTCTTGCTAAATCAGTCTGTGGCTACTGGTGAGCTGTAATATGTGCCTGGGACCCACCTCCTCATCCCTCAAGATAATGTTCTGATTAGCACTATTTTACAAGACAATAAGGCAGTGGAACAGATTTACCCCTATTCTCTTGGAAAATCCTATAAAATACATTGTGAGGGATAACTGAAGTTTTACAGAAAGTAATTGGGGTCTAATGTAAATCACAGAATTTACGAGAAGACTCCTTTCTTTCTAATGCCTCAGGCACAGACATAATGATAAAGCTGCAGAATTCTTTTGGGTGACATTGAAATAGAATAAAAAGATTAATATGCCCTCTTGAAGATATTAATGTGAAGATTCTTTCCTTCTCATATTCTACTGCAATATGATGTAATTAATATTCCTGGGTTAACTTTGGCCCAGTCTCTCTCCTGAAATCCTGGTACAGTGAAATCCATGAATACTTAGGCTTTTATTTGAATGCAGGTAAAAATTTCCCCATTAAATTAAGCCGTGATTTAGGTCTCTCACCACTGGTTTGGACGCTGTGCATAGGTTTCTTTCTGGCTATGGCTTTATGACAGCAATGCTTATATTAACTGTGATTAATACTGTCCAAAAAGGAAATCATTCCATCTTCAGCTCCACAGTGTGCAGCTTTGTAATCAAATTAGATTAACAAATTCCATTATTCTATGTAAAGAGGGAAATATTTTAGCTTCTAAAAGTGTCTGGCAATAAATCATACTTATGAAGGCTGGAAGTTGCCTCCAGTAAGTTGAATCATATCCATATGTGTGTACTATGACCCTAAATTAATATCAACATTTTTGTGGTCAGGCATTGAACATGTATGTGGAATAATGAGATTATTGCCTTAAACATCCAGATCTCTGAAATGATTAGTAAAAAAGGTCATGTTTTTCCTGTGGCTAAGACATAGGACAACTCGCAGAACCTCATGTGGCCATAGAACCTTTAATTTCCATCATTCAACTGTTACTTTGTCTCCATCCTGAAGTAAAACATAATCATGAAAGTAGTAGTAGCTGAGCTTTCCTGCTGTTGGACACAAATACCTGCTGATACACAGCCCAGGCAGGGTACGATGTACTGCTTTTCCTTCGGCTTCAGGAAGTAAAAACCCAGCACCTGAAAGTCAAGGTGTTTCTGAAATCTTTCCAGATGAAAAGAACATGAAGATTGGAAGGAATGTGCTTTACTTTTTTGAGGGCTGTGATAGTTTCCTAACCATTTAAATAATAATTATTATTTTTAATTTAAAAGTTATTTTTTTATAAAGAGACCTTATCTATAAAGGTGGAATTCTGATATGCATGTGAAATTCAGTCACACGTGAGCACAGGGATGCAAGAGCATAAATGACCTTTGGGTTTTGGTTCTGTAGATTTGTCTGGGTGTGAGGGGTTCCAGGTTACAAACTCTGTCTGGCTGTGGTTAGACAGGTGCTGCTGTAGCACAGCTAACAAAGCTGTCCTCGCACAGAAGGGATGGGTGCATGGGGCTGCCTGCCTTGGGGGTGGGTGACCACGGACAGTAAGCTGAGAATGACGGCACAGGGCATACAAAAAGCTTGTACTTGGCATTAAATACTTTTCCAGCCACATTATGTGTGAGTTTGGAGCAGAAACCAGCTCTAGGAGGAACTAGAGACCGTATTTGCAGCAGGTTACTCTGCCCTGAAGCGCAGTGGCCTGTTGGACTGAGGTGTGGAAACGTGAGCAAGAGAAGGGCAATCGTGAACCCTGCTGCCAGCTGAGGGAATAGCTGGCCCAGAGCACGGCACCACTGACGGCTGCACTTCCCAGGGACCGAGGCTGCACTCGCAGAGGTGCCAGCCAGGAGGAGTCTGTCTCCGGGTGTGCAACCCTCTGTTCCCACCTGCTGCGCACAGCAAAGGCCGGCAGTGCTGGGAGGAAATGTGCTACGAGAACTTTGTTTCATGGACACTTTCGAATTTAGCTGATTTAATTTAAATTTCGAATTTTAAGTTGAAGATCAGGAATCTCCAGAGCTAAAGTTTGCAGGAGTAAATACAGTAACTCAATTCAGGGCCTTGCTCGACATCATCCAGTGCATTAGTCACCACTGATACTCACAGTGGGCTGTACATCTCTTAAGAATAAAAAAGTTCTTACTAAAGGACTCACCCAGAGTAGGGATAATGGCTGCGACACACAAATAGTGAAAAAAGTGGAAGAGATGAGCACAATAGTTCTGGGAGGTTGGCTTAGGATGGTGTACCTGCATTTTTTTCTTGTTTTCAGTTAATATCTTGCCTGCTCTTTATTCTGTGAATAAATTAAGTTAATGTAGTTACGGGTCAGAAGGAAAATCTCTCCTCCAAGTTGGACTAACTGTAAAAGTAAGTTGGAAAATAAACTTTAAATTGTTTCCATGACTTGGCTTTTTAACACTGATGAGACAGTATATAAATGAGATGGCAGACAGAATTATTTGGGAGAATGACTTTCCTCGTACTTTGGCAGTCGGTTGTTACACTAACCAAGACAAATGGGGTCTGTTTTGGAAAGATTATTAGGAATGTGCTTGTTATGTGAATACCCAGAGCAGTTATATATTAGGCTTATTAACTTATATTAGGTTTATTAACTTAGTGAATTACTCTTTGCAGGACTGGTCTATAAATAATATATCTCTTTTTTTTTATTAGATGATGGACTATCTGCTTCAAGTTGTGAATATGAAAGAGAGCACTCCAAGCTGAAAGAAGGTCTCTAAATCATGAAGAAATTGAATATTTGCTGTAAGAGACTATATTTCACAAGCACTTGATTGTATCAGATAATCAACAAGGTCTCTTTTCTGTACACAAGAATTCCTTTGTGTAAAATACCTAAATACACATATTCTTGTATGTTTCAGCAATGACTAAACTCTCTCTACTTCATTTTCAAGGTTGTATTTTCACACTTGAATGGCTTTGATATATATATACACACACACATATATGATTGTCACGGAAGGGTCTTCCAATTAACTACATGACTTACCTATCCGATCAGTTCATATCTTAGTTCAAAATTACATGCCATTTCGACATTCGCAATAAATAGTACTGACAGAAAGGCTGAGTTCAAGCTTTTATTTGAGTCAATCAATGGAAGGGGCAGTGTCACAGCTAGTAACAAAGGCACAAGAGAATGATTCATTGTCCACCGAAGCTCTTCTCCTTGAATTGCTCCCTGGTCTCGTTCCTTTTCAATAAAGGGACGCTGCCGCTGCCTTCCCAAAGATGGGCTAAGCCCAGCGTGCTGCGCTTCCCCCGCGGGGAGCTCTGCCGGGAGCCCCTCAGCCCCGGCAGCCCCTCAGCCCCTCTGCTCCTGGAGCCCCTCAGCCCCTCAGCCCCTCAGCTCCGGCAGCCCCTCAGCTCCGGGAGCCCCTCAGCTCCGGCAGCCCCTCAGCCCCGGGAGCCCCTCAGCCCTGGTAGCCCCTCAGCCCCGGCAGCCCCTTTGCCCCGCGCTCTCCCCGCAGCAGATCTACTCAGCCCCGCGCCCTCCCCTCAGCCCCGCGCCCTCCCCGCCGCTCCCCCGGCCCGGCACCGGCGGCTGCGCATCGCGAGCGCCCGCCGCAGCCGCCAGGCGGCGCCCTCGCGCCGCCCACAGGGCAGGCGCGGGAGACCCCGTTCCGCGTGCACGAGTCCGGCCGCGGCCTGAGGGGACTGTGGGGACAGGGGAGACCCGGCCGTGAGGGAAGACCCGGCCGTGAGGGGACTGTGGGGACAGGGGAGACCCGGCCGTGAGGGGACTGTGGGGACAGGGGAGACCCGGCCGTGAGGGGACTGTGGGGACAGGGGAGACCCGGCCGTGAGTGGAGACCCGGCCGTGAGGGGACTGTGGGGACAAGGGAGACCCGGCCGTGAGGGGAGACCCGGCCGTGAGGGGGCTGTGGGGACAAGGGAGACCCGGCCGTGAGGGATGTGTGGGGACAGGGGAGACCCGGCCGTGAGGGGACTGTGGGGACAGGGGAGACCCGGCCGTGAGGGGACTGTGGGGACAGGGGAGACCCGGCCGTGAGGGGGCAGTGGGGACAGGGGAGACCCGGCCGTGAGGGGACTGTGGGGACAGGGGAGACCCGACCGTGAGGCGAGTGCGGGGGAAGCCAGTGAGCCCCAAGGAGCCCGGCCGTGCGGGGAGTTCCCGTGAACCCCGGAGATAGGTGAGTCCCGGTGAGCCCCGGTGAATCCCGGGGACAGAGAAGCCTCGACCGTGAGGGGAGCCCCGGGACAAGGGAGAGCCGACCGGGAGCCCCGGGCCCGGGCAGCCCCTGTGCGCTCGGGTGCCGGGTGAGCCCCGGGGCCGCGGCTGTTTGCAGTCCCTCAGCCGCTCCACTGAGCCCGGCTCTGCAATCCCAATCTTAGTGGGGCAGAAATGTCATATGACAGAGGGATGACTGCCAAATGTCAGCCAGTTTTCACATCATGCCTTGGCAGAGCACAGAGATGCTGAGAGGAGACGCAATATTGATTCTACCAGAGAAACTGGTAATGTTGTCAGAGTGACCAGTGTCCTCGTATAACCAGCTTCTCGTTCTGCCCTCTTTTGTTTGTTTTATTCCACTATTTTCTCCTATGATAACATTTCATAGGTGGGTACTCTGTGGCTGACAAACGACTGAAGGGAGTTGATAAAGTCCCAAGGTTTACAACACTGACACAGGAGGACGCTGATTGCGCAGAAGAGAAAACCTCAGCGTCCAGCCCAAAACCACTGTAGCTGAAGGGAAACCCCTTGAATTAATACCTGTTGGACTTCACAGTATGTCCCGGGAGACGGAGGAAATATGTAACCAGGAGCTTTGAATAGATACTTGAGATTTTTAGTAAGAAACTAAATGTTCTTAATTGAAATGGCTGTCAGATGTAGCCAGGGCAGATGGAAACATGGTCCTTCAACTCCCTGCATTGACATGTCCTCAGCAGAAGGGAACAGTATTGCCCTCAGCTGCAACAGTTGGTAACAGAAATCCAAACTGTGGCTGAGCTCTGTGTGTTTTCATCTCCCAGGGGCTGTGACCTGTCGTGGCAGTGGAGCACACACGACAACCGGCCTGCTGCTCCAGAGGGGATGACAGCTTCTGACCCATCCGGCAGCAACTGAGGGGCCATCCTGGACAGAGAGCCAGTCCTGCTCCACTGGGAAACCACTGAGCCGAATCTCACCTCCAGACTCTCCTGGGCTTAAACAGGTCTGGTGTCTTTGCTACTTTTCTTGAATACTGTCAGGATTTTCAACAAGGATGGGAAGGGAGATCAGAGTACGCTTTCTGCTGAGAAATGGTGCTATTGAGACCAAGTTGCATTATGGTGTTTTCCTCATAATTATTCATTCACTGGCAGTCTTTTATCAATATTATTCTTCCTTAGAACGTCAGATGTTGCAAATAAGTATAGACACTAAAAATACTATCTTGCTAATACAGTTTAAGCAAAAGAAGAAACAGACCACTCAGTAAAGGCCATGCTAATAGCCTTAGCAAAGTTAGAGTAAAGAAGTGGTTAAGGATCTAGATGATTTAATCCAGTTTTAAGAAAAGGTTTTACAGTGAGCAATTAGATGCTGTTTAAGGAATTAATCACTAATGGGTCATTAACTCTGACTGCTATTGTACAGTTAACAAGCCGAGGCAGGATTATTAGACTCAGCACCCAATTAAGAAGGAGAAGATATTTACAACAAAATGAACAAATGAGCTTTTAAAAAGGAAAGGGACAATTTAAAAGAAAGTGTAGGAACATGGAAAACTAGATAGGGTAGAAGAAAGTTGTGAGTTTGCATAGGCCCGTCCCTTTATTTGCCCAGTTATGTTTAGCTGGTAAAATATTTATTTTTAGCAGTAAACTCATAGCTTTCCTTGAAGGACATGATGGCACACAGTCGATCCATTACAGTGCTGACAGCTGATGAGGAAGTCAGGGGGGTCTTTGGAATGGCTTTACAGGATACAGGAGAACTGGAAGCAACAGGGAGGGAGGGAGGGCAGCAGTGTCAAAATGTGGAAAAGCACCACTGCAGTCTTGGGGAGTCGACTCATTCCCAAGTAATGACAAGTGGGATTGTTCCTCCCCCAAGGAGGAAGAGTGTGCAGAGCCTGTGCAGTCACTCCTTAGTGTGTGTCTGTGGCTGACACAGCCCAGGCTGTGGGGGCACTTCTCAAGCACACCAAGAGAAAGCCTTCCCTCGTAGCCACCAGAAGAGATGTACCTTCTTGCAACCCCAGCATCCTTGGTGGTGCAAGCAAGGCTCACCTGTGAAAGGACCATTGGAGTAAGACCTAAAACCTGAAGCAATAGGGTTTTTGTTCTCCTCTCCTCACCCCAGAAGTTCACTCAGGTCTCCTTACTAGAAGTTAGCAAAATACCCCCCCGGTCCCCATAGCGATGGCGCTTCTTTTCCTGACAGCGCTTCCACCTCTTTGCAAGGGAGCAAAGAGAGGTGTGCTGGGCAAGCTGGGCACCTCCACGGACGCACACACAGTAGCACTGCCAAGTCCAGAGCCCAGCAGGAGGGTCTGCCCCAGCAGGGCTTCGTTCCCCTGAATTCAGGGGGGACATTCACGGGGCCTCCCTGCATGCCCTGAACCAGCATGGCTCAGGGATGGCAGGCCAGGGGGCCTGGGCACTGTGTGTGCTCTGGTCCAGAGAGGTAGGTTGGATCTGCAGGGAGGCTGGGGAGAGAGGAAAAGGCGTTTGGAAACAGAAGGATTCCTATTATTATCTTTAAAAGAAGCTCTCCAGACAATAGATGGGGGCTGCTGTGGAGAAGGCTGTGAAGGGATGTTTAGAAACTGCTGTCTAAGGTTAAAAAGCTCTCCGAAGTGAAGCTGAACAAAGTTGACATACTTGTTTCTGACAGGACTCTTAAAAGATACGCACAGATTGTGAAAATATAATTAGACGCCAGCCTTTGTCTGGCCACAACGAGTGGGAAATGGTGAAAGGAGAGGTCTCCCAAGTCTGCATTGAATCATCCCCAGAACACAATGAGGGCACTTGTGCATCTTTCTCTCTTCCCTAATGAGAAACGTTAATTGCCACAACCTCCCGAGTGTGTAGAGCACCCCATGCCCAGTGGAGGAGAAGGGGTGTTTCATTACAGCTTCTCAGCCCCATTACAGGCAGTAACGGAGATAATGAAAAATAAAGATGCCGCAGTTTTAGTTTCGGCAGGCGGGCGATGGGCACTGGGTGGGCAGGGGAGCAGGCACGGCCTAGAGCTGTGCCAGCCTCCGGGGGCTGTGCTGGGCAGCCAGACCAGGCAGAATGCACCCGCCAGGCCCCAGCCGGGTGTCCAGTGCCCAGGAAGTGACCGTCTGTCTCCCGCCGCAGCAGCTGGGCTGCAGGGAACCGGGACCCCTGCCATTCCCCTCCTCTGCAGAGGCAGCAAAGGCTGGGGACTGGCACTGCCCCCGGTCTGCCTGGGCAGGGGGCAGGCAAAGCCCACCTGAACCTAGGGCTGCCCTGCAAGAGCAGCTGTGGGAGTGCTGTGCCTGGCCCACGGACTGCCAGGGCCCTGGCGCCTCTGTGCCCTGGGGGGACCCTCATCTGGCCACACTCCCTGTTGTGGGGCTGCAGACTCCAGGGCCACAGCCAGCTCCTGCTGCTGGAGGAGGAGGGAGAAGAGTCCACAGCCAGGCATCTCCCACCCCTCCACGCATCACAGGCAGCGGAGGGTCCAGCCCGAGCAGCCCGTTTGAGTGCAGAAACACGATGCAGCCTCCATGCAGATGTTGCCATTTAATGGTGCAAAAGCAGAAACCCCTCCCCAGGTATGGCAGGATACCTGGGCTCCCAGGCACCTTACACAGCTCTTTGCCCTACTGCAGCTTTTATTGTGACTAAAGGATCCAACCAAGGAGACAGAACAAAAGAGATTGTTTTTCCTAAGCTATGATTGGGCCCCTAACTCTTCAGGGCATGTGGAAAAGGGAATTAAAGGGACCACAAAATACAAAGCAAGTCAAGGCGTGGGGGAAAGGCTGGTGCAAGGGACAGCCCTTCTGTGCCCAGCCATCCGGGGCAGCCGAGGCAGGGCAAGGGTGTCCCTCAATCATCCTGGGACGGGCCTTCCCCATGGGTTTCTCCCAGGTGCTGAGAGGGAGTTCAGATTGTCTGCCAGGGCTTGCCGATGGACTGGATGTGCTCCTTGGCCTTCAGCCGCAGGGCGGCAATGCTCGTATTGCGCGGGTCTGCCTCGTCCAAGGGGAACTTGTCCACAAAGGTGGCCCCACACTGGTAAGGCGGCGGCGGCCCCATGGCCCCCAGGGGCTGCAGCGCGTGGGTCACTGCCGGAGAGTTCAGGAAGGGCGGTGGTGTGTAGCTGCCGGGCAGGCTCTGCGGTGAGGCCACGAAGCCAGGCAGGGTCTGCAGGGCCGTGCTGCTGGGCACCGGCGGGCTGAGCCACGTCTCCAGGGGGAGGTTGCTGCTGAGAGGACCCATGGGTGTTGCCTGTGGCGACCGGTTGAAGGAGAGGATTGGCGAGTCCTGCAGTTTCATGGAGGTCACCTCCAACTTCTCCTGCCGCCTCCACTTGGCCCGTCTGTTCTGAAACCACACCTGCAAGCACAACCGTATCAGTCGGGCCCCGGGCAGAGGCTCGCCCCTGGGTGCGGCGATGCACTTGAAACAGAGCGAGGGAAGCACGCAGCAGGCGATGTGCTGCACCGTGCCGAGCCAGGGCAGAAGGGTTTGGGGGCTTCGGGCGTTTCCCCGTGCCTCGCACTCTGTGGAAAACAGCCCCGCGGCAGAGCTGGCCCGCCTGTCCACCCGCCGCCACCCCGTAGCATAGGGGCTTCGGCGGCCCCGGGCTGGGACGCGCCACTCAAAGGGCAGCGGCACTGACGAAGCAGCTGCCGGGCGCAAACCGGCCCCGAGACCCGCGCTGTCCCGCCGGCCGGGCCGGACCGGGGCCGTGCGGCTGCCGCGCCCGGCGCTCCGGCGGGGCCCTGCGGGGCCGCTCAACCGCGCACCGCCCGGAGCGAGGGGGCCGGGGTCGGGGTCGTGCTGCGCTCACGGGCCCGAGCGCCCGATCGGTGCTGCTCCGGCCGCCGCGAACGCGTCGAACCGCGCCAGGCCGTGCCATGTGTGGCTGCCCGATGCCGGGGGCCGGCAGGGCCGGGCCGTCGCGGGGGCCGGGCCGGGCGTTACCTGGACGCGGACCTCGGGTAGGTTGACCTTCATGGCCAGCTCCTCTCGGCTATACACGTCGGGGTAGTGGGACTTCTCGAAGGCGCGCTCCAACTCGTGGAGCTGGTACGTGGTGAAGGTGGTGCGGTTCCGCCGGTGTTTTTTCTTGGGCTGCTCCTCGTCCGACGGCTTCCCCTCGCCGCTGCTGCCGGCGGGCAGCTCGGGGCTGGCGCTGCCGGGGCAGTACGGCTCTACGAGGGGGAGACAGACGGGTCACCGGCGGGATCTGCCCGCGGGGCCCGCCCGAGGGCGCGGAGGAGCGGCGCTCGCCCTCCCGCCCGCCCCCGGCGCCCAGCCTTGCCCCACCGCGCTCACCTTGGAAGCGCTCGGCGCGGCCCTGGGGCTCGGCCGGCGGCGGCTCTCCGGGCATCTTGGGAAGGCAGTGCCGGGGCCCCCGCCGGTCCGCCTCCTTGGCGGTGCCGTCGGGCGGGAAGGCGCCCAGCAACCCGTCCTCCTTGGTGAACCCCAGGATGGCCTCGATGCTGTGCAGCCTCGACGGGTTCCCCCCGGGGCTCCGCGCCGCCGGGGCGGACAGCGAGAAGGCGCCCTCGGCCATGGCGAGCGGGGCGCCGGGCGGGTGCATGAGGCGGCCGGCCCGGGGCCCCGGCGCGGCGCTGCGGTCCCGCCCGGCCCCGGGGCGGCGCGGGCAGCTCTGGCACGGCGCCGCCGGGCGGGCTGGCCTCCTTGGGCGGGGGAGGAGTGCCGGGGGGCGGTGGGAGAGAAGGAAGGCGAGGCCCCCGCGCCCCTCCGGCGTGGAGGGGGAGGCAGGGCATCCCCCGGCCCCCGCCGGCCGCCCCGCCCCGCCCCGCCGGCCCCGGCCCCGGCCCCGGACGGCGCCGGGCGATGCCATCCGGGGCCCTCGAGGAGGGGCGGGCCGGCCCCCGCCGCAGCCGGTGGCTGGCCCGGACAGGGCTCCCCGCCGAGCCCCGCAGCCGGAGCCGCGGGACAGGGGCAGCGCTCTCGGAAACCGCGGTGGGACGGGCGACGAGCGGCGCGCCGGGCGCGCCGGGACCGACCCGGGACGGCGGGAGTCGCGGGAGCCGCTGCCGGGGGCGCGGCGGCCGGGCCCGGTAAAAGGGGCTCAGCGGAGTGGCCGGGGAAGGGCGGGAGCCCGGGGCTCCCGGGCCGGGGGGCAGCCGGTGCCCGGCGCGGCTCCGCGTTGTGCGGCGCCTCTCGGAGCGTTTCTCTTGCCCGACGGCTCCAGCACACATCCCTCCCGGACGGATTTGACGTGCATCGGTTTGGGCCCGAAAGCTGCCCCGCGGGAGGATCCGCTGCACCGGGCTGGGTCAGGGGCACTGGGGTAAACGGCGCTGCGCTGGTGCCCTGCGGGACGCTCGCTCTGCGCCCGGCTGCCTCCAAAGGCGCTTTACAGACTGGGTGCTTGTGGGCAAGAGGGACGCAGGAGACACCTGAAGGAGGTGGACTCGGCCTTTAAGACTTCACAAGCCCGGGGCATGTGGTAGGCGATATTTGTGAGGAAATTTTCCAAGACGCTGGTATAGAACAGAGCCTGTGAGAAGAACCGATTCTGTGACCCTGTCCTCCACGACGCGAGGGAGGCGGGGGGGGAGCGGCCGGGGCATGGTTTCATGGGGGATGTACAAATGTTTGTGGAGGTGAGGCAGAGAGCCAGATCCCGCACATCACTTGGTACTTGGCTTGGTGGAAGACGTGGACGCAGCACTAACCCGGCAACGGCGTCACGTCTCCCGCATCAATGTTTTTGCTGCTTTTCTTTTTCCGTCACTTTATCGCTTTTTACGCTAGCACTTCCCAGTTCCTCTGAGGCACCAGATGTCTTTTGTCCCAGGTGGTTTAAGTGACAAACACAGTCACATCCAGAGTGGTTTTCAGCCTCCACTTAGCTTTGAAGATGCTTCCATTTGAAGCCTGAGGAGAGTGTGTGTGAATGAAAACCACCATTGTTGGTGCTGCTTTCTCCAGATATATTTGCTAGTCTAATAAAAGGCATGACCTCACTCAATAAATCCTCATTTTTGCTTCCTCTCCTACCAAAACAGGCTGCATTTTGTGTAGGTTTTTCCAGAGGAATCACTTCAAAGATTGGCAGTGGTTGCTTCTGCCAGTGCCGACACGTTTTGCAGGTTTATGGTCTTGTGTCCCAAAGTTAATTACTTTTAGAAGGGCATGGCTTTTTCTAGCTCCAGGTGAGGTTTGCCTTCACTGACTGCTTGGGAGTGGGGGAGTGGTTTGGGGCCGAAAGAACTCAGCCATCCGTTTTCAAAGAGGGAAGAGGCCAACAGAAGAGACAAGAAAAGGTTAGTGTGGCTTTTGTGCACAATATAAAAAGCAAGTCAATACCATTGTAGGGGCATTGGAGGGTACTCAAAGCAATCAGTCAGGGGCCATTGTGTTCCCGTAATCTACATGTGTATTTCCCAAGAACTCTATTAGTGAAGATGAATGAACTGTGCAATGTCCCTAATTTCTTCTAATTTGGAGCTGGGGTTTTACAGCAGTCACAACCGGCACAAAACATGCCCGTCCTTCCAGAAGCCCTGGGCAAATTTGGGAATAATTTTTGCTTGTAGAAGAAGGATAGCAAGGTGAGATGAAGGTGCAAAACCCTCTAGTCAGTGCCATGAAGGGCACTGGATTCTGGCACAGATGCTGCTGTTAGGGTGTCTGTCAAAATCGGCAGTTACAGGGGCAAGGCTCAATTTTTTTGCTGTTAATCACAGTGTGAATGTTCAGCAAAAGAACCTTCCGCCCTTGAAGCAGGGTGTGTGAGTCCCACACGGGACACAAGAGATCTTCCTCTCTAACAGAGAAGGATCCCGTTTCCTCAGCAGTAACTACAGCTGTATTTTCCATACGAAGCTACATTTGTCACAGGAGCATCCTTCTTGCAGGGGAGTGGAGCTGTTGAAAGAGGAAGCAACTCCCTTGGTCCCAATTTGAAAAAAACGCCTGAAAAAACCCCCATAACCCTGTAGCAGAGCAGAGAGAGCTCTGACTCTCCCAGCTCCAAATCTCTTTTCTCTCTTGCCACACTTGAGGCACAGGCAGGCATGTGAGGCATCACAGTGCTGCGGGGAGGGAGGAAGTCTAATGGTTCTCTGGTAACAGAATTTAGAATGATGAAGAAAGGTAACTGAACATTTCCCTTTGGGTATAACGTCCTGGCTGTCAGTTGAATCCCTTGCTGCCACAGAGTCCCCTGGGACCTGTGTCATGTTAGTATGAAGCCTCAGAAACTTATCTATGGTACCTCACAGCTTTGCAAGTATACTTTTGGATGTTTACAGGGGCAATCAGAATCAAATTTGAGTATTCGTTAGAGGCTGAAAGGGACAGGATTTGTTACTTGCCTTTCCAAGGTATACTCCCCATTCCATCAGCTTTTTTATTTTTTGGCAATATATTATTACAATTACTGCTGCAATTATGCTTGGAAACTAGCAAAAGTTCTCAAGATGGACAGTCTCTAAAGTGCAGCTGTCTGCTGTACCTCCTTCCTGCACATGCATATAAAGACTAAATGGGAACAGTTTTCATCCTGTTGGTGCTGTTGAGACATATGTATGGGACGTGGCTTCACACAATGAAATCAGCACCATAACATGCCACAGATTCTTCCTTTGCTCCTGCCTTTTCCTTATATCAAGCTGAAATAATTACTGCCTCGACAGGGCAGATATTTGAAGCTGAAGTCACACTGCCAGTGGGACATCACTCTCTAGACCAGAGGTGTGCAGCAGGGACACATCCCTGAAAGATAAATGGGGCTTCCAGGGTCAGACAGCAAATCAACAGGGGGGAAGCAAGGTAAAGGGAGAAATACTCATCCAGAAGTCCTCCTGCAGTTTGCGTGCTCTGTATAATCCAACAGATTGTTCAAAACTGGAAAAAAAGGCTTTGCTGTGGGTATGGAATAGGCTGTAGCTGCTCTGGGAGTGGGCAGCCTTTTCTGGTGGGAGCACCATGGGCTGGGTGCGAGGGCTCCCACACTCAGGCTCGCCATGCTTAGCCATCCCTCCAGAGGGAGGGAGTGGAGGTTCATGCTATAAGGCTATATTAATGCAATCCTTCTTTACTTGTTTTCCAATTAGCCTAATTGAATTCAGATTGCTTAAAAGTGGGCACTAGAGACATTTATCTTGATGGGATGACGGCCTTGAGCTCCAGCGATCCTATTAACTATAAGAACCCAAATCCCAGGTAGGGTCCATCCAGCAGTAGCTCCCATGTGACCTAACAATTTAATCTGCTCCTCTTCTGTCCAGCACACACACAGACACACAGACATGTCCATGTCCACGCTCACACGTGCATAGGTGTGTGCTCACATGTACACGTGCGTTTGTGCACGCGTAGGGACACAAGCACATGCCCAAACACACACATGTGCACATGCACACACATGCAGTGGCTGTGCCTTAAGGCTCCAGCAGCCTTAGGAGAAAGGTTTAGTGCGAGACATTGGAGAAGGACGTTGGAGAAAGACATTGGAGGAAGACCTTCTTTCCCTTTTCTTGCCAGCTGGAGCAGAGTGAGTGTGCAGCCTGCCTGCCTGCACACCCTGCTCCAGGCTCCCCTGGGACCTGTCCCCAGGGATAAACACCTGGAGAGCTGCGTGCCCAGTGCCGTGTTCCCAGTGTGGCCCTGCCACCTCCTGCCCCCGCGCCTCCCCAGCCTGCTCTTTTGTCTGAGGACAGGGAGAGCTGGTGCTGAGGGATGAGCCCTGCAGGTGCTGGCAGGGAGCAGGCAGCTGCCTCCGGCAGGGTGAGGATCAGGCTCCTGCTGAGGGCAGATTTGCTGCTCTGCCCTGGCCATCATAACACCCTGCACGAGGGTTCTCAGGGAGATCTGGGCCAACGGTGATGGGTCATCCCCTGCCTCTGGAGCCAGGCCCCACTGTACCCAGTGTGCCCCACTGCTCCAGTGCCCAGCCCTATGCCACCCCAGGGCAGGTGCAAGCCCTGGCCCCAGCACCCCAAGGAAGTGCCATCTGAGTGTGGGATCAGAAAGTGGTACCTTCTGCGAAGCAGCCCCGCTCTGCCACTGCAGACTGAGGGGGTGTGAGTCTGTGGTCTAACAGTGGTGCCTAGGGCAGCCCACTCCCCTGACAGCAGCACTTCACTGGGGCTGCACAGGGCTCCCATCCCACACAGCCCCCAGCCACCTTCTCACTCCTGCTTGCCTCTGCCAGCCCTGACATTTTTTTGGAATCCCATTAATCGCTTGTTTGGTGATTCTGACTGTACTTTCTTCTCTGACCCTTTAAACCATGAAAGTGCTGATCCTATATCTGCTGACGAATTTAATTAGATCCCTTAAACCACCAGATGCCTTCAGTAAAATTTTCAGGATGCCCCAGGCACATTTTAATTGAAAAGTTGAAAGCCTCAGGCTTGATGTCTTATAGATAAGACAATTCAGCCTGTAAAGGAGCAGAACCACGCGGACACAGCAGCCAGATTTGTACCAGTGCGGAGGGAATACCTGTCACCCCTCCCTTTCCCTACGCCGGCAGCCCCAATGTCGCTGCCGGGTGCCGCGGGCGGTGGCTCCTGGAGGGCCGGGGCTGTGCGGGGCACAGCAGCAGGGCAGGGCCGAGCCCGGGGCTGTGCGGGACGCAGCGGCAGGGCAGGGCCGAGCCCGGGGCTGTGCGGGCTGAGGCTCTGTGCCGCTGCGGGATGAGGCATCCGGCCAAGGAGCTGCCGGACGGGGAAGGTGGCAGAAGTGGCCTCACACGGTCACATGAGAGAAATTTGCTCACTGGCAAGCGAAATAGAGGCACCAGTTCGGTTTATATCTTGCTCTGTTTGTAGGAGGGAATCTCATCCTCCTTTTGGTGTTCGCAAACTGGCTGCATTCAGGGAAACTAGGAACTACCAACCAAGAGCAGTTCAACATATGTTTGGGAGGAGTGTTTTTAGAAAGTGCCTGTGTGCTCACCAGTAACATCAGGGAAAAAAATGATGATCAGCTTGAAATGCTAGAAAGGATTCTAGTAGCAAATAGGTAAAAGACATACAAAGAAATATATTTGCCTAGATTAATAAAACACAGTCCATGTGTGATGAACACATAAAGCTGCACAGTGCCCTCTCTGTCCTTTTGCAGACATGGAGGTGATACCATTGTAACCATCGATGATAATGAGCTTTTTAAAAGTAGCTGATTTTCTCTGGCCTTTTCCCATGTCATGCTGTCTGTGCCAGTGCTGCAGCAGAAGGTGGTAGAGTGGCCCTCCCTGGCCATCCTGGCACCCAGCACCTGCTGGAGCAGGAGGTGAACCTCTCTCCCTCACCCTCCTCTCTGCCTCACTGCAGAGGTGACTTGGCCAAAAGGGAGAATTTTTCCTCCTGCCCAAGT